>NC_139843.1:3103022-3420522 GCF_963691815.1 Echiichthys vipera | reverse complement strand
TTGCCAGCGCTCTCACCTCCTAAACACTCCCACTACCACACCTCCGAAAGCGTATTCTTGGCTCCGGGAGCTCATGAGCAGAAAATACAACATGTAGCTCCTCGACGCAGCTGCACTGACTCCGCTGCTGTTGCTTTGAAACCAAAAAGACTGTGGACAGATGAAGATGGAAAAGACGGAGGCTACAGAGAGAGGGAGCAGAGAGTGAGAGAGTGTAGGAAGGAGTAAAAACGGACGTGGGAAGGAGGCGAAAACAGTAATTCAAGACGGCTCTGGTCACTAATGCTGTTTTCTCAGCAGCACGGTCAACAACACGAGGATACAAAGAGGCCGACCACCTCGATCCTCCGCTGAGAGCAAATGGGAACCCAAACATTATTAGCGCTGAAACCACTTTGTAGTCACGGCGCTCTCACACGGGCGTCTGTGTGTGTCAACACACAAGGTTCAATCCTCTGACTGAAGCATGAGCGGCTGATTTTCTGCATTTGTATGATCTTCTGTGTGTGTGTGTGTGTGTGTGTGTGTGTGTGTCCAACCCCTCAAAGAGCCGGGTGACATCCGTGAACACACACACAAACGCTGCCGTTTAATTTGACTCAGTCCCACGTTCGTGCATTTAGCTTCAGGTTTTCAGACGTTAATCGTCGCCCACACACACGGATTTGTCTGCTACGTTCAGTGAGGAGCAGAAAAGAAACGGGAGCCCAAACAAGCTCGGTTTATGGGATTAAAGTAGGATTCTGGCGTCAAATCATCCCGTGGTCTTTTTTGGCATCCATCAAATACGCCATCAAGACTGTTTTTCCATGTAACAACTATTAAGGAAGAAATCCAGGAGAGTCGCTAACAGCCGGACGTGGCTAACAGTGATTAGCTCGGGGCAGTACGGTGAAGGCATTCAAAGGTCTTTTTTAACCACTAATACTGCTGAAAATAACAGCAAACCTCTGCAGCAGCATGAGAAGAGTCCCTAGTGTGGAGCCTAGTGCAGGTTTCAGTCAATATGATCAAAAACATGTTGCCGGCTGCAGCTTTGATCTTTACCGACACGTCTTTTAACACATATTCACGCACACTGGGCGTGAGTGTGCCGGTGTGAACATGGCAGCCTCGTGAGACCATCATGACCTCTGAGCTCCTTTCTATTTCACTCTCAGATCAGTCTGGGAACGTGCAGCGGAGACAATTAGGAGCCTTTGCCAAGCGAACGAACCAATCAGCGTTGGTTTCTTTGGTGGATTGAAGTGAAACAGAAGAGACTGTTGAGTGTAAACAACATGGCGGCTTCCACGGATGAGATGAGCAGCTATGGAGCAAGTTTTATCAGAATTAGAGAGTATTCCCTCTCTGAAGGAAGAGCAAAAAACATTAAATATCCTTTACCCACATGTTGTTTACTTTCTGAGCGTTGCCTCGACGCTGTTAGCTGTTACTCTGAGATCAGTCTGGGAACGTGAGGCCGTTAGCCAAGCGAACGAACCAATCAGCGTTGGTTTCTTTGGTGGATTGAAGTGAAACAGAAGAGACTGTTGAGTGTAAACAACATGGAGGCTTCCACGGATGAGATGAGCAGCTATGGAGCAAGCCGCTCACTAACTCTTTGTTCTCTGGATCCTTCTGTTGAACATGGACCGGGCTCCTGAAATTGGGCCTTTGATCCGTAAATTCACGGTAAACACAAAGGGAAAATCTCCTTTACCCACATGTTGTTTCCTTTCTGAGCTTTGCCTCCACGCTGTTAGTGCGTCACACGCTTCAGTCATCTGATTGGTTGGTTTGGCCCGTGTGTTGGTGACAGACAGATGGTTTATCCAATCAGAAACCAGGATTTTCACCCCTTCCCCAAAGATCTTTAAGCCAGAGTTCAGATGGATCTGCTGCACAACTCGACACAGGAATTACTGCAAATCGCTCAAACTAATAGCTGCTAACACTCAACATGATTCAACATGATGCAACATGATCCGCTCTCCGTGATGAATTAACCACTGGTAGTCAAGGGAGATGGTTTTGTTTTCATATAGAAAAGGATCAAGTGTGAGAACCAGGGAAGAACACATCGGGAGTTTCCAAAGGTTTCAGCAAACTTCTCTTTTTTAGTATCGACGCAGTAGAAGTTCATTCATTCATTGCTTATCCCGGGGTCGGGGGGCTGGAGTCGATCCCAGCTGACATCGGGCGTGAGGCGGGGTCCACCCTGGACAGGACGCCAGTCTATCACAGGGCACATAGAGACGAACAGAGACGGACAACCATTCACACCTACGGGTGATTTTAGACTCATCAATTAAGCTAACACCTGCACGTCTTTGGACTGTGGGAGGAAACCGGAGAACCCGGAGAAAACCCACGCAGACACGGGGACAACATGCAAACTCCACACTGAAGGGCCCCAGACAGGATTCGAACCTGGAACCTTCTCCCTGTGAGGTGACAGCTGACCACTACACCACTGTATGTTGCATGTTTAAATACAAAAAGCGTCAAATGTAGCCGAGCTTTAGAGAAACCAAAACAGTGAAACAACGCGTCGCTTTAGTCTGATCATCAGGATTACACACATCCTGCTGCTTCCTTACATACTGAGTACAGCAGGACTGGACAGAATGTGTGTTCATCCGCAGCTGAAAGTAGTCCCCAACAAATGCAACAAATATCTCCTAACATTTGATAAAAACTACAGCTGTTTCACAAAACTATGGCGTTCTTTTGGAAGCAGGCAGACGAGGAAAGTTAGAGAAAGTATGGAGACGGACGATCACATGGTTGGTTTGAGTCTTTGACCTTCAACACGCTCTGAACTCATTCACGAATCTGCACTCAAGACGCTGAAAATCGACCTCGACAGCATTAACGAGTAAAACCAACGTGAAGTTTTATATCTGACAAACAGGTGGAGTGACAAACAGTCCTGAAGAAGTGTGTGTGTGTGTGTGTGTGTGTGTGTGTGTGTGTGTGTGTGTGTGTGTGTGTGACGCCTCTGCAGGAAAGGTGAGAAGGACAGAGTCTTTTTTTCGACCCCCTCCGTCCCTCACTGAAAGTCTAGACTTAACCCCAGATGGAGGATTCATAAACGCCAACGAATGAAGACAAAACGCTTCCAGCTGCCCTCGGCCTCACACACACACACACACATCCACACGTCTTCATCCGGCCGTGCAGCTCCGACCCCCTCCGAGCTGCAGAGGAGACACTTTTCCTGCAGTGTCATTTATCATCAGGAGCGTGCATTAGCATACGCGGCCACGTCTGATCGCATCTGACGGGTTTCACAGGAGAACACAAACGGGTGAAGAGGTTTCATTAGGGCTGTTTACGTTATTGACTCATCTACGCTGTCTCGACCGGATGTTCTGTGAAATATCAGCAAACTTTTCTGTCACAGAGGAGGAAGAGAAGCAGATTATAGGAACACTTAAGAAGCTGGAACCTGATTTTTGCAGCTTGATTTTCTGGTGATTGACTGATAAAAATAAAGGGAAAGTCTGTGAATGGATGCAAAGGTTTGGACTGAACTCAGTGAATTTTGGTTCAAATAATTCACCAGATATCAAAATTGTTCCTGCTTCATTTTGCCTTTTTGTCTCTGAACTGAGCTTTTGACTGAATTCATGTTAAACATAGAAAAGTCTGTGAATGGACGGGAAAGTTTGTGCCGGAACCAGAACATTTTAAAATAGTTCTGATACATTTTTGGTGTAATTATCCACGGATTGAAGTGACCTGCAGTCAGAGAGCAGCGTTTCCTGCCTTCATCACATGTGAAACTTCATCGTTTACAACAAACAAAAAGTATTTAGTCTATTTTTGAGCACATGAGGAAACCACAACACCTCCCTGTGTCCCAACACAGCAGGTCACCTGTGTGCCCGCTGTGCTCAGGTGCAGACAAACCTATCTAAAACCCTCTCACGTACACACACACACACACACACACACACACACACACACACACACACACACACACACACACACACACACACACACACACACACACACACACACACACACACACACACACACACACACACACACACACACACACACACACACACACACACACACACCTTAGATAAAACACTCCAGCGCCAACTTTTCCTGCCAAGGGCGAAACTTCACTGCGGGACTGGCTGCGAACGCACGCACGCACGCACGCACGGCTGCGTCAATGACAGGTGTGTGTGACCTTTTCTGTCTTGCAGCTCTGCATCCTACAGGTCCGCCTGGATGTGTCAGAGCTGCAGTGCACACACACACACACACACGCACACACACACACACACACACATACACACACTCTCCTTCTACCGTACAAGTTGTACACTTAAATACTGCATGCATCTGAGGCAGCAACACGCTGAAGACGCAGCGAGCTGCTGAAAAACACATTCCTTCACCAACACGAAGGCGTCTGGATGCAGGAGAGGTGTCAACTCACCAGAAGATGTGATGTTATCCCTGCAGCAGCAGCAGCAGCAGCAGCAGCAGCAGCAGCAGCAGCGGCGTCTGTCTCCCGGTGATGATGAGATGCTGCAAATCAGCCACTGCGGTCCACATTTATCCGCTTCCTCCAGATTCGTGTGTGTGTGTGTGTGTGTGAGAGAGAAAGAGTGTGTGTCGTGTGAAAGGGGGGAGGAGGAGGAGGAGGAGGAGGAGGAGGGTCTGTTTCACGTCAGGTGGAAACAGTCCCGATGCTGTGAAATGGACAGATCCTCGCCGGTGTTACTGCCTCACCAGCTCACAGACATCTCAACTCTTCCACTCTCCCTCTCCTCCATCCTCCTACTCTCTCTCTCTCCCTCCCTCCCTCCCTCCCTCTGGGCTGGGCATGCCCAGTCTCTCCTCCTCCTCGTCAGCTCCACTTTAATACTTGCTGGTACAAGTGAGTGAGGCACAGAGCAAAGGAGGCTCCGCTCCTGCTCCTGGAGAGCCGCCCCCCCTGCATGTTTAAGGTCACTCTCTGCTGAAACACACCTGAGTCTAACGGGCATCGAACCTGTGACGAGCTCCAGCTGCTGGATAACGAGCAGCGCTTTAGACTCAGGTGTGTTTCAGCAGAGAGACACTAAAACATGCAGGAGCAGGGTTGGAGCTGCCTGAACAATCTGGAGCTACTTGTTCTTAAAGGTTGAACATGTCGAATCTTTATTAAAAGCTGTATATTAAAAAAAAAAGAATATTTAGGAGGATAGAATGAAAGTGTTGCTTTTCCATAAAATATATATTTAGTCATACATTTTTGACGGGTTTGACAGTGACTTTCTGTCCCGTTGTGTTTCCATGGTAGCAGCCAATAGCGTTGGGCGTTGCTGGTTGCCAGGGTTGTCTGTTGTTGGGTGCAGCTACTGCAGGCTGGCACTGGGTGAAGTGGAGTTAGCCAATCGTGCAGCTGCTTGGGAGCCTCAGTGAAGGGGCCGTTCTTTGTCCCAGCAGCTGAGTGAGCGGAGACGGGCAACAACCAGAGTCACTATAGGCCGAGCATTCACTCCATGGACTGAGAGAAAGGAGAGGAACGCCATTCAAACGCACGCCCACATGGCTAGACTCCAGTCTCCTGTAGGCTACTGGGCTGCTGGACTTATTTTTTGTTGTTGCGACATCTTGAGACGCTAGATGGAGCTGTTCTGAGCGATAACAGAAGTTCACGTGATAATCCATCTCGTCAGGCTCCATGTAACGTGTTTGTGTTGCAGCTAGAAGTCATCCGACCAATCAGCATCCTGTGAGGAGCTACTGGCAGTGGAGGGGGAAGCGAGGGGCGATGACGACACGAGGGGCGAGGAAGACACGAGAGGGGAGGACGACACGAGGGGCGGGGATAACACAAGGCGAGGACAACACAAGGCAAGGACGACACGGGGGGCGAGGAAGACACATGGGGGGGCGAGGACACGAGGGGCGAGGACCACATCAGGGGCGAGGAAGACATGAGGGGTGAGGAAGACACATGGGGGGGCGAGGACACGAGGGGCGAGGACCACATCAAGGGCGAGGAAGACATGAGGGGTGAGGAAGACACATGGGGGGGCGAGGACACGAGGGGCGAGGACCACATCAAGGGCGAGGAAGACATGAGGGGTGAGGAAGACACATGGGGGGGCGAGGACACGAGGGGCGAGGACCACATCAAGGGCGAGGAAGACATGAGGGGTGAGGAAGACACATGGGGGGGCGAGGACACGAGGGGCGAGGACCACATCAAGGGCGAGGAAGACATGAGGGGTGAGGAAGACACATGGGGGGGCGAGGACACGAGGGGCGAGGACCACATCAGGGGCGAGGAAGACATGAGGGGCGAGGATCACATGAGAGGCGACCGCTCGTTCAAAACAACAATGGAGGCTCCTCAAGAGGTTAGCTTACATGCTGACATAGCATCAGTTGTGTCTGATTTTGTCATGAACAGTTCAGGGAATAATAATAATAATTATAAGGGTTTGTTGTTTCTCTGGGGAGAAATTGTGACATCACAACAATACAGGAAGTGCTGACGGTTCGTTTAAAAGCACAGTTTCTGAATACGGGATTGTTTTGATACTTTCACCTTCTTTATAATAAATAAAATACTACAATATGGGACCTTTGTCTTACATTAGTACACGGTTAATAGTGATCAGATCATATAATAGTGTTACTCTTTGCTGTGTCTTAGGAGCGCTGGCTCCCTTTCTTTATTAAGATCCAGGTTATCAAGATGCAGGTTATCACACTCTGGAGGCCGCGGCGAGGAAACTCAGCATTACTTTAATCACACGATAAATAGTTTTTATTTCCCCGAGGAAATCACGGCGTCATTATTGCCAGGAAACACCTGAACAGACTGTAATGATGGTGACGGCGTGCACGCAGAATCACTGCTTCACCTTCAAACCAAAGCTCTGCTGCGTGTCGACCGCACAGTGATGACTTTGGGCGGCAGTAGCTCAGTCCATAGGTGACTTGGCTGGGAACCAGACGGTTGCCGGTTTGAGTCCCTGTGTGGACCATGAATGGAGCGTGGAATGGTGGCTGGAAAGGTGCAAGTTCATCTCCTAGGCACTGCCGAGGTGCTGTTGAGCAAGGCACCGAACCTGCATGCAAAAAACAAGGTTACTCAGAAAAAAACTTGGAATAACGTGTGAACTGTAAACATTCATTCATTCATTCATTCATTCATTCATCTTCAACCTCTTTTCCCTGTCGGGGTCTCAGGGGCTGGAGCCGATCCCAGCTGACATCGGGCGTGAGGCGGGGTCCACCCTGGACAGGACGCCAGTCTATCACAGGACACATAGAGAGGAACAGAGACAGACAACCATTCACACCTACGGGTGATTTAGAGTCATCAATGAACCCAACACCTGCACGTCTTTGGACTGTGGGAGGAAACCGGAGAACCCGGAGAAAACCCACGCAGACACGGGGACAACATGCAAACGCCACACAGAAGGGCCCCAGCCGGGATTCAAACCAGGAACCCTCTTGCTGTGAGACAGTGCTAACCACTACACCACCCTGTCGCTGAACTGTAAACAGGAACAAACAGCTCAATAAGGGTAAAAAATCGACTATGCTGTGCGTGTAAACGTGGTTCTTGTGAATGTAACTCAATGTTGTCACAAATTACGGTACGTGCAGATGAGGAATGAACTCTAATATGTCATTAGTTCCCTTTTACACCACCCTGATGACACCACCCTGATGTCCGCAGCTGTGAGATCAGCTTCATGCTCGTCTAATCCGTCACCCTCATCTCCTGCCAGAGGCATCACTGCCACTTTACCGCTCACTGGTTACAAACGCGTCCAGATCACAGCGGCTGTGTCCGTTATAATTCCTGCAATAATCTCTGGGGATTAGCTGCGCTGACAGGACTGTGACAGGACTGAGGGCCACTGTGGCTCAGTGAAGGAGTGGGTTGTCCTCCATTTGAGAGATCGGCGGTTCGATCCCCGGCCTCCCCTGGTCCACATGTCGAAGTGTGCTTGGGCAAGACACTGAACCCTGAATTGCTCCTCCTGCTGTGCATGGGTGTGTAAATGTGTGTGAATGGTTACATTAGATGGTCTGTAGATGCCATAACATGTCTGACTTCTACCTCCACTACTATAAAACAACACTGTTCACTGTCAGAGTCCGCCTCTTTAAGGGATTTATTAGCCACACACACACTCACACACACACACACACACACACACACACACACACACACACACACACACACACACAAATGGACAGGATGAATCTGTAAAGTGAATAGAAGGAGTTTGAGTGTTTGTAAAAACCAAAGAAAGAAAGTAAGTCAGCCACAGATGTAGGTGTGTAGAGATCTGTGTGTGTACTCAGGTGTGTCCCGATAAAAGTCTGCAGCCCTCAGGAAATTAAACGTTTGACCCTCGGCCCCAACGCAAGAAGTGTGTTTCCCCCCAAATGTTGAAATGAATCCAGCATCCTTGGCAGATACTGTACAGAACCACCTCCTTTATGTAGCGTAACCTGTTCATTACATTCATAATTCAGTGTTTATGCAGCACTCTGCACGACGGCATTCTTATAATAATTCACCTCACCTCCCTGTATGAGCCTGTGAATGTTCTCATTCGTCCAGGTCGTCGTTCTCCGCAAATCAATTTCAGTCAAAAGCAACTGGGCTTGGTTCTTTGTCTAGGAAGACGTCTTCATCAGTTCATGTACGCATCTGACCAGGACCAGGACCAGGACCAGGCTGGGACGGGACCAGGACCAGGACCAGGCTGGGACTGGTCCAACTAACTGGTGTGAGATCCAGGTATTTAACCTCTCACAAGGCCGATGATGTCACTGACACCCTTTGTGCTCCAAGTGCCAACGACCGTCATTAGGTTAGATCGTTGACCTCAAAGGACAACTGTTCACACATGGCCCGGGTGACCCCAACGACTGTCGTTCAGACTCAATGGAGCACTAACGAAGTTGAAGCCAACTGCCCACCAACGACTGTCACTCTAACGACGGTCGTTGGCACTTGGAGCACAAAGGGTTTCAGTGACATCATCAGCCTTGTGAGAGGTTAAATACCTGGATCTCCACACCAGTTAGTTGGTCCAGTCCCAGCCTGGTCCTGGTCCTGGTCCTGGTCCTGGTCCTGGTCCTGGTCCAGTCCCAGCCTGGTCCTGGTCCTGGTCCTGGTCCTGGTCCTGGTCCAGTCCCAGCCTGGTCCTGGTCCTGGTCAGATGCGTACATGAACTGATGAAGCCTCTTGGATGAGAGGTGAAACGTCTTCCTAGACAAACAACCAGTCCAGTTGTTTTTGACTGAAATTGCTTTGCGGACACCTCACTGTATGTGTATTACAGTGTGTTCTGCTTTACTGCCCTTGTCTTTAGACTCAAACTTCTCTTTATTTATCCTTTGGGATGAACTCCCGCAAGGAAATTAAGTTTCCAGCAGCTTAAAAAACCCACGGGAGGTATAAAACAAATACAGTAAAGGATAATAAACAATGAACTCTAGAGGTAGATGTAAGAACACAGGTCATGTAAAATCACAGAAAGTTAATTCAGATAAGTCAAATGTAGAGGAAATAAAATAAAGATCAAATATGTTTGACTGTATTTGACAGAAATGAGCATTAAGATTAAATTATTGCACAAAGAAAAGAAGAAGATAAGTGTCCAGGTGTGTGAGAGTATAGATTATTAATTGCACAGTGAGCGGCTCCCACTCCGCTGCTCTTCTTGTGTGAAGAAGAAGAAGAAGAAGAAGAAGAAGAAGAAGAAGAAGAAGAAGAAGGCGTGAAATACACACACATGCACAAACAGGACCTATAAACATGCAGTTAATGGAGAAGAGCTTAAAACTGGATTCCCTGAGTGTGTGTGTGTGTGTGTGTGTGTGTGTGTGTGTGTGTGTGTGTGTGTGTGTGTGTGTGTGTGTGTGTGTGTGTGTGTGTGTGTGTGTGTGTGTGTGTGTGTGTGTGTGTGTGTGTGTGTGTGTGTGTCTGGTTCTGAAGTGTTCGGGGGTCCTTCAGCTGCAGCACCGGCCCCAGAGCAGCTGCAGCGTCCGGCTCTCTGCTGCCCCCTGCAGGCGGACGCAGACAGAGGGAGGCTGTGGAGGCTCAAAGTGGGTCAAAGTGCAGCTGCAGGGCGGCAGCAGCTCAGTCCTGGGAACCGGGTCACCTATGGACACGGGGTTCACCCTGGACAGGGCAGATCGAGACATTCACACCAATTTAGAGACACATACATGTCTTTAGACTGTGGGAGGAAGCCGGAGAGAACTGTTGGGGCGTGGGGCGACAGTGCTAACCACCACTCCACCGTGTCACCCCCTCGCTCTGACATCTCTCCATTAACTGCATGTTTATGGGTCCTGTTTGTGCGTGTGTGTGTGTATTTCAGGCCTTCTGCTTCCTCTTCTTCTTCTTCTTCTTCTTCTTCTTCTTCTTCACACACTCACAGGAAGTCCTCCGCTCCACCCGCTGATCCACTTCACCGCTGAACTCATCGTCTCTTGAATCAAACTGTTGTTCAGTCAGAATTAAAGAGTGTTTGGAAAAATAACTCCTGCAAAAAGACCTTTGAATGCCTTCACCGTGCTGCCCCGAGCTAATCACTGTTAGCCACGTCAGGCTGTTAGCATCTCTCCTGGATTTCTCCGTTAACAGTTGTTACACATAAAAAACTGTCTTGATGGTTTATTTGATGTGTGCAAGTGCAGAAAAAGATCCTGGGGTGATTTTAGACACTTTTAGGTCTTAAATCTACGTTTTGACACTTTGAGATCAGACGTTAAAGCTGCGTTTGTCTAATTTTCTTTCCAGATTCTCAGATTCTCGACGGTTAATGAGCAAAAATCAGTTGCACAACAAACTGAACCGGGGTCACCTTCGCCCTGCTGATAATCCTTCGTTCTGCACCGTCACAGTGAGTTTACAGATGTGTGTGTGTGTGTGTGTGTGTGTGTGTGTGCAGCTGTGCAGTCTGCAGCCTTATGTAACCGCACACCTAACTGTGATTTGTGTGTGAGTGTGATGTAAGGGACGTTCTCCCCTTTGGCACAGAAAGATAACGAGATCAATTACAGGTGTTCAGGTAAAGATGAGGAGAATTACAGGACGAGTGTTTTAATACATGAAGCTCAAATTCAACTGGAACTGATGAATATTTTCATTAGAAATTAATTAAACTGCATTTAATGTGAATTAAACTGCATTTAATGTGAATTAAACTGCAATTAATGTGAATTAAACTGCAATTAATGTGAATTAAACTGCAATTAATGTGAATTAAACTGCATTTAATGTGAA
This sequence comes from Echiichthys vipera, assembly GCF_963691815.1. Lineage (NCBI taxonomy): Eukaryota > Metazoa > Chordata > Actinopteri > Perciformes > Trachinidae > Echiichthys > Echiichthys vipera. Next base: position 3,409,253 of record NC_139843.1, on the reverse strand, counting down.
TTAAACTGCAATTAATGTGAATTAAACTGCATTTAATGTGAATCAAACTGCATTTAATGTTAATCAAACTGCAATTAATGTGAATTGAACTGCATTTAATGTGAATTAAACTGCATTTAATGTGAATCAAACTGCATTGAATGTGAATTAAACTGCATTTAATGTGAATTAAACTGCATTTAATGTGAATTAAACTGCAATTAATTTGAATTAAACTGCATTTAATGTGAATTAAACTGCATTTAATGTGAATTAAACTGCATTTAATGTGAATTAAACTGCATTCAATGTGAATTAAACTGAATTCAATGTGAATTAAACTGCATTTAATGTGAATTAAACTGCAATTAATTTGAATTAAACTGCATTTAATGTGAATTAAACTGCATTTAATGTGAATTAAACTGCATTCAATGTGAATTAAACTGAATTCAATGTGAATTAAACTGCATTTAATGTGAATTAAACTGCAATTAATTTGAATTAAACTGCATTTAATGTGAATTAAACTGCATTTTATGTGAATTAAACTGAAATTAATGTGAATTAAACTTCAATTAATGTGAATTAAACTGCAATTAATATGAATTAAACTGCATGTAATGTGAATTTAATTCTGAATTAAACGGCCTGATGCCCGTTAATGCGCTTTATACTTTTATACTCTGGCTTTTTTATATATTTTTAGAGTTTGTGTTTTTAAATGTTATTTCTATTCTTTTATATAAATGTTTTATTGGATAGTTTTTACTTTATTTGAATATTTAGGTACATGGTGACAGTGTAGATGCACTTACTTCTACTGTGCAAACAGCAATAACGTTTTAAACTTAATGAATTTATTCTTGGGTCAAAAAACTGTTAATCACCGTTTCCCAAAGTCCAAAGTGACGTCTTCAAACGTCGAGTTTCGTCCGATCAAAGGTCCAAAACTCAAAGACATCAGTTAATTATTATAGAAGAGGACGAACGAGCAGATGTTCACATTTGGCACAAAAGCTCTGAGTTATTCACATTTATAATAAATAAAGAATATTTTTAAAAATCACTTTTTAAAGGTTGATTTATTATCAAAATAATAAGATAATAAATAAAAATTAGAAAAATCTAATCTTTTACTTAAGTAGCATAAAAGTGAATAAAAGTCACAAGAAAACAGAGTAAAAATAAAAGTCAGCATCAAAATATACTAAAATTATTCATTATGTAATTTCTTAATGACGTTCATTATTATTATGAATTATAATTATTGATGCATTAATGCGTTCATCACTTTAGTGTCGCAGCTGGAACTCATCGTAATACTTTATATAATGTTATCTTAATATATAATAATAAATCGTACGTATAAAAATGTTTTTATGTTGTTTTAATAATCAGAATCTGCAAAGTTCAACAGGAAGTGAAAAACAAAACACTGGAGGAGAAAAATAAAACACTTTTTTCTGACTTTGAATCTTTTAAATCTGCAACTTTTTCTCATAGATTTGCGACTTTTTAATCTTGTAAATAAAGTTTTTCTTGAAATATGACCCCCCTCGCTCGGGTCCATAATTTGTTTTATATACTTGGCTTTATTACGCGTCATACAAATGTAACTAATGCTGTCAAAATAGATAAATAAATAAATAAACAAGTAAGTAAATAAATAAATGAATGAATAAATAAATAAATAAATAAGTAAATAAATAAATACATAGATGAATAAATAAATAAATAGATAAATTAATGAATACGTAAATTAATTAATTAACAATTAAATAAATAAATAATTACATAAATAAATAAATAAGTTAATAAATAAACAAATAGATAAATAAATAAAGACATACATAAATAAATAAGTAAATAAATAAGTAAATTAATAAATTAATAAATAGATAAATAAATAAATACATACATGAATAAATAAATAAATAAGTAAATAAATAAATTAAAGCATAATTTAATAAATAAATAAGTAAATCAATAGATCAAATAAATAGATCAAATAAATAAATAAATAAATAAATAAATAAATAAATAAATAAGTAAATAAATATATAAAATAAATAAATAAATAAGTAAATAAATATATAAAATAAATAAATACATAGATAAAATAAATAAATAAATAAATAAATAAGTAAATAAATATATAAAATAAATAAATAAATAAGTAAATAAATATATAAAATAAATAGATACATAGATAAAATAAATAAATAAATAAATAAATAACTAAGTTAATAAATAAATGACTAAATAAATAAATAAATAAGTAAATAAATACATTAAAGCATAATTTAATAAATAAATATAAATAAATAAATACATGAATAAATAAATAAATAACTAAATAAGTCAATAAATAAATAAGTAAATAAATAAATAAATAAATAAATAAATAAATAAATAAGTAAATACATTAAAGCATAATTTAATATATAAATAAATAAATAAATACATAGCTCCATCCCGCCTCTGTCACAGATAAGCCCCGCCCCCTCCACCTCCATCACTGCACGCTCGAGGAACAGAGAACGTGCTCTCACTGCGTCAAACAGCACAGTGACAGCGCGAGGAACCGGAAACAAATAACTTTACCTTCACAATAAAAGTTACGACTGCAACTAATTTATTTTATTTTGGTTAATTTGTGTAATTTATTACTAATTTATGAAGTTTCATCTGGCTGCATTTGATCTAATGTTATATTTCATATCCCAAACTTTATTACACTTTACTTTTATAAATACAACAAAACACTGAAGTACATAAATAATTACAGATCAAATTAAATACAAAGGACTTTCAGGATTTTCAGGTAGGAGCTAAAGTAATAAAGTAATAAAGTTATAGTAAATATATATATATATATATATCGGAAGTAAATTATTTTTTTACATGCTTTATTTATTGTTATTATTATTATTACTACCACTACTATTAATGTGGACAGATAGTTGTCCCTTAACACATGCAAATTAGCTATATCTTTTTTATTCATTATCATGTTATTCTTATTCTTATTATTATTATTTGTATTATTATTATCATTATTATTATGTTATTAATACTATGAATAGACACCGATAGTTTACCCAAAACACATGCAAAGTAAATTATTTTTTATTTGTTTTATTTATTCTTATTATTATTGTTGTTATTATTATTATTATTATTATTATTATTACTACTACTATTAATACAGGCAGATAGTATACCCTAAACACATACAAATTAGCTTAATATTTTTTATTCATTTAATTATTATATAATAATAATTATTATTATTATTATCATTATTATTATTAATATTAATATTAATATTAATACAGACAGATAGTATTACCTAAACACATGCAAATTAGCTCAAGATTTATTTTATTTTTTTAATTATTATTATTATTATTATCATTATTACTACTAGTTTTTTTTATTTTACTTATTATTAGTAGTAGTTCTATTAATACAGACAGTTAGTATACCCAAAACAATAACAGAACTAACTATTAATAATCATTATTAAATGTAAATATTATATTAAAGGGCAGTGGCGTCCATTTGCTGCGTCATAGAAACGAGGTGTTTTATTCTGAAAGTCCCAAACCGGAACAGCGTAGTTTGAACGTCGCGAGCTTAACGGTCGTGAGGAAAGTGAGGGGCAGCCGAGGGGACGTGCATCTGGCGGCACCGCATCCTCCTCCTCCCGGTGCTAATCCAGCTCTTATCAGCCGGAGAGGGTAACGGAGCGGCACACACTCGGTCCCCCGTCTGAAGGCCGGTTCGGCGCGGTCACACTCGTCCCCTTCTTCGGTCCAGAACCTTCCAGAAACTTCCATCGAAGATGAACGAGACGGACAAACCGCTGCTGGCGGAGTACGACTTCGAGCGGCGGTTCGACGAGCGAGAGGCGCTGGAGTGGATGCAGGAGAACTGGTATGTTTAAAGGAGAAGGTTATTAATTAAATAAAGATATGAAATTATGATAAATACGTTAAAATGTCGGTTTGGTCCTCTGGTTCCTCCGGTACAGGCTGGGGTGGGTGGCCGACCGTACCTCATGTCCTCCCCGGGGACGTGTCGCCATGCGGACCCGGTACATTTGATTAGAGCTGACCGCATCTCCCTCCGTTATTATTATTTATTTATTTATAATAAAAATAATAATATTAATAATGTGTCACATTTTAGACTCAAACACGTGGAAATCAGCTTAAAATTATTTACAATAATAATAATGAAACACATTAAATTAGCTTAAGTTTATTTATAATAATAATAATATAAAATAATAATAATAACAACTATAAAACACATGAAAATCACCTTAAGGTTATTTATAATGATAATAATAAAACACATTAAATTAGCTTAAGTTTATTTATAATAATAATTATAGTAATAAAACACATTAAATTAGCTTACGTTTATTTATAATAATAATAATATAAAATAATAATAATAACAACCATAAAACACATGAAAGTTAGCTCTAGTTTATTTATAATAATAATAATAACTATAAAACACATGTAAATCACCTTAAGGTTATTTATAATGATAATAATAAAACACATTAAATTAGCTTAAGTTTATTTATAATAATAATTATAGTAATAAAACACATGGAAATTAGCCTAAATGTATTTATTTATTAATAATAAAAACAATAAAACAAATGCAAATCAGTTTAATCTTTTTAATAATAATAAAACACATGCAAATTATCTTAAGCTTTTAAATATATTATTTTATTATTATTAATATTAATTCTAATAAAACACATGAAAATCAGCTTAAGTTTATTTATAATAATAATAATAATAAAACAAATGCAAATTAGCCTACGTTTTTTTAATGTATTATTTTATTATTAATAATAATAAAACATGCAAATATGCTTAGGTTTTAAAATGTATTTATTTATTATTATTAGGCCAGTAAATTAATAAAAATAAATAAATAAAGTCTAAACAAAGGCTGAAAACAATACTCCAAAGAAACTATAAATGATAGTCGACGTCCGACCCTGAAAGGCCACTCTCGTAAATCCCCTTTGTGTGTTTCCTGATTAAATTATTGCACAATTTGATATTTGGATGATAATTAATAATCATTTATTTTGCAACCAGGGCACCGTAGTAACAGTTTCCAGGTTGCTATTTGCCACCAATTCTCTGCCTATATTTGCCATTAGAGACTTTTTAACACATAAAACATAAAGACAGAGAAATATGCACCCCAAAATAAATCCATTTTTAATATTTATTGCATTAGGGATATTAAAATATTGCCTTTACAGTCACTGCTGTTTCTGCATATGTGCACATTGGTTCAACTGACACAAACAAACAAACAGATGAGCTGAAAAAAACACTTTTTTGGCATTTTCATAATGACGCTGACGTGTAAAACATTATATTTTCAGTTGCATGAGCTGGTGTCTGGTTACAGCCTGGTGACTTTTAACATGAGAGACATTTCATTAGAAGGATCAAAGATGGCGTTGAGCCCCGTGTGTCACTTAAAGACACACAACCACGCAACAATGTTCAATCACTCACCACCGTCTTCATTGTCCCGTAAAATATGTTCCACAGAAGGGAGTGAGCCCTAACAGGGAAACCGAGTAAGACCACATTTCTTTAGTTCACCACTTTCATCACTTTCACGAGGCCGTGCACGACTGAAGGGACAAACCGCGGTGCTTCTGGGACAGAGGTGAGGACGATACAGCTCCAGGGGGGGAAGTGCTAACCTGACTCTCACCAGATGACTTTCGTTCCTACTTGACTCCGCCCAGCTCCACTCAACCATCTGGGGTCGCTCCGTAGGAAGGTGATTTCATTCAGGGTCCGCAAAGAATGGTCGAGCCAATCAGGACGGCCAGGCGGGGTTTTATTATAGATGTGACGTAGCAGAGAGGAAGCAGACGTCAACGCTCATCTTCAGTTCATGCATCTTCAACCGCTTGTCCCTGTCGGGGTCACGGGGGCTGGAGCCGATCCCAGCTGACATCGGGCGTGAGGCGGGGTCCACCCTGGACAGGACGCCAGTCTATCACAGGACACATAGAGACGAACAGAGACAGACAACCATTCACACCTACGGGTGATTTAGAGTCATCAATGAACCGAACACCTGCACGTCTTTGGACTGTGGGAGGAAACCGGAGAACCCGGAGAAAACCCACGCAGACACGGGGACAACATGCAAACTCCACACAGAAGGGCCCCAGCCGGGATTCGAACCAGGAGCCCTCTCGCTGTAAGGAGACAGTGCTAACCACCACACCACCGTGCCTCCCCCAGACGTCAACATGGATGCTGCTGTTTCCGATCTAGAGAATCTTTCTCCTTTAAAAGAACCAGAGAACGGCTCTGAAGGCTTTTGTTGGTGGAAACCATGTCGGCTGTTCTGTTTGGCCTTTTCCCGCGTCGCTCATCAGCGCCACGCGTCGGTTTCCATGTGAGCGGTTGAAGTAGCACGTCAATAAAGATGACGGACAAGTGGTTTATCCAATCACAGGGAAGGATTTCTGATAAGGCCTATGGAGCGATCCCGGAGGGAAGAGTGAAGCACGGAGGAACGAAATTCATCCTGAGAGAGAGGTTAGAAAATGAAAACACACATCCCATGATCCCTTGCTCCTGACCGGCCTGGAGCGCCAAGCTAGTACGCACGCAGAACGCAGAACTACAGAGATGTAGACGACTTCAAAGAGAAGCAGTGACGTTTGGACCCGCTGCAGCATTTCTTTGCTTCGGCTTGGTGAATCCAATATAGAAGAAGCCCCTGTGGCGTTATCTGGGTCAAGCAGCGTCTACTCAGCCTAATATGTATTGTGCCGATCTGGATTAGTCGTCCGGTCTGTTCCCAGATCACCTCCGACACACACACACACACCCTCACAGATGCAATGCACACACACACAGTCTGGATTTAAAATGGCGAAATCAGGTCTTTTTGTCCTGCAGCAGCCTAACGTTGCACGCATAATCTCTTTAGTGTTCTGGCTTTTAAACGCCGACTGTTAATTGAAATGGTATCGGTGGTCGCTGATAAGCGAGGCGGAGCAGTGCCCGGGTCAAATTGCCTCATCACTCACAGCCGCCGGTGTGAATGGTCAGTGTGTCGCCAACTAATCTCTGTTAATCCTTTGCTATGATGATAAATGAGTGTAAGGCTGAAGGATGGCGTCATAAAACCAGCGTTTTTTAATTTATAGTTGGGGAAGTCGTGTGTGTACCTGGCTCACGGGCCCTCAGTCTTATTTGGTGGGTTCATTGTGTAACGTCCTTATGTAACAGCAGCACATCTGTGTAATCATCCACTGGTCCAAGGCCAGACTGAGGTGATTTAGGGCGCAGCAGCCAGAGGAAGTTGTCTTCTGTCTGTTTGCGTAACCCGACAGAGGTCAAACTAAATTTAGAGGAGGTTATTTCACAAAGTTATAATTAATACTGATTATAAAATGTCTTCTTTTGGATACTTCTGATGTCAAACAGGGTTTCTTATTCCAGGCCAGACCCGTTTGTACTCACACTACCTGGGCCTCGGCGAATGCTTCTTGCTGCCTATACGTCATCACGCCGTAACACGTCACACGCATTGATGACGTCATGGCGATGCGTGGCTTTGTTTCCAGATCTTTCCGTAGACCTCAGAGTTTTTGTGCGTCTTGTCGACTGTTTTTGAATCTTTTCATCGACCAAATCTGCAGTAAACACTCCACCTCCGCATCACACCAACGTGAACCTTTCACCGCCATTGTTTGAAATGTCCGCGCATGGTCCCTCCTTCTTTTTTCTACGTCCCAACAGGCGCACAGGAAATGACCTCAGAACCGCCGTAGGCCTCGTGCTCGTACACGTACACACGCTCGTGCTCGTACACGTGCAAACGTGCTTTACTAAAGCCCACCTCTCCCAAACGGGCTGTGGACGGCCAGCGGGCCGCAGCTAGGCGCGGTGCGGTTGCACTCACACTGGTCAAAGGAACCAGACTTTAGCCCTGGAATGTGCTTGGGCACGGTACGGATGGAAAGTGTGAGTGCGCCCATAGTAAACTGAGTATCCTTTGAGTTGTGGACAAAATAAGAAAATCCTGAATGTCTTTGTCTCTCCAGTAGACATTTTCAGTGCTTTCTTTGTGTCAGTAACTCTTCTTCTTCTTCACCCTCGTATTTTTGAATTCTTCCGGTATCTGTGACACGCCCACTCGCTCGCCATGAATACTCTGGTCAGAGAGACGCTCCATTCACACTTGGGCTCAATCGGCAATTACACGGAACGGGCCGTAACGCAGCAGTCCCGCACTAAATCCAAAGCTCTGATGTTCAGTTATTGTTGGAACTGTTTGAGACTCGACCGTAGGATCTAATCGGTCGTGCTCGTAGTGCACGGACAGGTGTTTCTGCTCAGTGGTGCTGATCAGTGTTTCTCTGCTCTGTTCTTTTTCTCGTCCACAGGAGCAAGGCGTTCATGTTCTGCGGCCTGTACGCTGCGTTCGTGTTCGGGGGTCAGCACTTCATGAGGGAGAGGCCGAAGCTGAACCTGCGGCGCCCGTTAGTGCTGTGGTCCCTCAGCCTGGCCATCTTCAGGTGAGTCACAGCCGGGACTACTGCGCCGCTCAAATCACTCGCTTTTGACTGATTGTTTTCCTTTTTATATCATCTAAATTTAATCTTCTGGGTTGTTGGAGTTGCTGGATTTGATCAGAGGCATCTTTCAACATTATTCAGACGTTTTATGGACGAAGTGATTCATTGAAAACGTCAGTGTTGGTTTGTTCCAGCCCCACGCTGCAGGACGTTACAGAGGTGCAAAGGTCCAACAAAGGAGATCGAATGAAAGTGTCTAAAGGTTACTGTAGCCAGAATCTCACTTTATTTTCCTCAAGATAAAAGATAAGATCTCTGTTTTTATCTCAAGGGTGAAATGTTCGTGCAGCACAAAGTAACAAAGAGCTGAATTCAGAGGTCACTGACTCTTTGTCCCTTCAGAGCTAATGTGACAAAATAAAAGTGGCCAAGAGCTACTTTTAAATAAAATGTTTGATTAGTAGAAACATTCATTCACATAGCAGATGCATGAACACACACACACACACACACACACACACACACCCCTGTTAGGGTACCACACCAAATAGGTCTACCCTGGACATGGTATAGATATATATATTTTGCAAAATAATGCATTTTTACGCAAAAAAAACACTTTTTTTTAATCCGATAACTCTATTAATGAATGAATTTATTTATTTTTGGTCATACATCAGATGTTAAATAAAATGACATAATATATTTTGACAAATTCAGCCAAAAAAAGGAATCAAACACGTGATGATGATGACGTATAGACAGCAAGGAGCATTCTCCGAGGCCCAGGTAGTGTGAGTACAAACGGGCCTGGAGGGGGGGACAAGGACCCTAAAGCACGGGGCCCGGGACGGAGGCACAGTGGGAGGGCGCCCTAAAGCATAATGTGCAGATGTAGTATAAAACACAGTTAACACCGAAATACGTTTGTGCAGGTTAAGCTCCGTATACTCAATTACTAAAAGATTCGATAGCTGCAGCCCTGAAATTGGTGAAGTACAATGTTTTAACAATGGTTGGACTCACACTCTCAAACCAAACTCACTCAAATATCTTCGGGGTCAAGCACAATCCAGGAAAGCAGCTGTAGAAGTAAACAAAAGCATGTGGACGTTGTTGTTAATTGTCTCCCACAGAACGCTCCGAGCAGGTTAATCCAGTTCTGTGTGACTGACTGAAGCTGAACCTGAACCTGAAACAGCCACTCATTGTTTTTCCTTTTGTTCAGATTAATATGAATTTCTGGTGTGCTGCTTTGCTCCAGCGGGCTCCTCACGTACGCGACGCTCTCGGTCCTTTTATCAGTGATTCACTGTTAACACAAAACGAGTGATTTGAGTGTGAACTATAAAGCTCTCTGTGTAAACAGGACGATTAGATCATCGCTTGTTTTTCACCTGCATGAGGTCACCCGTGCAGGAAGAATGTGCCGCTGACATCCGAAAATGCAGAAACCGGTTCGATGACACGGCCGTCGCCAACACATTCCTCTCTGCAGTCAAACGCTCGCTGTGGATTCAAAGGAGAGGGCGTCCAAACCTTTCACCGAACGCTAATGATCCTCACAACTCACAAAAACACCGCCATCTTGTGTCGACACTCAGTACAAAATGCAGAAGCGTCACACAAACATGAAGCCTCTGGCAGCTGAAGCAGTGTCAGAGCGCACACACACTGTCTTTCCGCACCGGGCCAAAACAGGTTTTTCGGGTAAAGCCTAGTGCGTTTGACCAGTGTGAGTGCAACCGCTCCGCGCATAACTGCGGCCAGCTGTCCGTCCACGGCCCGTCTGAGAGAGGTGGGCTTTTGTAAAGCACGTTTGCACATGTACGAGCATGAGGGTGCGCATGTGTACGAGCACGAGCGTGCGCACGTGTACGAGCACGAGGCCTACGGCGGTTCTGAGGTCATTTCCTGTGCGCCTGTTGGGACATAGAAAAAAGAAGGAGGGACCATGCACGGACATTTCAAACAATGGTGGTGAAAGGTTCACGTTGGCGTGATGCGGAGAAACCGCGAGAAAAGCCTTTTGTATTTAAAGCACCTGTTGCCATGACGGAGCAGAAATTGTTCCGATGCCAGGGGACATTGGTAGAGATTGTGACCCACTTGGCGGACTCCATCACTGTGGTGCGTCGAGCCCTCCGTCTAATCTTAATCCCACAGCGGCGGTGCTCGACCTGCCCCCTCCACCTCTCAGCTGTGAGCACACAGGACACGACAACATGACTTTGGGCTTCCCAAGGCTGTTGGTGATATTCTGCATGTTTCTAATCTGTATTCTGGCCTTTATCATGTTTACGTAGGTCGTTCACACTGAATCTGACGTGGCACACAACGATACGATAACACGTAAGAGACACATGATGAGAAGGGGTGATGTCCATGAAGAAACGTCCACCGTTCGATGCACAGGCGGCAGCATCGTGGCTCGGCTTGTAAAGATTATTTCTTGGATTTTTCCCTGATAGGAGGAGTAGCAGCACTACGCAGCTTATCTGTGTGTGTGTTTGAAGGTTCACACGAGTGCTGGAAATCCTTGAAAACACTTGAAATGTAGGATTACACGATGATGGCATATGATGACATAACAGAGGAAAGAAGATCTCCACATTTTGGAGACTGAAAACAACATTTTCTGACATTTTTGCATCAAAAATAACTTTTTCTGATCCTCAGATGATCTGAATATTTGGTGATTATATTTCTGTGGAGTTAGTTTTCCTTTCTTTTGTCGTCTTTCTGTAGAAAACTGTCTGAAAACATCATGATGGTTGTTTATAGGACAATAACATCTCATTTAATGTGACGAACAAGTGCAATAATAAGTTCACTGAACACTGAGGATTCACTGTAAACAGATATGTAGTTTCCTGCAGCTGTGAGGGGCTGGAAAAGCATGAAAACGCACCTTGAAATGCTTGAATTTCACCTCATCTCATCATCATCTTCAGCCTCTTATCCGGGGTCGGGTCGCGGGGGCAGCAGCTCCAGCAGGGGACCCCAAACTTCCCTTTCCCGGGCCACATTAACCAGCTCTAACTGGGGGATCCTGAGGCGTTCCCAGGCCAGTGTGGAGATCTAATCTCTCCACCTGGTCCTGGGTCTTCCCCGAGGCCTGGTTTTTGTTCCTGTTCCTGTTAATATTGCGGGCAGACTTCCCTCCTGTAATCTCTGGATCAATGAATGATTGCACTGTAGGACTGCAGGGCTCTTTTAGGTTTTATTGACATCACAGGGAGGAGTGAGTGTGAGTCTTTGAGGCCGGAGCAGAGCGGGAACAATGGTGAATAAACTCTCTTCACTGGTGTTTTATTGGTTGTAAAAACGCTGCTTTAAGACTAAAGTACGGAGTGAGTCCATCCTATTCTTTGAAGGGCAATAAAAGGATGAAATAAAGCATTTATAAATGATCACGTGTGCTACAACAAAGCCTGTATTATGTATTTAATATTGTTTATTTTAATGTAATCCTTAAAATAACAACAGTAAGGTCGAGTAAAAATCTCCGTTTGATTGATTTAGATGCAGAAACTCCAGATTTGTTTAGATCTTTCATCAAAGAGATGCCAATATAATATAAATATACACTGGGAACACATTTATATCTGCACTGTTGTAATATAAAATGAAGTTTGAATAAATGAAACAAATCCACAGGTGCTCAAGCCATGCCATGCCGTGATGCCCCTGCCTCTTTTCATGTCTTTTATGTCATTTTAAAAACCTATATTTCACATGTTGTATTGTGCATTTTTAACCTTTTATATATATTTTTTTAATCCAGTCTTTTAGCACAACCCTTGGGGCACGCCACAGCATAATCTCATGGTTTTAAGGGTCAGTTTTGCTCCATTCAACTCAATAAATCCCAGTCCAAACATGTGTTTTCAGGTCAGGATGCTGGACACACAGACGGAGCATACCTCAAAGGTATTTGACTGTTTTCTAATGTGTTTGCATGTTGTGCGTTCACTCTGCAGTATCATAGGAGCAGTGAGGACTGGACTGTACATGCTGCACGTCCTCACTACCAGCGGCTTCAGACAGTCGGTGTGTGACATCAGCTTCTACAGCGCCCCTGTCACCAAATTCTGGGCCTACGCCTTCGTCCTCAGCAAGGCCCCCGAGCTGGGTAAGGCTTCCTCCAACCTCTCTGTACGGGATCGTCCTAAATGTTACTGAAGTGCACCGATGTTCCTACGTCAGGATAAATTCACATGCGACGGCGTAAACTTTAACCTCGAGTGACTGAATCATTTCCCTCTTTTCAGAAGCACTTAAATTTCCAGCACATTTATCAGCAAACAATTATTTTAAAAGCTGCTTCTGTCGTCTGCGCGCTCATCTCGTCTCTCTCTGACGGACACGGAGACCTGAGTGCTCTGGGAAATAGAGATGCTGAGGTGGCAAGAAAATCCCATTAGTGGCTGTTTGATACAGACGCTGTTTTCCTCAGCTGCAGACAGGAAGAGTGTCTACATCGTCCTATTAGTCGGGACATTAGTTTACTAAAGGACACATACTGTCTGAGAGCTGGATATAGGTTATCTGGGCAAATGAGGCTTATGAATTATTAAGGGCGTACTCTCACTGTCCATCCGTACCATACTCGCATCTGGGAGCGGTACGGTTGCCGTCCACAGCCCGTTTGGGAGAGGTGAGCTTTAGTAAAGCACGTTTGCACATGTACGAGCACGAGCGTGTGCACGTGTACGAGCACGAGGCCTACGGCGGTTCTGAGGTCATTTCCTGTGCGCCTGTTGGGACGTAGAAAAAAGAAGGAGGGACCATGCGCGGACATTTAAAACAATGGCGGTGAAAGGTTCACGTTGGTGTGATGCGGAGGTGGAGTGTTTACTGCAGATTTGGTCGATGAAAAGATTCAAAAACAGTCGACAAGACGCACAAAAACTCCGAGGTCTACGGAAAGATCTGGAAACAAAGCCACGCATCGCCATGACGTCATCAATGCGTGTGACGTGTTACGGCGTGATGACGTATAGGCAGCAAGAAGCATTCACCGAGGCCCAGGTAGTGAGTCTGGAGGGCCTGTTTGTACTCAAAAAAACAAACATGGAGGACAGCAGTGAAGCAGGCGGCCCGCTGAGGGAGAGTGTAGCATTATTTAGCATTAAGTCTCATCCGTAAACACCTTTCTGGCGTGATGTCATCAACTGCGCATGCGGGTCACTTCAGGAGCGTGAGGTGTTAATGCAGCAGTCCGTAGACGGGCCACATTTAAAGACGTGACGTGAACAGACAAACAAAAAGATCGGATTTGAGCAATAAATCGTGATTGTGCGTTAAGACCTGCAGTGTGAACGCAGCCGTTGGCAGTTATTAAAGTAATGAGGTTGAAACTTGTGATGACTTCCTCCCCCAGGTGACACAGTGTTCATCATCCTCCGGAAGCAGCGGCTCATCTTCCTGCACTGGTACCACCACATCACCGTGCTGCTCTACTCCTGGTACTCCTACAAGGACCAGGTGGCGGGCGGCGGCTGGTTCATGACCATGAACTACGTGGTTCATTCCCTCATGTACACGTACTACGCGGCCCGGGCGGCCGGCATGCGGGTGCCCCGTCCCTGCGCCATGATCATCACAGCCACCCAGATCCTACAGATGGTGATGGGCCTGGCCGTCCTGGGCCTCGTGTACCACTGGATGCACGAGGCGCGCTGCCCGTCCAACATAGACAACATCACGTGGGGCTCTCTCATGTACCTCAGCTACTTGGTCCTTTTCGCCGTGTTCTTCTACAACACCTACCTCAGAGGCTCCTCTGGGGGCAAAGGATCCAAGGCGGAGTAACTCGTCCGCACTGTGCTATCGAAGTGTGCCATACGGTGAAACGACCAGCGGCGAGGGGGCCACGAACGCGTGAGTCACCGCTGGTCGCTCGGTCCTCTTTTTATGACATTTACACTTGACTTTTTACAGCGTCTGTAGCTCATCAGTGATACGTCCGTGGATTCAGAGCGCTTCAGACTGAGCGCAGCTTCTGATCTCATGAGTCAAATCCATTTAAGGGAATGAAGAAATAACGTGTTTGTGTTTGATTAACATAGTTCTCACGTCATTTGTATCGTTGCCTTGACGACTTAGACCAGTTTAACACACAAACCTCCCTCTGAGGGCCAAACGTTTGTCAGAGGTGACCATCAAACGTGATCGTCCTTGATGTATACATGAAGTTTAGCCGTAGAAATTATTAAAGTACTTAAAAATTGTTAAAGGAATAGTTCGACATGTTGGGAAAGTGCTTTAAGTGCTGAGCTGAAGAGTTTCACTAAACATAAAGTCTGGAAGCAAAAGAACGTCTGTAACGCCTCTAAAACATCTTAAATATTCAACAAAAGAAATGTAAAACCAGGATTTGTGACTTTAGGTGCGAGTTATATGCTGGGACTACTTCCTGCCAAACAACAGCCCTGTGCTTTATTATTCCTGCACAGATATTGGTGTTCGTACAGGGACGATGGCACCAAACGTGGCAGCAACAAGACTTCAGGAAGCCGCACACGGTCGATTACTTCCTGCACATAACTCCCCCTAAAAACCACAAACTGTCTTTTCAACATTTCTGTTTTTGTACGTGCGAAACATAAAAAGATACTGCGAGTTAATGAGAGTTTACCTCAAACTCAGAGTGAATTTTCCCCTCATGTTACTCGCTCAGGTGTAGATACCAACGAGGTTTCTGTCCGTCTTCAACCGCAGTCAGAATAACCACTATTGCCGCTTTGTACCTGTTGTTGAAGTCCCAGATCTGCAGGAGCTGCGTCTGGAGATTTTGCTGTGATATAATCACATCAAACGCAACGAAGGTCAGCCGAAATAACTCCCGTCATGATGCACATCTGTAAAACGTCTGTATTCACGCTTCATGCGCAGGAGAATCTAGTGACAGACAGCATCATGCGCATGTGAACGTAACCAATACGTATTTTTTCCACACGCTAGCTGCTTCCCCCTGCTTCCAGTCTTTATGCTAAGCTAAGCTAAGCTAGCCACGTCCAATTACCAATGTGTTGAACTATTCCTTTAGAAATAATGTGTGTTTTTAGCCCTAGCTCGACTGTGACCCTCCTGATCGTGAGTTTAGGATTACCCAAAGGGAATGAAGACTTCACAGTGCACTGAATGAAAGAAGGCTCTTATTTAGCTTTAGCACTTACTTCAAATACGTAGGTCTGGACACTGCACTGAGTTCAACGCGTCACCCGTCCCATAGCCCTGCTCATTAACCACAGAGCATCTTTTTATTATTGTTATTATAAACCTGTCTGTTTACTCAATATGTAAAGAAGAAGAACACTGAGGATCAGTTTAACGCAGGCTTCACACTGATCTACACTCGCTGCAGAGTGAACACGCACACACACGCAGGCTTAGAAAGTAAAACTTCTCTGTCCAGTCACTGAACGGACGGTTTTCTGTGACAACCTCTCGTTTTTTTTAAAGTAGAAAGAGACACTGTGGTTGTGATTTAACCAAGGACTGCAAGAACAGCAACAGGCGCGGAGAAGAGTGATGAATGCGTGCGGAGCGTTGTGGAAGCACGTGGAGCCAGTCTCAAATACCAGCGCGCAGAAATGTGAGAGAGGACAGCAACATCGGCCACTGCGGCCATGAGTGACTTTTTCACAGAGGCTTCTACTCAAAGGACAAGTAAATATTTCCCCGCGGGACGGATCCGCGCGCATTGCGTGGTGATGTCAGAGCCGCTCTGCCGGTTACACGGTCGAGTCGAGTCCAAACCGCAGCCAAGTTCCTCCCCTCCTAACGTTAATACCGTACTTCACCTCTGCTCTCACCACACAAGCACTCAGTCAGACGATAAGATCTGAACACATTCCTCAGTTCACAGTCATCCGACAACAAATGACTTCAAGGATCCGGGTTGTGTAAGAACCCGTCCTCCTGTCCCCCCTCCGTCCTTTCTGCTCTTCAGGTTTACACACACCTTCTTTCTCATCTCACCTGAGGACGAGGACACACACACACACACACACACACACACACACACACACCTTCTTCCTCATCTCACCTGAGAACCAGGACACACACACACACCTTCTTCCTCATCTCACCTGAGAACGAGGACACACACACACACACACATACACACACACCTTCTTCCTCATCTCACCTGAGGACAAGGACACACAAACACACACAGACACACACACCTTCTTCCTCATCTCACTTCAGAACTCACAAAGTCTGCTTCTCCTCCCTTCAGGACGAGGACACACACAGACACACACACACACACCTTCTTCTTCATCTAACCTCAAGACGAGGACAAACACACACACACACACACAATGTTTGCATTAGGCTGCTCAGTTGTCGTGAGAACATGCACACATTGCCACAGTCGGTCATAAATATAAAGGCACGCCCTGGATCACCCGTCTGCAGCCACTGCACTTCTGCCACTACGAGTACTGTGGTCCTCCAGGCGTACAGGGGGATTCAGTTTTTAGCACTTAAATTGAAATGGACTTGAAGATAATGAGGATAACATACGGAAGAATATGTAAAATAACTTAATTATTTGACTAAATGAGGGGAAACAGTTGATGCTAAACGCAAACACCTTTTCCTATGTAGCACTTAACTCCCGGGGCTGATCAGCTGTTTCCTGTCGACCCTTTCCAGACATTGTTCTCATAACGTCTTTGTCTTTGTCTGGGCACAGCGCCGAACTTGGACCAAAGCATCTGACGTGAAAGAATGATTCCAACGTCACGTGTTCCTGAAGACCGCTTTCTCTCGTAATTGGTTCAGTGACACTTGTTTTGTTTTGCGGTGCACAGCCTCAGCTTCTCTGGTTGTAAACCCTCACCTGTGGTCATGAAAGCTGGGTCAGAACCCAAAGAACCAGGTCCAGGTCCAAGCATCTGAAATGTGTTTCCTCAGGAGGGGGGCTGGAGTCTCCCTTAGAGAGAGGGGGAGAAGTTCAGCATCCGTGAGGAACTCGGAGTAGAGCCGCTGCTCCTTTGTGTTGAAAGGAGCCAGTTGAGGTGGTTCAGGATCATCTGGTAAGGATGAACCCTGGGCGCCTCCCTAGGGAGGTGTTCCAGGCACGTCCAGCTGGGAGGAGGCCTCGGGGAAGACCCAGGACCAGGTGGAGAGATTAGATCTCCACACTGGCCTGGGAACGCCTCAGGATCCCCCAGTTAGAGCTGGTTAATGTGGCCCGGGAAAGGGAAGTTTGGGGTCCCCTGCTAAAGCTGCTGCCCCTGAAAACAGAGTGGATAGAACCAGACTTTTGTCACCTTGATCCACGTTTGTCACTATTTTCTGATATTTAACAGAGCAAACAACTAAACGATTCATTGAGAAAATAATGAATTGATTATTGACGAAGTGAATCGTTAGTTGCAGCTCCATCTTCTGACCAAACTGCACCGTAGCCTCGTTCGTTCGCTCCAAACCTGTTGAAAATTATGCTTATCGCAGCGGATTCACCTTTTTATTTTCTGCCTACTGATCAAATATGTGACGTTGCCTTGTTTCCACTCCCCCAAACTACAAAACAAAGATGTTTCCAGGCCCCTAAGAGCTGAAAGTATCCAGTATTTCTGATGGAAAAGTGCTCAAATTAGCGAAATATCAGAAAAATAACCACTCTCCGAACATCAGAACCCACTGATAATAAGATTTATGCATTTGTCTTTTGCATGTATGAGTTAAAGTGTGTGTGAAGTGTTCGCATCCACACCCGGCCATGAATGATGCTCCTCCTTTTGTACTGTAATCCAGATTATTTGAATATACCCAACACACTGTAGATCCCCGCGGGGTGAACGTGTGATTGATCAGTTGAAAATGTCGATGATGTGGTTAGACAGGAAATAACGGGGCTGCTGTGGTCGTCTGTGCTTCGCTCAACGAGCTGCTAACGTGATGATGTGGTTGGACAGAAAGTAACGGGGCCGCTGTGGTCGTCTGTGCTTCGCTCAACGAGCTGCTAACGCGATGATGTGTCCACTGTAAATAACAAGAATCTATTTATTTTCTTAATATATAACATTCTCCTGCGGATCATCCGTGTTTCTTCATTCCTTAAACGCATCCAGACGCCGTTTCTGCCTCTTAACTGTCAAAGAGACGGGGGATCAATGCGAAGGCAGCCGTTGGTACTTTACTTTAATCTGTGACGTGTGTAGTTTCATACCATGCCGTCCTTTTCTTCCTTCATTCCTGTGTTTTGTGCCATTTTTTAGGTAAAAACCTGTCGTAGCAGCTCAAAAATGTACATTAGAAGTAGAGATGTTTGTTGTGCCATCATGTTGAACCAGAGTTTACTTACATTCAGCACTGGACTCTGAGAAAGGGACGTGATTCTGATGTTTTCTAACGTCACGACGCCACTTCTGACCTTAAGTTACCGTATTTTCCGCATTATAAGGTGCATAGAACAGACGCTACAGTGGAGGCTGGGGTTACGTTCTGCATCCATTAGATGGAGCTGCGCTAAAGGGAACGTCAACACAACAGTCAGGGGAGGTCGTCTTGTTGCTTCCTCCACTTCGGCACCATTGATTGGTTCATGTTCAACTCTCTGGCTGCTGCTCTATTCCTGTGTTCTGCTGCGTGACTAATGGCCTTGAGTTTAAACTCTGCGTCGTAAGCGTGTCTCTTAACAGGAGCCATTTTGGGCTCTTTACACAAACACACACATGGAAATGAAACGGCACGCTTCACTCAGTCGTATATCTCAACACGGGACACGGGGAGAACATGCAAACTCCACACAGAAGGGCCCCAGCTGGGATTCAAACCAGGAACCCTCTCACTGTGAGGAGACAGCGCTAACCACCACGACAGTTTGACTAAAAAACGATGATTAACGCGTGCTCCTCTCGGCCCTACTCGCTGTAAACAGTGGTAGCTGCCGGTCGTCCGCATTAACATCAACGCCATCAACTCGTGCAGTCTTTCACAATAAAAGCCCATGCTTCATGACTCCAAAACATGCCGTCAAATCTTCTTAACGTCCATTTTGATGTGAACCTCCCCCTGATCACTCAGGCTGAGCGTCGCCCAATCGTTCTGACTGCGTTCTCTCATCTTCGTCACTTTCATTCACTAATTAGACGTATAAATGTCCATGTGCGGATGTGAAATTCACTCGTAGACTCTTAGAAGTGTATAAAGTAATTCTGCTAACACTTTGGTGGAGATCAGGCAGCAAAAGCACCGCGGAGAAACTGCGTCAGACTGGTGACGCAGACGTTAAGGATGTTTTCGCCGTTGCTGCGTTTTCAGTCTTCTGTAGTTTTACCGTGCAACAGTCGTGGTAAGAAGGCCAGAAGTGTTTTGTAACATCAGTAATGATCCTGGGTCGTGTGTGTGTGTGTGTGTGTGTGTGTGCCAAACGGTGCTTAATTCTGTTGTTTTTTTTGTTTTCTATCGATGTGAGCGTCCGCGTGTCTGTCAACTGCACCCGAAGGGAAGAAAACAGCTGTTCAAGGGCTTTTGATGTTGTTACGATAAATAAATAAACGACAATAATGGTTTTAAAAGGTGTCGGTTCATTGCTTCAGAGGGGAGTTTTCTTTGTAATCAAGTCAAATCATGTTCTTAGACTCTGCTAAATAAACTAAATGCACTTCTCAGTTCTTCTGTCATAGAAAACCTATGGAAAGTTCAAATATTTCTAACTGGTTTAATATTAAAAGGTCTGTGAATGTTCTCATGTGTCCAGGTCGTCATTCTCCTCAAAGCAGATTCAGTTAAAAGCAACTGGACTTGGTTCTTTGTCAGGAAGACGTTTCACCTCTCATCCAAGAGGCTTCATCAGTTCATGTACGCATCTGACCAGGACCAGGACCAGTCCCAGCCTGGTCCTGGTCCTGGTCCAGTCGTTGGTGGAAGTTGGTTTGGACTTGGTTAGTGCTGGTCCAGTCCCAGCCTGGTTCTGGTCCCGGTCCAGTCGTTGACTTTGTTAGTGCTCTATTGAGTCTGAACGACAGTGGTTGGAGTTTTGCATTGATGCTTCTGGAGGTCAAAGACCTGGATCTCACACCAGATAGTTGGACCAGTCCCAGCCTGGTCCTGGTCCTGCTCCTGCTCCTGCTCCTGCTCCTGGTCCTGGTCCTGGTTCCATTCCCAGCCTGGTCCTGGTCCTGGTTCCATTCCCAGCCTGGTCCTGGTCCTGGTCCTTGTCAGTCCCAGCCTGGTCCTGGTCCTGGTCCTGGTCCAGGTCCTGGTCCTGGTCCTGGTCCAGTCCCAGCCTGGTCCTGGTCCTGGTCCTGGTCAGATGCGTACATGAACTGATGAAGCCTCTTGGATGAGAGGTGAAACATCTTCCTGACAAAGAACCAAGTCCAGTTGTTTTGGACTGAAATTGCTTTGAGGAGAATATTAAAAGGTGTTTTTCTTCTGTTTCTGTCCTTTTAAAATGTCTGACGTTTACCAAAGAAGAAGAAGAATCACTTTATTAAAGAAGGGGAAATTCAATTTGTTCACTCTATTATTATTCATGTTACACACACACACGAAATACACACACATGCACAAACAGGACCTATATACATGCAACTGATGGAGAGATGACAGAGCGAGGGGGCTGTCACTGGACCAGGGCCCCGAGCAGTTGGGGGTTCCTTGCTCAGCACCTCTGCAGCCACCAGTCCACGCTCCATACATGGTCCACACACAGGGACTCTAATCGGTGACCCTACGGTTCCCAGCAGACTGGACTGAGCTGCTGCCGCCCCAATATAAAAATATAGAATAGAAAATTTTTAAAATGTCTATTTTTAGTCATTTTCAGTTACTTTGTAGTGGTTTCACATCTGTTTTTAGTCATTTTGCATCCCTCTGTGGTGGTTTTATGTCTATTCTTGGTCATTTTGCATCCATTTATTGTAATTTTGACACCCATACGTACATATTATGCATCTAGTTATAAATGTGTGACCTCAGTTTGTGTCTCTCACCCAAGTAAGCAGGTAAATAATATCAAACCACACCCATGTGACGGTACCAGAAGAAAGGACGAGTGCCAAAACAAATGATCTAAATATTCCACCCACACCCTTCGGCTCCTACAACAAGAACTCAAAATGATGATAAATAGATGCAAAATGACCTGATTAGACATAGAACCACCACAAAACGATGCAACATGACTAAAAAAAGATGCAAAACCACCACAAAAAGATGCAAAATTACTAAAAACAGATGTGAAACCACTACCAAGAGGCTCAAAATGACTAAAAACAGATGCATATAGAGTCCAGAGAGACCCACAATACTAAATGGCTCCACTTTGTAGTTGTTTTATGTCTATTTGAAGTCATTTTGCATCCCTCTGTGATGGTTTTACGCCTATTTTTGGTCATTTTGTGTCTATTCTTGGTCATTTTGCACATATTTATTGTAATTTTGAGACATGGTTTGACCTCAGTTTGTGTCTCTCACCCAAGTGAGCAGGTAAATAATATCAAACCACACCCATGTGAGGTTACCACAAAAAAGGACGAGTGCCAAAACACATAAACAAAGTATTCTAAATATTCTACCCACACCCTTCGGCTGCTACAAGAAGAACTCAAAATGATGATAAATAGATGCAAAACCACCACAAAAAGATGCAAAATGACTGAAAATAGATGTGAAACCACTACAAAAAGATACAAAAGTATAAAAAAATGACTAAAAACAGATGTGAAACCACTACAAATTAACTGAAAATGACTAAAAATAGATGCAAAACCACCACAAAAGGATGCAAAATGACTAAAAACAGATGTGAAACCACCAGAAAGTAACTCAAAATGACTGAAAATAGACAGAACCACCACAGAGATGCAAAATGAGCACATAGAAAAGTCAAATAAATAGAAATAGATGCATATAGAGTCCAGAGAGACTCAAAATACTAAAATAAGTAGATGTAAAAGGAGTCAAAAGGACTAAAAAATAGGCATAAATTCACTAAAAAATGATGTAAAACCATCACAAAAGGATGCAAAATGACTAAAAACAGATGTGAAACCACTACAAAGTAACTCAAAATGACTAAAAACAGATGTGAAACCACTCCAAAGTAACTCAAAAGGACTAAAAACAGATGTGAAACCACTACAAAGTAACTCAAAATGACTAAAAACTGATGTGAAACCACTTCAAAGTAACTCAAAATGACTAAAAACAGATGTGAAACCACTACAAAGTAACTCAAAATGACTAAAAACAGTCATAAATTCACTAAAAAATGATGTAAAACCATCACAAAAGGATGCAAAATGACTAAAAACAGATGTGAAACCACTACAAAGTAACTCAAAATGACTCAAAACAGATGTGAAACCACTCCAAAGTAACTCAAAAGGACTAAAAATAGGCATAAATTCATTAAAAAATGATGTAAAACCATCACAAGGGGATGCAAAACGATGCAAAATGACTCAAAAAAGGCGTAAAACAACAACTGCTCAGGATGCGGTTAGGTCAGGAACTCGTCGGGTGAGTTGGATGTGTTGATACTAAAGGGAAGTGTGGGCGTGGAGATGCATTAGGGATTAGTGGACTGTGTCATTTTGGTGTCATTTGTTTGTTTCCACAGTGTCGCACGTTTCCATGGTTTCTGTGTGTTTGCCGTTTGCGTCCAGAGCCACTCTGCAGAGACGGTGTTCTCGTCCTGAGGTCCTCTGGGTTCACCGCGTCCTGACGCTCATTCCAGGTGCTGTGCTTTTAAACTCCTCATCAAGATCAGATCAAACTCAACTGGAATTACCGGTCCAGGGCTGCGTGCACGAGGCCGTTCACAGCCAAGCGTCAGTTCACATCCACACTGCCCACATTTACACACGAAGCAGAGCTTTAAAATCACTTCATTAAAGCTATTAAATGTATTTTTCTGCAATGCTTCAACCTGATCAGAGTCACCGGTCCTGGACCCGAGCAGGAGTCTCTCCCCTTCTGCTCCTGAGTGACGCCGTTGGATCGTGGAGACTGGACGGAGACACTAAGACGTCAGTGACGTTGACCTCTGGATAGAAGATGTCCTCACTCACATCGTTGTGTGTGTGTGTGTGAGGCGTTTGAGGGGAACGTTGTCACAGTGAGCAGAGAGAGAGCAGGACGCGGAGAGAGCCTGCCTCCTCTCAGAGAGGACACACGAGGTGAAGCTCACACACGGAGGAGGTGACGAGAGGAGGAAGCAGCAGGACTTTCATTTCCCCTGTGATGAGCAGCAGCAGATGACGAGGATGCCGTGCATGCAGAGCAAGAAAGGATGTGTGAGTTTGTTGATTCAGTAAATTAACTCAGGAGAGTCAAATCTGCACCTGTTGATGTCAGGCGGACTTTAACACACGCTGAGGAGGCAACTTCTTATTATAAGTTACCTATTGTGTCTGTTTTGAGTCATTTTGAGCTACTTTGTAGTGGTTTCACATCTGTTTCTAGTCACTTTGAGTTACTTTGTAGTGGTTTCACATCTGTTTTTAGTCCTTTTGAGTTACTTTGTAGTGGTTTCACATCTGTTTTTAGTCATTTTGAGTTACTTTGTAGTGGTTTCACATCTGTTTTTAGTCATTTTGAGTTACTTTGTGGTGATTTTATGTCTATTCTTGGTCATTTGGCATCATTTATCATCATAAAACCACCACAGAGGGATGCAAAATGACTTAAAATAGACGTATAACAACTACAAAGTGGACCCATTTAGTATTTTGGGTCTCTCTGGACTCTATATGCATCTGTTTTTAGTCCTTTTGAGTTACTTTGTAGTGGTTTCACATCTGTTTCTAGTCATTTTGCATCCCTCTGTGGTGGTTTTGTGTCTATTCATGGTCATTTTGCACATATGAAACATCATAAAACTACCACAAAGGGATGCAAAATGACTTAAAATAGACGTAAAACAACTACAAAGTGGACCCATTGTCTCATAATCCAGATCAAAGAGAGGGTGTGACAGGAAGAAGCAGCAGGACATTTGTTTCCTTGAACGATAGAAACTTGATTATGACGATAATGTCGTGGATGCAGAGAAAGAGAGGATATGTGAGTTTGTTGATTCAGTAAAGGAGAGTCATATCTACACCTGTTGATGTCAGGGCGAACTTTAACACACGCTGTGGAGGCAACTTCTTATTATAATATCATTTTGGGTGACTTTGAAGTGGTTTCACATCTGTTTTTAGTAATTTTGAGTTACTTTGTAGTGGTTTCACATCTATTTTTAGTCATTTTGAGTTACTTTTGAGATGGTTTCACATCTATTTTCGGTCATTTTGCATCCCTCTGTGGTGGTTTTGTTTCTATTTATCATCATCTTGAGTTCTCCCTGTAGGAGACGAAGGGTGTGGGTAGAATATTTAGAATACTTTGTTTATTTGTTTTGGCACTCGTCCTTTTTTGTGGTAATCATCACATGGGTGTGGTTTGATATTATTTACCTGCTCACTTGGGTGAGAGACACAAACTGAGGTCAAACCATGTCTCAAAATTACAATAAATATGTACAAAATGACCAAGAATAGACACAAAATGACCAAAAATAGGCGTAAAACCATCACAGAGGGATGCAAAATGACTTCAAATAGACCTAAAACAACTAGAAAGTGGAGCCATTTAGTATTGTGGGTCTCTCTGGACTCTATGTGGGTAGGATATTTAAAAGTCAATAATCGTCACATGGGTGTGGTTTATTATTATTTACCTGCTCACTTGTGTGGCAGGAACAAAGAGGTTAAGTCAGGCAACAACAACACAATGACTCAGACGGCTTGAGTTGTGCTGGGCTCCTTTCATTTAACACTGTTACAAATGAAGGATCTCCAGGATGTAGTGTGCAACATAGTCCCTAAATGTATGTTGGAAAGCAGGAAATGGGATTCAAACTGGAAGCATTTTCCTGGCGGAGGACCCCAGACTCCCAGAGTTTTGCGTTTCTGCCCCAACACTTCTCAAACTAAAGTCACACCCTTGGTTGTTTTCACTGCAGGTGCAACAGAGATGCATGCTGCTGATGTTCGTAGCCGTCTTTGGCCTGATGACACTCTTCATCCTGAATGGCTTCATCAGTGTCAACATTTATGCTACTGATCCCTTTCTTGTGGCTACAAAGTCGCCTGCTGAGGTGGCATATCTGAAGAAGTGGTCCGGGAAAGACGATTATATGCCATTTAATGGGAACAAGGTACTTAATAGCTTGGACACAAACACAGAAAATGTGTTTTGATGATGTAGAAATCAACAGAGATGTGATTAGATTACTGTACGTCATTTGGAGTGAGACTGTTTAACACCAACTTACATGTAATTTGATTGACTACTATACAGTAAATCTCAGTGAAGGATGGTAGAGAAGGGAATTGTGCTGCACTGAGCAAATGTGTTGAAGGAATAGTTTGCAAACCACTTTAGCTAACATTAGCATGCAGACATCTTTGGGTTTCTCAAACTGAATAAATGGCAAACACATTGAACACTAAACTACTTTGCTAGCTCGATCTTTCTTGGTCAGATTTAGCTTCTACACCCGTGAGCGTGTAGGGTTAGCTTAATCTAAAGATGGCTCTTTAGCACGCAGCTAATGATCCAAACATTTCCAAGACCGTTTAAAAAGAACAGCTGCGTTCAGATCAGATTTAATGGTCGAGATATATCGCAAGAAATGCAAATTTGCTTGATTATATTTTGATCAACGCTTCAATCGTGTCATCTGCGCGATTGATGCGACGATGCGAACCCGCCTATATAACAACGTTTTCTCCCGCCATTTTCCTCCTCTAACCAACGGCCCTGCATTGTAGAACTCCAAGATACATCAGAACGCCAAACGAGGCCGTTATCTTGCAGCCGCCTTTAGTCAGAAGGAGGCGGCGGCTCACTAGCTCGCCCGGCCGCAGCTAACAGCAACTCAGAGCAATGAGGCAAGGCCGAGGCAGCTAGCTATCAGCCTCATCCTCACCCCAGCCGGGTTGAGTTGCTCGTTGCCCGTTTGCACATTGGTGAGCGGCGCTGTGACAAAACAGCTAGTCCTGAAATGGCGCTCTCTTGGGCTGCAGCTAAACCCTACTCTGCTCCTGTGCTGAACGGGAAGTAATGCTAGTGCTAACCAGGGAGAATCAAAGGCTCAATGATAGCAACCAAAGTTGAGCTCCAAATACTTCTAAATTTTAAAATATAAAGCTGAAAGCAGCCATCTAAATACGTATCACTATTCCCAGTAGTGTGAACGTGTTTCCATGAGTTTATTGTTGTTTGCAAGCTCTGGTAACTCAACTCCTCAGAGTTTACAGCCACGCAACGGCCAACTGACTTACTGCAAAATGCTGGACCACCCTTAATTCTTTTCATTTCAGAGACTGGACCTACGCTGCCGTGACTGTGCACTGGTGACCAGCTCCAGCCATGTCCTGGGTAGTCGAGCTGGAGAAGACATCGACCGTACTGAGTGTGTGATTCGTATGAATAACGCCCCCACGCGGGGGTTTGAGACTGACGTGGGGAAACGGACCTCACTGAGGGTCATAGCCCACTCCAGTGTGCTTAAGGTGGTCAAGAGGCCAAATGAGTTCCTACAGACGCCAGACAACACTGTGTACATCTTCTGGGGACACAAAAGCAAGATTGGGAAGGAGGCTGGAACCTTGTACAGCACGATCCAGGGAGCCTGCAGCAACTTGACTTGTTTCGGTGTCAGCGACAGCAAGATGGATCAGTTCGACGTCCTGTTTTTCAGCGAGACGGGACAAGACAGGTGAGGATTTAGGGCGCACTCACGCTGTCCTTCCGTCCCGTGCCCCGTGCTTTAGGGTCCTTGTCCCCCCCTCCAGGCCCGTTTGTACTCACACTACCTGGGCCTCGCGCAAATGCTTCTTGCTGCCTATACGTCATCACGCCGTAACACGTCACACGCATTGATGACGTCATGGCGATGCGTGGCTTTGTTTCCAGATCTTTCCGTAGACCTCAGAGTTTTTGTGCGTCTTGTCGACTGTTTTTGAATCTTTTCATCGACCAAATCTGCAGTAAACACTCCACCTCCGCATCACACCAACGTGAACCTTTCGCCGCCATTGTTGTTGTTGTTAAATGTCCGCGCATGGTCCCTCCTTCTATTTTCGAACAGGCGCAAATAAAGGATGTCAGAACCGCCGTAGGCCTCGTGCTCGTGCTCATGCTCGTGCTCGTGCTCGTGCTCGTACATGTGCAAACGCGCTTTACAAAAGCCCACCTCTCTCAGACGGGCCGTGGACGGCCCGCTGGCCGCAGTTATGCGTGGAGCGGTTGCACTCACACTGGTCAAACGCACTCGGCTTTAACTGAAAAAACGGTTTTGGCCCGGTGCGGAAGGACAGTGTGAGTGCGCCCCTAGAGAGAAAGTGAATCCCATGCTTATGTTGTATTAGCTCCATGTTGGGTAAATGTTACGCTCACGTTTTATCGTTTCTTTCTCTGCTCAGAAAAAAGTCTCACTCGTGGCTGAGCACCGGCTGGTTCACCATGGTCATCGCCATTGAGAGGTGTGATAACATTAAAGTGTACGGGATGGTTCCACCCGACCACTGTGGGTGAGTACATCATAATGTAGACTCTTGAAAACACTTTACATATTAACATGGACGACGCATCTGCATATGTTTCACTGCGTTTTTATGCATCAGTTAAATATTTAAAACCAAACTTAGCAGAGAGATGAAAACTATGTGACAGCAACCATCTAAAAATAACAGAAAAACTACATTTGATGTGCACTCTGATGTGTTTTGGCCCAGTACACTGCAGCCAGCCACAAGGGGGCGATAGAGATGTTAATGAGCATTATTAAAAACCCATCTTTTTCTAGAAACGCCAAACCGGGATCCAAGAAGACGCCCTACCACTACTACGATCCCAGGGGGGAGGATGAATGCATCATGTACCAACATAACCAGAAGAGCCTGAGAGGGAGCCATCATCGTTTCATCACAGAAAAACAAGTGTATGCACGCTGGGCCAAGCTGTACAACATCACCTTCGTGCATCCCACATGGAGTTAGACTCAAAAGCACAAAAAGATTTCTCCGCACTTACATTAGCGCCCAATGAGCACAAAGGGCGTCTTCCTCGAGGAATAGATGAAGGAAATGTCTTTATTACAAATGTATTATGTATTTGAATTCACAGGTTTGTGAGTTATACCACGGAGCTGACTTCCTCTGTTTCATTATCTTCTTTTTTAGAGGAGCAACAGAGGCGAGTGTTGTTCGCAGTGAGCCTGAAACACTGTCAACAAGGTGATCGAACGTTAGAGCAGGACTCTGGAATATTAGGACGAGGCATTAAAGTAAATGCAGATGGAATCGATTCCTTAAATTTAGCCACAGCACTATCAGATAAACATCTAGTGTAGAAACTTCTGCCCAGAGGTGATAAGTCCTGTAATATGAATTCAAAAGTTATTGAATAATGGTCTAAAAAAATAGGATTCTGTGGAGTTGAGTCATTGGTTTCCTCACCATAAGCCAGTCAGCTCGTAGCAAGGTCCTGGGTCTTCCCCGAGGCCTCCTCCCAGCTGGACGTGCCTGGAACACCTCCCTAGGGAGGCGCCCAGGGTTCATCCTTACCAGATGATCCTGAACCACCTCAACTGGCTCCTTTCAACACAAAGGAGCAGCGGCTCTACTCCGAGTTCCTCACGGATGCTGAACTTCTCCCCCTCTCTCTAAGGGAGACTCCAGCCCCCCTCCTGAGGAAACACATTTCAGACGCTTGGACCCACGACCTCGTTCTTTCGAATATGTCTACGCAACACTATTCTCCTCTGATCATTTTTTGGGGGGATTTATCCGCGGCTAGCTTTACCAGTGCGGGTCACCAACTCAGGATTAGCCACCTGCAGGGAGAGGTGCTGGGCTGTAGACCCAGGAAGTGACGCGTAATATCTTTTTTTAAAATCACCTTGAACTCCAAGATGACATCTGTTCCCTCGTCCACTGTGCAAAAAAAACACGTTGTTAATGTGTTTTTTTGGCAAAGCTACAGGGAGCCACTTAAAAGGGGCTGAGGAGCTGCACACGGCCCAGGCGCCACGGGTTGCAGACCCCTGTCCTAGACAAAGAACCAAGTCCAGTTGCTTTTGACTGAAACTGCTTTGGGGATTCATCAGATTCAAGGATTCAATTTAGTCCTGGCCCGTCAGAGTCTGAGCCCGGAGCCTTGTGGTTGAATTGTGTGATACAAATAAACTTGCCTTGCCTTACTGTGATTCCTGTTAGCGTTCTTTCACCTGTGAAGTTCACCTGTATCATTCTAAGGGAGCACTCACACTGTCCTTCCGCACCGGGCCAAAACCGTTTTTTCACATTTCAAACAATGGCGGCAAATACTGTTTGAGAGCTGGATATAGGTTATCTGGGCAAATGAGGCTTATGAATTATTAAGGGCGCACTCCCACTGTCCATCCGTACCATACCCGCATCTAGGAGCGGCACGCTTGCCGTCCACGGTCTGTTTGGGAGAGGTGGGCTTTAGTAAAGCATGTTTGCACATGTACGAGCACGAGCGTGCGCACGTGTACGAGCACGAGGCCTACGGCGGTTCTGAGGTCATTTCCTGTGCGCCTGTTGGGGCGTAGAGAAAAGAAGGAGGGACCATGCGCGGACATTTCAAACAATGGCGGTGAAAGGTTCACGTTGGTGTGATGCGGAGGTGGAGTGTTTACTGCAGATTTGGTCGATGAAAATATTCAAAAACAGTCGACAAGACGCACAAAAACTCCGAGGTCTACGGAAAGATCTGGAAACAAAGCCACGCATCGCCATGATGTCATCAATGCGTGTGACGTGTTACGGCGTGATGACGTATAGGCAGCAAGAAGCATTCTCCGAGGCCCAGGTAGTGTGAGTACAAACGGGCCTGGAGGGGGGGACAAGGACCCTAAAGCACGGGGCACGGGACGGAGGCACAGTGGGAGTGCGCCCTAAGTGGTAGACGGACACTTATGACCTCATAAGTTCTCATCAAAGCCCCGCCCACCTGCAACCCACGCAGAGGTCGGCTCATCCAGAGCAACTGAAGACACCTGTGTTGAGTTCAGGGGCTTTAAACTGCAGCATTTCCAGTATTTTACAGAGAAGCATTTGATGTTGTTTGTATCAGGAGGCGTTCACTGACCACGCGTTCGCCTCGGCGTGATGATTTCCTCTGATTCTGCTTCCTCATAAACGCATTCATCTGAATATGTGTCTTTATATAAACATGAACATAAAGTCACCATGGTTACAGTACAGAAAGACCGCAGGGTGTCACGTGCAGAGCCCCAGGTGAGTCTCAGGTGTTTCACTCTCGATCCTGCAGCGCCCTCGTGCGGGCGGCAGAGCTCGGTTGTCATGGTTACCTCTGCAGCAGCTCCAGGTGAACTCTGCAAAATGGAGAAATTTTTTATTTACAAACGGATTCATGTGAAAGCAGCTGAGGGACTATGTGCACGGTGACGCACGCGAGGAGCCACGTGGAGGTGCCTTCAAGTGCGGGTGGCCACACACACACACACACACACACACACACACACACACACACACACACACACACACACAATTGGAGAGATGTCAGAGCGAGGGGGCTGCCAGTGACCGGCGCCCCGTGCAGTTGGGGGTTCGGTGCCTTGCTCAACAGCACCTCTGCAGAGCCCAGGAGATGAACTGGCACCCCTCCAGCCACCAGTCCATGCTCCATTCATGGTCCACACAGGGACTCGAACTGGTGAACCAGTCAAGTCACCTATTGACTGAGTTAATTCAGAGGAAATCATAAAAGTAAAGAAAATAACGATAATTTCAAACTAAACTTTAAAAGTCTTGAAAAATGTGAATTTAATTATTAATATTATATTATTATTAACTTTTTTAAATTATTTTTTTATGTATTTTGCGTAAATTATTTTTGTATTTTTTTTTGTATTTTTTATGTTTTATTTTTTGTCAGTTGTACAATTAATTTGCTTTATTATTATTTTTATTTCTGTTTTAACTTTATTTAATTATTCAAAATAAAATAAAAAACACATTGATCAGTTCACATCCATCACACCATCCACGTCTATCCACTGACACCCGAGAAAACAGGGGTTTACAGGGGTGCACTTGAACGCACCACGTCCATTTCCCCTGGAAAACATTTGAGAGAAATGAGAAAAACACGAGATTCAACATCCCGGGATGACAGGAGGGGAGTGGGGTCCGTCTACAGCTGTGACACGTGTTTCCAGGAACTAGACGGTGACAACAAAAGGATGGCAACAACCTCCACAACAACAACAACAACAACAACAACAACAACAACAACAACAACAACACCAACACCAGGCTGACCGATCAAAACAAGTAAAGTCTGCACACACACACACACACGTGTTCACAGTGTCACAAAGTCAAACAAAGCTCAAGTGTGTGTGTGTGTGTGTGTGTGTGTGTGTGTGTGTGTGTGTGTGTGTGTGTGTGTGTGTGTGTGTGTGTGTGTGTGTGTGTGTGGAGCAGCTGAGATGCAAAACACCGCCGTGAGTTTGGACTGGGAGGAGTCTAAAGTGTCCGGGTCCCGCTGCTCCCCGGCTCCAGGCTGCAGACGGAGGAGGCTCTCGGTGTGCGCGGGGCTGATGGATGGAAACACTCTCTCCTCGTCCACACTTTGGGTTCTTTTGGAAGATGAAAGCAGCAGCTGGTGCAGAAGAGTTCAGAGGAGCAACGACTTTGTGCAACTTTTCCTCGAGTCTGCAGGAGCTGAGATGAAGAGGAGATCCTGAAGCTGTTTCCACGCAACAACAACCAGAGGTGAGGTCAAGAGAGAGCGTGGGAAGGTAGAAACTCCTGCAGGTAGAGGGTGGAAAGGTAGAAACTCCTGCAGGTAGAGGGTGGAAAGGGTAGAAACTCCTGCAGGTAGAGGGTGAAAAGGTAGAAACTCCTGCAGGTAGAGCGTGGAAAGGTAGAAACTCCTGCGTGAAAAGGTAGAAACTCCTGCAGGCAGAGCGTGAAAAGGTAGAAACTCCTGCAGGTAGAGCGTGAAAAAGGTAGAAACTCCTGCAGGTAGAGCATGAAAAGGTAGAAACTCCTGCAGGTAGAGCATGAAAAGGTAGAAACTCCTGCAGGTAGAGCACGAAAAGGTAGAAACTCCTGCAGGTAGAGCACGAAAAGGTAGAAACTCCTGCAGGTAGAGCACGAAAAGGTAGAAACTCCTGCAGGTAGAGCACGAAAAGGTAGAAACTCCTGCGTGAAAAGGTAGAAACTCCTGCAGGTAGAGCGTGAAAAGGTAGAAACTCCTGCAGGTAGAGCGTGGAAAGGTAGAAACTCCTGCGTGAAAAGGTAGAAACTCCTGCAGGTAGAGCATGAAAAGGTAGAAACTCCTGCGTGGAAAGGTAGAAACTCCTGCAGGTAGAGCGTGAAAAAGGTAGAAACTCCTGCAGGTAGAGCATGAAAAGGTAGAAACTCCTGCAGGTAGAGCATGAAAAGGTAGAAACTCCTGCAGGTAGAGCACGAAAAGGTAGAAACTCCTGCAGGTAGAGCACGAAAAGGTAGAAACTCCTGCAGGTAGAGCACGAAAAGGTAGAAACTCCTGCGTGAAAAGGTAGAAACTCCTGCAGGTAGAGCATGAAAAGGTAGAAACTCCTGCAGGTAGAGCACGAAAAGGTAGAAACTCCTGCAGGTAGAGCACGAAAAGGTAGAAACTCCTGCGTGAAAAGGTAGAAACTCCTGCAGGTAGAGCGTGGAAAGGTAGAAACTCCTGCAGGTAGAGCGTGGAAAGGGAGAAACTCCTGCCTTTAAAGCGTGAAAAGGAAGAAACTCCTGCAGGTAGAGCGTGGAAAGGTAGAAACTTGTGCATTTAAAGCATGAAAAGGTAGAAACGTGTACAGGTGTTTAATGGTGTTGTGTGTGTGCAGGTGTTTGATGGTGTTGTGTGCGTGTGTGCAGGTGTCTGACGGTGTTGTGTGCGTGTGTGCAGGTGTTTGATGGTGTTGTGTGTGTGTGTGCAGGTGTATGATGGTGTTGTTTCCGTGTGTGCAGGTGTTTGACGGTGTTGTTTGCGTGTGTGCAGGTGTTTGATGGTGTTGTGTGCGTGTGTGCAGGTGTTTGCAGGTGTCTGATGGTGTTGTGTGCGTGTGTGCAGGTGTCTGACGGTGTTGTGTGCGTGTGTGCAGGTGTCCTGAAACTAGAAACACCTGCAGGTAGAGCGTGGAAAGGTAGAAACTTGTGCATTTAAAGCATGAAAAGGTAGAAACGTGTACAGGTGTTTAATGGTGTTGTGTGTGTGCAGGTGTTTGATGGTGTTGTGTGCATGTGTGCAGGTGTTTGATGGTGTTGTGTGCGTGTGTGCAGGTGTCTGACGGTGTTGTGTGCGTGTGTGCAGGTGTTTGATGGTGTTGTGTGTGTGTGTGCAGGTGTATGATGGTGTTGTGTGTGTGTGTGCAGGTGTCTGACGGTGTTGTGTGCGTGTGTGCAGGTGTCTGACGGTGTTGTGTGCGTGTGTGCAGGTGTCTGACGGTGTTGTTTGCGTGTGTGCAGGTGTCTGACGGTGTTGTGTGCGTGTGTGCAGGTGTCTGACGGTGTTGTGTGCGTGTGTGCAGGTGTCTGACGGTGTTGTGTGCAGGTGTGCAGGTGTCTGACGGTGTTGTTTGTGTGTGTGCAGGTGTGTGCAGGTGTCTGACGGTGTTGTGTGCAGGTGTGCAGGTGTCTGACGGTGTTGTGTGCAGGTGTGCAGGTGTCTGACAGAGTTGTGTGCGTGTGTGCAGGTGTCTGATGGTGTTGTGTGCGTGTGTGCAGGTGTCTGATGGTGTTGTGTGCGTGTGTGCAGGTGTTTGATGGTGTTGTGTGTGTGTGCAGGTGTCTGACGGTGTTGTGTGCGTGTGTGCAGGTGTCTGACGGTGTTTGCTCTCTGCAGGTGGTCGTCATGTCGCTGTGGATGATCCTTCCTGTCGGCCTGCCCGTCCTCACCATCACTGGGATATGGGTGGTGTAAGTTCCTCTCCTCTTACTCTGCGTAAAGAAACGTTCGCCTTGTCTTCTTCTGTGCGTGACTGTAGATAAACCAGAGCGCGTGCAGGTCTGTACGTTAGCCCGGGTACAGGGACTGTGCTGTTCTCCCTGCAGCGCTCACGACGACCTCAGCTGGACGTACAAAGTTCATGAATGTAAAACATTTCCCTTTTCTGTAAACAGCCCGCTGTTTATTCTTCGTTTGTGCCGGAGAAGAAGAGTCGTCCTTGGGATTCTGTCTGGTCTGTGCGTCCCTGCGTCTGTTTCACTCACAGCAGTCACGTCTGACAACAGTCCGCAGTGAGAGACTGAGTGTGTTTTTACGGTGGAAATGAGCTTTTTTTTTTAGTGTAATCCAAAACGGAACAAGATTTAAGGGAGTTGAAAACATCCTCTCGTCTGCGTTCTGTCCCCAAAGTCACAGCTGAACACAGAGAAACAACTTTTAGTTTTTTTGCTCCTCAAATCTGAATCAAACTCCCAGGAAGCTGCAGGTCTGCTAAAATACTGTAACTCGTGTTCTTGTATTTAAGGTCCGAGCCCGAGGAGCAGGGAACCCTGATGTTTTCACAAAGATTTTTATTGTTTATTAGATTTTTCCATCGGTAAAGGTCACATTTCAGCCCACACCGTACACGTTATTCAAGTGAAGCGTGACCCCTGCACGTACGGCAGACACCAAACATGACACGCACACCAGCAGGTTTTCCCCGTCGTTTGAACAGATCTGAGTTTTAAAAACAACGTAATTGTTATTTTACCTCTTTGTTAACAATGAAAAAGACGACTAAGGGCGCACTCACCCTGTCCATCCGTAACGTGCCCAGACACGTTTCGTGGCTAAAGTCTGGTTCCTTTGACCAGTGTGAGTGCAACCGTACCACACCTAGGAGCGGCACGCTTGCCGTCCACGGCCCGTTTGGGAGAGGTGGGCTTTAGTAAAGCACGTTTGCACGTGTACGAGCACGAGCGTGTGCACGTGTACGAGCACGAGGCCTACGGCGGTTCTGACGTCATTT
Source organism: Echiichthys vipera (assembly GCF_963691815.1). Lineage (NCBI taxonomy): Eukaryota > Metazoa > Chordata > Actinopteri > Perciformes > Trachinidae > Echiichthys > Echiichthys vipera. The sequence goes on along the minus strand of NC_139843.1, from coordinate 3,373,656 downwards.
CCTGTGCGCCTGTTGGGACGTAGAAAAAAGAAGGAGGAACCATGCGCGGACATTTCAAACAATGGCCTCCTCCCAGCTGGACGTGCCTGGAACACCTCCCTAGGGAGGCGCCCAGGGTTCATCCTTACCAGATGATCCTGAACCACCTCAACTGGCTCCTTTCAACACAAAGGAGCAGCGGCTCTACTCCGAGTTCCTCACGGATGCTGAACTTCTCCCCCTCTCTCTAAGGGAGACTCCAGCCCCCCTCCTGAGGAAACACATTTCAGACGCTTGGACCTGGACCTGGTTCTTTGGGTCCTGACCTGGACCTGGTTCTTTGGGTCCTGACCCAGCTTTCATGACCACAGGTGAGGGTAGGAACCAGGACTGAGCGGTAGATCCAGATCTTTGTCTTCCTCAGCTCTCTTTTGGTCACAACAGTGCGGTAGAGCGACTGCAGCACCGCCCCCGCTGCTCGTGCATCAAAATTGAACCATTAAAAATAAATAAACCTGTATTTTATGAGTCCTCCAGATTCATCAAAGTGCAAATCTCGATCCCTGCAGTAACTTTACTGAATACATTCATTATTATTATTATTATGAGTCTTGTTTAACTCCACTGTGAGCAGAATCATTTAAACAAAAGTAACTGTTTCAGGTAAATGACTCTCTAATGAGAGGCTGCACGAACTCCTCACACACACTTCTGCTGATGTTTAGGATGTTGAGACGAGACGTGAAGTTTATTTCAGGAGAGTTTCTTCCTTTCTCTCCTCGGTGTGAGCGGATCGTTCCCTATTGTGAGAAACGTTTGACACCTTTGTGAGAGGTTTCCACGGCGCGTCCCCACAGCTTTGCCTTCCGTCCTGTCGCCCCCCTCCTTCTGTCTTTCAGACACGTCGACACCCGTCTGCTCGGGCCTTTGCTGGGGAGTTAAAGGGCGCACTCCCACTGTGCGTCCGTCCCGTGCCCCGTGCTTTAGGGTCCTTGTCCCCCCTCCAGGCCCGTTTGTACTCACACTACCTGGGCCTTGGAGAATGCTTCTTGCTGCCTATACGTCATCACGCCGTAACACGTCACACGCATTGATGACGTCATGGCGATGCGTGGCTTTGTTTCCAGATCTTTCCGTAGACCTCGGAGGTTTTGTGCGTCTTGTCGACTGTTTTTGAATCTTTTCATCGACCAAATCTGCAGTAAACACTCCACCTCCGCATCACACCAACGTGAACCTTTCACCGCCATTGTTTCAAATGTCCGCGCATGGTCCCTCCTTCTTTTTTCTACGTCCCAACAGGCGCACAGGAAATGACCTCAGAACCGCCGTAGGCCTCGTGCTCGTACACGTGCGCACGCTCGTGCTCGTACATGTGCAAACATGCTGGGGCAGGGTACGGATGGACAGTGTGAGTGCGCCCTAAGACGCAGAAACAAAAGCTGAAGTGAAGAGAGCTCCTCTGGCGTCACAGTGCAGGTTAAAATACAGCCAGCAGCTTCTGCGTGCACGTACAGCGAGCACGTGCCGCCTCAGTGAGTGAAAGCAACAGTGATGTAATTCATGTGACGCAGGTGCTGTTAGTGAGAGCGTATGTGCCACTGCAGGGCGTTACTCTGGTGATCTGTGACGCGTTTTTAAAAGTGGGGTAGCTGATTTATCCGTGGTTAAACGGTAGTAAATAATCTGCAGCTGCTGTTGTATGAAAGTTATATCCAAGTTATTTATTTCACGTCTTCACTTCTGATTCTTCTCTCTTTAACTTCACAGGTACGCCATGTCCCTGTACAACCAGCACGTCTGCCCGGTGCACAACTGGTACAGCATGCACACACACACACACACACACACACACACACACACACACACGCACACACACACGCTGCTTTATGATGTCAGTACAGTACTAAAACTTCTCAGCTGCAGTGGCGTGCACAGACTTTTTAAAGTGCAGGGGCGAAAAGGGAAAAAAAGGGCACATATAGCACGTCCTCGCCACTGAAGAGCGCACTTTAACACATGTTTCGGCTCCTAGAGGACACTTTAGCACACGTTTTGGCTCCTAGGGGACACTTTAGCACATGTTGTGGCTCCTAGGTGACACTTTAACACATGTTTTGGCTCCCAGAGGGCACTTTAACACATGTTTTGACTCCTAGAGGGCACTTTGGCACAGGTTTTGGTGCCTAGAGGGCACTTTAGCACACATTTTGGCTCCTAGAGGACACTTTAGTACATGTTTTAGCTCCTAGAGGGCACTTGAACACACGTTTTGGCTCTTAGAGGACACTTTAGCACATGTTTTGGCTTAAAAACATTAAAAGCATTAGAAATGAGCTCCATTGGCCCTTAACCTCACCATGATTAACTCAAACGTGGTGATGCACGAGCTGCAGAGACATAAAGAAGATAAAGAGCTGCAGGAAAGACAGAGACAAGAGTAAACTCAAGTGTGCGAATGCAAACAGACTGAAATGTTAGGTAGAGGAATCCACACTGCAGCTGCTTTCATCTGTAACGTCCACTCACGTCTGTGGTGTGTGAGACCTATAGCTGGTTATTACAGTAGCTCCCCGGCGGGTACAGAGGACGCAAATACACCTAAAGTACATGAATAACAGTTCTGTTCATCAGCAGGAAGACATCACTCAGTCTCTGCGAAACACCTGCGTAACCCGGGGCAACCTGTGCAAACAACACACGCATATTTGAGACCGACTGTTATTTGAGACCTTTCACCTACAAATGTTCAGGGTTAATTTTCGACAGGTGTTTGCGTAGATCGCGAGTCTTGGAGCTGAAACATTAACGCGGTTTTTACACATTTGCTCACTTTAGATTCATTATGCACCGTTCAGGAGGTTTAAAAAAACAAAACAGCTGAACTTTGAACTTTTAAAATGAGTTTTAGAGATTCCAGTTTTGATTTTACAGCGTTGGAGGCTGAAAGGGAGAGTTTGGATGTGTTTGAAGTGTGATTGTGAGTGAGATGAGATGTTCAGATCAGCCATTTTTTCATTAGAGGAGTTTGACAGTTGAGTTTGACAGTTAGCGTTAGCCGTTAGCGTTAGCCGCTCCAGCTAAGTGCAGATATAAGTGATGTTAGCATCAAGGAGCAGTGTAGCCATGTGGGCGTGCGTTTGAATGGCGTTCCTCTCCTTTCTCTCAGTCCATGGAGTGAATGCTCGGCCTATAGTGACTCTGGTTGTTGCCCGTCTCCGCTCACTCAGCTGCTGGGACAAAGAACGCCCCCTTCACTGAGGCTCCCAAGCAGCTGCACGATTGGCTAACTCCATTTCACCCAGTGCCAGCCTACAGTAGCTGCACCCAACAACAGGCCACCCTGGCAACCAGCAACGCCCAACGCTATTGGCTGCTACCATGGAAACACAATTATTTAGGCGTCTAAAGTGTTAACTGCTGACTCTGTTGATGCATCCGTCTGCTTCTCCAGACGACGGGTTTCACAGCGACTGTGGATCAGAACCTCATTCAACCACACTTCCAAACTCTCCCTCTGAAAACTGTGCTTTTAAAACCTCTTTATCCTCCAGCGTCTGCAGCCTGACAGTGTTTGCACGTCCCCGTGTGTGTTCGCAGGCTTTATAATGAGTCGTGTGAGGAGCCGCTCCCGCTGCAGAGGGGTCCGGTCCTGTGCTGCACCCTGGACAACATCCCACTCATCAGGTGAGTGATGCCACCTCTGCAGGAACGTCCGTCACTCTGCAAGTGTCACGCAAAGGGATGTGCAGTGAACCCGGCCGTGGCACGTTGTTGACGTGGAGTCGTGCGGTTTCCTGAAGCCGCAGCGGTAAACCGAGGACGGAAACTGTCCGGGGCTCCTCTTCCACTCTCTCAATAACAATAATAATAATTATAATAATAGGATTCAAGCACGACTGTGCGTGATGTGACCGCCGGTGTCAGACGATGGGAAACAGCAGCCTGCCTCTCTGTGGTCTGTGGTTTCCCCCAGTCACTCTCACGTCCTCTCTTCTAAGCACTCGCTTTGTTTACGCTCTTTTATAAAGTTTACTTTTATTCAAACACTGAACCCAAAAACAAGAGCATGTCGGCGCACGTTAGGTTTTGTTTGGCGTGTAAAACCTGTGATTACTGAGAAAACCTCCGGCATGATTCATGGACAAGATGTGAAACACAAGACGTTTAAGTGTTTGCAACAGAACGTTTATCGATCTGGATCTGTTGGATATTGTGCACAAATCTAAAATCTCTTCACCGCTACAGCAGGGGGGTCAAACTCAGGCCTGTGGGCCAAATCTGGCCCGCGGTGTAATTATATTTGGCCCGCAAGATCATATCAAGGTTGTGTGAGAGCTGGCCCGTGAGTATAAAGCACATCCACGTCTACTTTTCTGTTCACACACATGAGCATCCATGCTACCAGTCTCTGCAGACACACTGAATCCACCCCTCCCCAAAAACGCCCCAAAGAAAGATGGAGGACAGGAGCTTTCAGCAGATGATCTGTGTCTGAAGGTAAAGAGCATTTTTTTAGTAAAGAAAGATGAAAACACCACCAAAAAGTGATGTAACAACTAAAAACGAACGCAAAACACCACAAAAAGATGACAAAATTACTAAAAACAGGTGAAAACAGACACAAAACACCCCAAAAACGACCCAAAGAAAGATGGAGGACAGGATCTTTCAGCAGATGATCTGTGTGTGAAGGTAAAGAGCTGTTTGTCACCGTGGCTGTGACCAAAGAATCAAACACAAGAAACCCCACAACAAGAACAAGGAGCTGCACTGGAAAGCTTCAACGTTACACATCTGGAGAGAAAGGACACATGCACATTTGCAGTCTTGAGTCTTGAGTTTGGCCCGAAACTTTGTCCCAGTTTTTAAATTTGACCCACTGTGAGTTTGACATCTCTGCTGTACACAAAGAAAACAACATCAATCTAATAAACTAGGAGACAATTGTATCCTCTTCTCACATCACATCAGTCTATATACACTATTTAACTGTGACAGAATAGGTTTAACTTCTTCTCTTTATCGTTATGTCCATGAGTGTCAGTCAGTGTTTGTGCACACGTTTTAAAACCAGCCGCAGAATTTGCCCTCTAATAAGAGACGACATTGAAGCTCATGCATCTTTTAATGGTCATGAAAGCTGGGTCAGGACCCAAAGAACCAGGTCGCGGGTCCAAGCATGTGAAATGTGTTTCCTCAGGAGGGGGTCTGGAGTCTCCCTTAGAGAGAGGGGGAGAAGTTCAGCATCCGTGAGGAACTCGGAGTAGAGCCGCTGCTCCTTTGTGTTGAAAGGAGCCAGTTGAGGTGGTTCAGGATCATCTGGTAAGGATGAACCCTGGGCGCCTCCCTAGGGAGGTGTTCCAGGCACGTCCAGCTGGGAGGAGGCCTCGGGGAAGACCCAGGACCAGGTGGAGAGATTAGATCTCCACACTGGCCTGGGAACGCCTCAGGATCCCCCAGTTAGAGCTGGTTAATGTGGCCCGGGAAAGGGAAGTTTGGGGTCCCCTGCTAAAGCTGCTGCCCCCGAGACCCGACCCCGGATAAGAGGCTGAAGATGAGATGAGATGTTTTTACCGTAACTTGCTTCTCAAATATACCCTGCTGGTTTTATTTGTACTTGTTTTAAGTGTATTGGTTTTTATTGCGTTGTGTAACGTGTCTTTGCTCAAAGCGCTATACAAATATATATATATTATTATAATTTTGTGAACCCCGTCATATCTTCTTTTCCATGATCAGAGCTGTCAAACTTATATTTGCTCATATTTGAAAAGAAAAGTCAGACGTAGGTTAAGTCAATAGACATGAATGTCATGTACATGTGAGGTAGAAACCTCTGCGGGCTATCGGAGAACCTCACCTAAAAGCACAGACTCTGCACGACTAAAGCTCCGGCGCCCACATTACTCCGGTGTTTCTGAGACGTTTGAACTCTTCTACCTGCAGCTGCAGAGTTTAGAGATGAGCCCGCACTCGCCCGACCGGGGGGGGGGGGGGGGGGGTCGACCTCTTCACCCCGACAGGAAGAAGAGCTTTTGTTGTGCGCGGCGGATCCTTCGGCGCTCTTTGAAACGTCTCCACACTGAGTCACAAAATGTAAACAAGAAATGTTTCTTTTTCCCCAAAACCAGCACAAAAAGATGCAAAATGAGTAAAAATAGATGCAAAACAGTAACAAAAAGATGCAAAATGACTAAAAAATTGATGCAAAACCACCACAAAAGATGCAAAATGACAAAAATTTGATGCAAAACCACCTCAAAAAGATGCAAAATGACTAAAAATTGATGCAAAACCGCCACAAAAAGATGCAAAATGACTAAAAATAGATGCAAAACAGTAACAAAAAGATGCAAAATGACTAAAAAATTGATGCAAAACCACCACAAAAGATGCAAAATGACTGAAAATGACCACCAACACCAACTGCACTCGCCCGACCGGGGGGAGGGGGGTCGACCTCTTCACCCCGACAGGAAGAAGAGCTTTTGTTGTGTGCGGCGGATCCTTCTGCGCTCTTTGAAACAAAAAATGTAAACAAGAAATGTTTCTTTTTCCCCTCCCTGCGTACAGTTACCCCCAGACTGAGGAGCAGATAGAGATGTGTGTCGTTCGATGCGTTTCCCTTTTATAGACACGTCTTCTCTGTTAATACTATGATGTTTGTGATACCACGGAGTACACAACGACACAACGACACAAACACGGTCACGCTGCTTCTTCCTGACTCGTTCTGAGAAAGAGCAGTAAAATGAACCAGCGCGGAGGAACGTAGAGGTCACAGATCTGCTCTGAACTCTTGATTGAACTCTGGCCCACACTAACAAACTAACTGACTAACTCCCCGTCCTCTCCTCTCTGTTTTTATTGCAGTAAATGTGGAACGCTGCCCCCTGAAAGCTGCTTTTTCAGCCTCATATGCAGCACCGGGTCCTTCATGGGTAAGTCTGTGTGTCCGCAGCACACACACACACACACACACACACACACGAGGCTCTGTGCACTCGGGCTTGTTTTCTCAGCTGCAGCACCTCCAGCTGAGTTTCTGCTCTCCAGGATCCACTGGCAGGTCCAGGACACACACACACACACACACACACACACACACACACACACACACACACACACACACACACACACACACAGGCACACACACACACACACACACACACACACACACACACACACACACACACACACACACACACACACACACACACACACACACACACAGACACACACACACGCACACACACACACACACACCCTGTCTGAAGGGAACATTCACACGATGGATTTCTATGACTGCATGACAGAGAGGAGAGCGTGTGCATGGCGGCACATGTTGACATTCGTCCTCTGTTTGCTTTATAAAACTTTCTAAGGATTTACGCTCCTGGGGCCGTACTCCTAAAGACTCTCAGTGCAGAGGGTCGCTCCTCGTGGCCAAACTCTTAGAATCGTGATGTTTTCTTAGAGTTTCCCCTAAAAGTGAAGATCCGGGTAAAGATCAAAGCTGTTCCTAAAGACTCTGAGCTCTGAAGGTGAGATCTGTGAAGAGCAGGGACGAGGACTTTGAAGGAGTTCCCTAAGCAATTCAATTCAATTCAATTCAATTTTATTTATAGTGTCAAATCATAACCAAAGTTATCTCAGGACACTATACAGAGTAGGTAAAGACCCAACAATTCCCCCGTAGAGTACAGTGGCAACGAAAACCTTCCCTATAACAGGCAGGAACGTTGGACAGACCCAGCTCTGTGGAGGACGCACATCTGTCTGCACCGGAGAGAGAGAGAGAGAGAAACACAAAGATAGACAAAAGACAGAGAGACTGACACACTTCCAGAGATGCAAGCAGCCAGCGAGTAACAGTAACTATAACAATATCTATAGTAATGTGAACATGACCCACATGTTATGGCAGTCTGCATAGCAGAACAGCAGGAACACGCACATCCAAGGTGACAGAACATGAAAATGAAAATAATTATGACAAAATGATGAGTAGGGGCAATAGCAGCTACGATACAGCAAGACATACCACTGATGGTGTTTTTATGGCTACAGATTTTATAATTTATAAAAGTAGTGACAGAATAAATGACTAATAGTTATTGAAGTAGCAGGAAGCGTCAGTAGGCACCACCACGATCAGCAGAGACCTGCACACAGGACCAGGGCAGCAGGCATCACCACCATCAGCAGGGACCAGCACACAGGACCACGGCAGCAAGCACCACCACGATCAGCAGAGACCAACAATCAGGTCCACAGCAGCAGGCACTAGGACAAAATGGCGGACGGAAGAGGCCGGAGAGAGATGGTCTCCAAACACTGGATGACACTGAGTTAATGAAACTCTGCAGAGTGGATCGTGCAGGACTCATGTTTGTGGTTGATCTCATTAGAGATGCACTTACTTCTCCAACCCAACGCCACAATAATGCAACACCACCCGAAATGAAAGTCATCCCAACACTGAGGTGTTTGGCAACGATGCAGGGGTGATGACTCGGGTCTGTCCCAACCCTCCATCAGCAGCGTCATCACCCAAACACTGACAGCACTGTCACAACCTTCCTTTGCCGTTGTCCGTCCATCCTTTGCCCGTTTTCACCAAAAGTATATGTTTTATCTAGCTTTTAGGATCGACCAATCACAGCTTTTGAAATGATGACTCATCCCTAGCTACGGGGTCGACCACGCCTCCTCACTAAGAGAGAAGTTTCTGTCCGTTCCTGCTCAGAGTTCTCTGAGAATGTTCTGGATGCAAAACCACCACAAAAAGAAGCAAAATGACTAAAAATAGATGCAAAACCAGCACAAAAAGATGCAAAATGACTGAAAATAGATGCAAAACCACCACAAAAAGATGCAAAATGACTAAAAATAGATGCAAAACCACCACAAAAAGATGCAAAATGACTAAAAATAGATGCAAAACCACCACAAAAAGATTCAAAATGACTAAAAATAGATGCAAAACCAGCACAAAAAGATGCAAAATGACTAAAAATAGATGCAAAACACCACAAAAAGATGCAAAATGACTAAAAATAGATGCAAAACCACCACAAAAAGATACAAAATGACTAAAAAATAGATGCTAGAACTGTGACTCCATGAGCTGAGGTGTCAGACACAGCTCTGTGGTGGCACAGAGCTTTGGGTTCATCCATGTTCCAGTCTCTGGACCCGCAGGATCTCTGTGTTTGAGATTTCACCAGCAGCTTTAACGTTTGCGTTTTTTACATTTTTTTAGGACCTAATCATCTTTTTCCCTCTTGCTTTTAAAAGGACTCTCAGATAATGGAGTTTTCCTCACACAGATGTGTTTGTTTGAACAGCGCCGTGTGACCTTTGATGTGTTTTTGGAGGAACTGTTTGGAGTTTGGAATAAAGTGCTGCTGATCACGTAGGCTCACCTCTGCACGGCACGCTGCTGCACACAGCACAAGACCTCCTGCAGCACACTGAGGAGAAACTCTATTCAGACGTGACTGAAGCAACGCAGCAGAAGAGGAGATGAAACTACGGATGTTCTTCACACAAACATTTAAGGGCGCACTCCCACTGTGCCTCCGTACCGTGCCCGAGCACGTTCCACGGCTAAAGTCTGGTTCCTTTGACCAGTGTGAGTGCAACTGTACCGCGCCTAGGAGCGGTACGCTTGCCGTCCACGGCCCGTCTGAGAGAGGTGGGCTTTAGTAAAGCACGTTTGCACGTGTACGAGCACGAGCGTGCGCACGTGTACGAGCACGAGGCCTACGGCGGCTCTGAGGTCATTTCCTGTGCGCCTGTTGGGACGTAGAAAAAAGAAGGAGGGACCATGCGCGGACATTTCAAACAATGGCGGTGAAAGGTTCACGTTGGTGTGATGCTGAGGTGGAGTGTTTACTGCAGATCTGGTCGGTGAAAAGATTAAAAAACAGTCGACAAGACGCACAAAAACTCCGAGGTCTACGGAAAGATCTGGAAACAAAGCCACGCATCGCCATGACGTCATCAATGCGTGTGACGTGTTACGGCGTGATGACGTATAGGCAGCAAGAAGCATTCTCCGAGGCCCAAGTAGTGTGAGTACAAACGGGCCTGGAGGGGGGGACAAGGACCCTAAAGCACGGGGCACGGGACGGAGGCACAGTGGGAGGGTGCCCTCAGTGTCACCTGTTCAGTTTACCGACTCATCTTATTTGAAATATATTGAGACATTGATGAACCTCAGAGGAAGAACCTGAGGACTCTGATGATCCTCCGTCTCGATCCTCTCAGCTGTGAAGGAGAGCTGGTGTGTGTACAACAAAGTACTCACACACACACTCACCGACTGCAACACGTAGTTAAAGATCATATATGTAGAATTTACAGAAAACTAAAAAAACTTAAATGAATGGGAAAAATACTGATACTTGAGATGATGATGATGTTGACCCAACTGCTCTTTCGGTCTTGGATTAGTCAATTAAACCTTTTTACATGTAAGTGTAAATAACTGGACTTCCTTAGCTCACTTAACTCTCAGTTTTAAGGCAGACAGGTAACTAGTTCTTTCTAAGTTGAGCCAACAAAGTCATTTTTACAGTTTAACAACAACGGGAAGATTCAAAAGAGCCAAAATGAACACATTAGATCTCTCTCTCTCTCTCTCTCTCTCTCTCTCTCTCTCTCTCTCTCTCTCTCTCTCTCTCTCTCTCTCTCTCTCTCTCTCTCTCTCTCTCTCTCTCTCTCTCTCTCTCTCTCTCTCTCTCTCTCTGTCCGTGTGCTCTGCAGTGATGCTGATCGGCCTGCTGCGTTACGCTCACGTCATAGAGAAGCACCAGAACTGCGTCCTGAACACGGCCGGCCTCTCCACCGCCTGGATCTGCGCCGCCGGCCTCCTCATGGTGGGGAACTTCCAGGTAACCGCTGACAGACAGGCCGAGAACACGTCACACAACACACGACCGAGCGAGCGAATGAATGTCGTGCTGCAGTTTCACAGGTTACGTCATTTCTTACATGAGTTAAGTCACGCGGGGAGATTGTTATCTGGCTGTTTGAGGTTTCCACGGCGATGGTGGACCTCGTGTTTGACCCGTTCAGCGGAGGAGAGCAGGTGTCGTCCACTCACAGTCAGCGGGTCACACGGGGCCTTTATCCTTAAACACGCTTTTAAAACGTATTAAAGTACCACTCGAATGTGCTGCTTTATTCTCACGCAGAGACTTCCACGCCGTCGTGACCTCGCCAGTTAGATAAGAGGGGGTTTGTAGGTCGCTGTCATGGCAACGGAGAGCAGAGGGTCTGTGTGTGTGGACGAGACGCGTCTTTAACGCTGAGATAATGGAGCGAACCTGTGGAGCAGCTCTCAGTCAATCACCTGTGTGTCTGCTGTCACAGCTGGACTCTGTCTGTCTGTCTGCAAGGAAGACGGACGGACGGACAGAGATGAAGAAAGACAGACAGAAAGAAAGACAGACGGACAGACAGAAAGACAGACAGACAGAGATAAGGAAAGACAGACAGACAGACGGAGATAAAGAAAGACAGACAGACAGACGGACAGAGATAAGGAAAGACAGACAGACAGACAGACAGAAATAAGGAAAGACAGACAGAGATAAAGACAGAGGGATAGAAAGTTTACAGTTGTTTCATGTCTCTTTGCGGTTGTTTTGTGTGTCTTTGTAGTTGTTTTGTGTCTCTTTGTAGTTGTTTTGTGTCTCTTTGTAGTTGTTTTGTGTCTCTTTGTAGTTGTTTTGTGTCTCTTTATAGTTGTTTTGTGTCTCTTTGTAGTTGTTGTGTGTCTCTTTGTAGTTGTTTTGTGTCTCTTTGTAGTTGTTTTGTGTCTCTTTGCGGTTGTTATGTGTCTCTTTGTAGTTGTTTTGTGTCTCTTTGAAGTTGTTTTGTTTGTCTTTGTAGTTGTTTTGTGTGTCTTTGTAGTTGTTTCATGTCTCTTTGCGGTTGTTTGTGTCTCTTTGCGGTCGTTTTGTGTCTCTTTGTAGTTGTTTTGTGTCTCTTTGTAGTCGTTTTGTGTGTCTTTGTGGACGTTCTATGCTCTTTCCTGTAAGTAGGCCCTGTCCTAAAACCGTCTGTTTTCAGAAGCTGCTGTTTTCAGTATGTGTTGAGATGAAGACGTGTGACTGTAGAGAGGAGCCCCAGATCGTGTGCGTACATGTACGAGACATACTGAACATACGTGAACACACCTGCACGCGTCCACCTGAACATGGGGCCGTGCGTCAGGAATGTATTACAGAAACACTATTCACTGCACTGCTTTCACATATGTGCTGGTTATTATGCAGACTTTGTTATAGTTGAATTAAATCATAATTATTAACACTAATAATACATTTAATGAATATTTTTTTAACAAACAAAACATATAATCACCTCGATCTCATCTGGTTTGCCAGTAATACGTTATTTCTCAGTCCTGAGTGTGAGATCTTTTGTCAATTTATAGTTGTTTTGTGTCTTTTTGTAGTTGTTTTGTGTCTCTTTGTAGTTGTTTTGTGTCTCTTTACAGTTGTTTTGTGTCTCTTTACAGTTGTTTTGTGTCAATTTATAGTTGTTTTGTGTCTCTTTGTAGTTGTTTTGTGTCTCTTTGTAGTTGTTTTGTGTCTCTTTGTAGTTGTTTTGTGTCTCTTTGTAGTTGTTTTGTGTCTCTTTGTAGTTGTTTTGTGTCTCTTTGTAGTTGTTTTTGTCTCTTTGTAGTTGTTTTGTGTCTCTTTACAGTTGTTTTGTGTCTCTTTACAGTTGTTTTGTGTCAATTTATAGTTGTTTTGTGTCTCTTTGTAGTTGTTTTGTGTCTCTTTACAGTTGTTTTGTGTCATTTTATAGTTGTTTTGTGTCTCTTTGAAGTTGTTTCATGTCTCTTTATTGCTGTTTCGTGTTTTTTTTGTAGTTGTTTTGTGTCTCTTTGTAGCTGTTTTGTGTCCCTTTTTGGCTGCTTCATTTCTCTTTATTGTTGTTTTGTGTGTCATTGTAGTTGTTTTTTGTCTCTTTACAGTTGTTTTGTGTCTCTTCATGTTCAGTATGTGTTTCTGCGAGTGACATCTTGCAGGTGAGGGTCAGGCAGGCCCGTTAGTTATCCATTCATGGCTGAACAGCGGCCCAACACGAATGGATCCACAGCTCATTTTTGGTCCTGACCCGAACGTTGGGAAACACAATTAGACGTGTGTGTGTGTGTGTGTGTGTGTGTGTGTGTGTGTGTGTGTGTGTGTGTGTCAGATTCCTCCCGCTCTGTCTGCACATGTCTGGACCCTCTAATCATATTTCGGGGGGCTCACACACACACACACACACACACACACACACACACACACACACACAGCACAGGGTCCTTCATCGTGGTGGTGGAGGTTAAGGGTGGTCCTCCTCCTGTCCTGTGATTGGCTGCAGGGGCCCTCCTCCCCCGTCAGCGCTCCACCTTACGTAACGAACCTCCGTGTTTCCCCTCAGAGTAAACATGGCAGCAGCGCTCGAGGAGGTGATGTAGTGTGTGAATGTAGCTGTGTCCATCTGCTGAGCGATTAAACACACACACACACACACACACACACACACACACACAGACACACACACACACACACACAGGAGAAGCTGTTTACGTCTCAGAGATGAAATGTTGATGTTGAACTGGAGTTTCTGGAAGTCGTGAAGTGTTTCATATCAAGTTTGTCTCATTCACTCGTCCACCTTTAAAACCTCTCTAACGTCGTTCCTTCAAGTGATTGTGAAGCTGCTTAAATCTTATTGTTCCACACTGTGACACTTTTATATTCTGTTTCACGCTCTGCAACTGTCTTTGTTATCAAGTCAGAAAATACTGATCACAGTTTCCCAGAGTCCAGTCTTCAGGTCGCTTCTCTCCGACCATCAGACGTTCACTTTACATCAAATAAACCAGAGAAACGCAGTAAATCTTCACATTGTTGAAGCTGAAACCAAAGAAGCAGCACGTTTGCTTAATACATCACTTCGAGGATTGATCAAAATGACCAAAAATAGATGCAAAACCACCACAAAAAGATGCAAAATGACTAAAAATAGATGCAAAACCACCACAAAAAGATGCAAAAGGACTAAAAATAGATGCAAAACCACCACAAAAAGATGCAAAAGGACTAAAAATAGATGCAAAACCATCATAAAAGATGCAAAATGACTAAAAATAGATGCAAAACCACCACAAAAAGATGCAACATGACTTTCTTTCCTAGAAAGTCGTGGGTGGTTCGTGTGGAACGAGAAACTCAAAGACATAACGAGCTGTCATGTCTCTGTGTCTCTGTGTCTCTGCCCTGTAATTACACAGCCTCAACAGCTGTGATGGCTCCCACAATGCACCTCTGTCGCCCATTATCGCACCAGCTGCTGCTGGTGTAGGATATAGGAAGGAAAGAAGGATGGAGGGAAGGAAAGAAGGATGAAGGAAAGGAAAGGAGGATGAAGGAAAGAAGGGTGTAGCGAAGTAAAGAAGGATGTAGGGAAGGAAAGAAGAATGTAAAAAGGAAAGAAGAATGTAGAAAGGAAAGAAGGATGCATGGAGGGAAAGAAGTGTGCGTGCGTGTGCGCGTGTGCGCGTGTGTGTGTGTGTGTGTGTGTGTGTGTGTGTGTGTGTGTGTGTGTGTGTGTGTGTGTGTGTGTGTGTGTGTGTGTGTGTGTGTGTGTGTGTGTGTGTGTGTGTGTGTGTGTGTGAGACCTGGTGTCATCACAGTCTCTTGTGTCCTGTAACAGCGATTACCCAGAGTGCCGCTGTCAGGTCACTGTGACTCTGCCCGTGTGCAGCGATGACGCTCGGACGGTTTAGATTCAGAGGTTTCATGTTTTTAACGAGGTGTGTGAAAGAGCATCGGCTCCAATCATCACGCTGAGACCTACGTGATACACCAACAGCGACCGGTTCGATGCCTGCGCGGGGTTAAAAGTCTTTTGTGTTTATTTCTCAGGTGGATTTTGCCAAAGTGCTTCACTACGTCGGAGCCGGGGTGGCGTTCCCCTCCAGCATGCTGTTTGTGTGCCTGCAGTCGGCTCTGACCTACAGACTGGCCAAGACCCAGGAGGAGTACCGCGTGGCTCACCTGCGCGTGGGCATGGCCCTGCTGGCACTGGTCGCCCTGGTGCTCAGTATCCTGCAACATCAGGCTTTTTCTGTGTTTCTACTTCGCTGTTGTAGAACAAAAACATGAAAATTTCGTTAAATATTTAAGGTATTTTTTCCCATCTCTTGTGTTTTGAGCTGTGAGATCAGATTAATTATATTACAGATTAAAGAATAAAACATTATAGATGGAAATGAGTTTTCAGAGATGCTAAATGACCTTGAACGTACACAAAAACACACGGAATCTACATAAACGTACAGGATGATGAAAATAGATGCAAAACCACCACAATAACATGTAAAAATCTATTAAAGCCGCTAGAAAGAGACGCAAAAAACACAAAATGACAGTTTACCACCACAAAAAGATGCAAAATGACTGAAAATAGATGCAAAACCACCATAAAAAGATGCAAATTGACTAAAAATAGATGCAAAACCAACACAAAGATGCAAAATGACTAAAAATAGATGCAAAACCACCACAAAAACATGGAAAATGACTAAAAATAGATGTAAAATGACCACAAATAGATGCAAAATGACTTAAAATAGATGCAAAACCACCACAAAAAGATGCAAAATGTCTAAAAATAGATGCAAAACCACCACAAAAAGATGCAAAATGACTAAAAATAGATGCAAATCCACCACAAAAAGATGCAAAATGACTAAAAATAGATGCAAAACCTCCACAAAAAGATGCAAAATGACTAAAAATAGATGCAAAACCACCACAAAAAGATGCAAAATGTCTAAAAATAGATGCAAAACCACCACAAAAAGATGCAAAATGACTAAAAATTGATGCAAAACCATCACAAAAAGATGCAAAATGACTAAAAATAAATGCAAAACCATCACAAAAAGATGCAAAATGACTAAAAATAGATGCAAAACCACCACAAAAAGATGCAAAATGTCTAAAAATAGATGCAAAACCACCACAAAAAGATGCAAAATGACTAAAAATAGATGCAAATCCACCACAAAAAGATGCAAAATGACTAAAAATAGATGCAAAACCACCACAAAAAGATGCAAAATGACTAAAAATAGATGCAAAACCACCACAAAAAGATGCAAAATGACTAAAAATAGATGCAAAACCACCACAAAAAGATGCAAAATGACTAAAAATAGATGCAAAACCACCACAAAAAGATGCAAAATGACTAAAAATAGATGCAAAACCGCCACAAAAAGATGCAAAATGACTAAAAATAGATGCAAAACCACCACCAAAAGATGCAAAATGACTAAAAATAGATGCAAAACCTCCACAAAAAGATGCAAAATGACTAAAAATAGATGCAAAACCACCACAAAAAGATGCAAAATGACTAGAAATAGATGCAAAACCACCACAAAAAGATGCAAAATGACTAAAAATAGATGCAAAACCACCACAAAAAGATGCAAAATGACTAAAAATAGATGCAAAACCACCACAAAAAGATGCAAAATGTCTAAAAATAGATGCAAAACCACCACAAAAAGATGCAAAATGACTAGAAATAGATGCAAAACCAGCACTAAAACGTACAAAATGTGTGTTTCCTTTCATGTTAGTTGCGTTACGTCGCCCCCTGCTGGGGAGAAAACACTCTCACACCCTCTGGACTTAAAATAAATCTCTCTACATGTTTTATTTATTAGACTTCTTCCAGTATTTCATCCATAAAGACGTCAGATCTGCAGCGTGTGGACGTCTGGGTCCGTTGTCCTCCTTAACCTTTGACCCCCAGGCGGAGTTTTCTTCTGCCAGGAGAGCTTCACCCTGCAGCACGCCTCCGCCATCTTCGAGTGGGTCTACTGCATGCTCATCATGCTCTTCCACGGGACGTTTGCCTTCGAGTTCGGCGGCATGTCGGGGGACACGCTGATGGTGCTGTCCAGAGGAGGAGGAGGGGGAGCACTGCGGAGCTTCCTCACCTCTGGACACAAGGCCGAGGCGGGCAGCGTGGGAGTGGGCGGTGGCGGCGGCGGCTCCAACAACCACCACCAGCCAGAGAGCTTATCGATGCTGTAACCAGGCTGCTGACGAGCTCTGGAGGTCAAAGGGCGACACACACACACACACACACACACGTGGTCAACTGGAAACTGCGTCACATCAAAGATGGACGGACGGACAGACTTTTATCCTGCTTTGCTAAAACACTGCACAATATCACAAGTGCCTTTGTGAACGCTGGACGAGACGCACACGTGCTAACAAACACACACACACACACACACACACACACACACACACGCAGTCCTTGCTGATTGTTTCAGTCCCTCTGCGTTCTCTGCTGAAGGGGTCTTTCCTCAGGCTGGACGTCCTGAAAGAGCCTCAGCTGCAGTGGCGACGGTTCGTTTGAGTGTTTAGACGTTCGGACACCGAGCGCCGTGTTGTTGTTTTGTAACTCAGGAAGTTCCCGTTACATAATCAGCTTCTTTTTCCCAAAGATGTTTGACAATAGACGACCAAATGTGACCGTGTGCCAGGAATAACATGTTTAACCCTCTGAGACCCGACATGGACACGCTTTTGTTTGTTTAGGGGGAACAGGAGCTTCAGGGGGACGCCACAGAGCAGCGGCGAACATCATAACTGGTCCTAAAACACTACGATGGAAGTATTTGATGCCCATTTGCATGCAGTGCTGTTGTTGTAGCAGTTTTGCAAAGAATTTCTGCAGAAGAGTTGATAAAAATGTTCATAAATTCCTCCAAAATCCCACATCAAGACCCCCAGACCTTGAGGAACGCCGTAGCCTTGTTTGTTTCCGTAAACGCCGTTTTGCCGTGATGTCATCAATGACCAGATGCTCATGCGGGTCACTTCAGGAGCGTGAGCAGAAATCCGTAGACAGGCCACATGTAAAGACGTGATGTGAACAGATAAACAAAAATGGGATTTGAGCGTTAAGACCTGCAGTGTGAACGGAGCCGAAGACACCCAACGTTATTATAAACGGATGCAAAATGACTACAACTAGACAAAACCACTAAGAAAAGCTGCAGAATTACCAAAAATAGATGCAAAATGACTGAAAAGTAGATTCTTTCTTCTTTCTTGTTCTGTTACCCGTAAAAGTCCTGAATTCAGAATCTTTCTTACGTCAAAGAACCAAAGAATCAGCATCAGAATGTACACAAGCGACAGAATGATGAACATCGATGCAAAACCACCACAATCACATACAAAAATGTATCAAAGCTACTTTAAAGAGACGCAAAACATCCAAAAAATGAGTTTACCACCATAACAATGTAAAACGTCTCAAATTAGATGCAAAACAACCACAAAAAGATGCATGACCTTCAGCACTGGTTATGGACCCCAGTCTCATCTCATCTTCAGCCTCTTATCCGGGGTCAGGTCTCGGGGGCAGCAGCTTTAGCAGGAGACCCCAAACTTCCCTTTCCCGGGCCACATTAACCAGCTCTAACTGGGGGATCCTGAGGCGTTCCCAGGCCAGTGTGGAGATCTAATCTCTCCACCTGGTCCTGGGTCTTCCCCGAGGCCTCCTCCCAGCTGGACGTGCCTGGAACACCTCCCTAGGGAGGCGCCCAGGGTTCATCCTTACCAGATGATCCTGAACCACCTCAACTGGCTCCTTTCAACGCAAAGGAGCAGCGGCTCTACTCCGAGTTCCTCACGGATGCTGAACTTCTCCCCCTCTCTCTAAGGGAGACTCCAGACCCCCTCCTGAGGAAACACATTTCACACGCTTGGACCTGGACCTGGTTCTTTGGGTCCTGACCTGGACCTGGTTCTTTGGGTCCTGACCCAGCTTTCATGACCACAGGTGAGGGTAGGAACCAGGACTGAGCGGTAGATCCAGAGCTTTGCCTTCCTCAGCTCTCTTTTAGTCACAACGGTGCAGTAGAGCGACTGCAGCTCCGCCCCCGCTGCTCCGATTCTCCGGCCAAACTCACGCTCCATCGTCCCCTCACTCGTGAACAAGATCCCGAGGTACTTGACCTCCTTCACTCGGGGTCAGGACTCGTTCCCCAGGATGTACAAATGTTACAATAGTCCATTTTAGAACAGGTGAAAATAACATGCAGGGATAAAAACTGTTTGTTTTTGCCTCAAACTGTCTTAAATGATTGTATTTTGTTGAAACTCTGTGTTCTTACCCTCACGTTGGACAGTTTTTAATGTTTATCCGAACTTTATGGCTGCGTCATGTGACCCAGATGAGCTCTGTTGTATATTTTGTTGTATCTCACGTCAGCTTTTTGCCAAAGTTTGCCAGTTTGAAAGGGACCAAAGTACTTTTTTACTACTATAAAACCGTTACAGGAGAGTGAGTAAGGGATAATGCAGCGCGGATTCGTCATTATTGTGAATTAACTTACAATAATGACCCACTCGCTCTCCGTTATCCATCATTACGTCATTATTTCACGGCTACTTAATCAGTGATTTGACAGAAAATACTAATTTCAAATCATTTTATTGTATTTAAAAATGGCCCTGCTGTAATTGGCCAATCAGGATCAAGTATCGGACACTTACTTGAGGCAGTAGAAAGATACAAAGCCGTGTCATAAAGGTCAGAAGTGTACGCTGAGAACACAAGAATTAAAGCAAGTAGGAAAAGAATGATGGTTTCTTTATTTCCATTCATAAATGCCTCTTGTTAAAAATCATATTTACATCAGGGCGCTCATAATGCAAGGGGTGAAAGGGCTGCACAACAGGAGAGCCATCAAAAACACCAGCGACGCAGCAGAAAAGGCGTCCAGAGCGCCGTGGATCGAGCGGTGCGAGTCGTGGGCAAATGATTCTCAGGGACTTGATCACCCCGGCCGGGTCCCCTGGGCGAGGGTGTCTGTCGTGAGACCCGAAACACCCGCTGAACCCAGGTGTCAACACTGATGATGTGTCTTAAGTTGCACCAAAAGTGTATTTTAGAACGACATTGTTTTCCAGGATTAAAGACACAGTTCGTGCAAACAGAGAGACTTGATCTCATGGTGTTGTTGCTTTGCGTGTGTCTGCAGGGCGCGACGACATGCACGCTGAGTTTAGTGTCACATGATATCAAAGTTAAAAGTCCGTCCTCTGAAGGGAACATGACCGTGTGTTCAGAGGTTTGCTGTTATTTTCAGCAGTATTAGTGGTTAAAAGTGGTTAATTAGTCATTTCAAAACCATAAGAAGTCCAGAAGAGTCACAATCTCTTTGTCGTAGTATCACTTAGTTTTGTGTGAAACTTCTCAGTAAACTTCACCTCTCGCTCACTTACCCACGCTCCACGACACTTGTTACGCTGCGTTACCTGCTGTGTTTTATCCAGCGACTCCTTTTAGCAACCGGGAAGCAAAAGACGGACCGAGACCCGTCCCGGTGAGAGACAAACGCGGGACGTCACAAGACCTTTGGGTGAGTAGTCTTTCTAATCTTCACACCTTCTACTTTAACAGTTTTACGACAAACGGGTCTTTCCTGACTCCTAAAATGATCTTTTAAGTCGACAAACACAGTTCACTACCCTGCATGTGTTTTCTGAAATAAGGTGGCATGGTGGTCCGCCGGAAAGGGGGTAACTTTGCCTCTCTATAGGGGGCCTTTAAAGGCTTTAGATCCTCCTGTGTGACCTGGAAACCCGCGGTTATTTAGGATGTAAATATAAATGTCAGGATTATTCTGATTGTCAAGTGTCTTCAGTGCTTCTTCATTTTTTTAGTACTAAATAAACGACACTTGAGGCAGTTTGGTCTTGAACTTGAGCCTCAGAAGAGAATAGTGGTTTAAGCGTTGATTTTCTGACTGAAAATAAAAACAAGAGCTCTGAAACTATAACTCTTTATTTCTGAATGTGAACTTAAAGCATCCAGTGAGGCACTAAACCAGCAGCCAGACGTCTGCCCAAAAGGAAACCCTTAAAACTTCTTTGGGACATCTGTATGTTTCTAACCTGACTCCTCCAGAAGTGTTGAGTCTCATGGTCTCAGCAGATCCATCTGAACTCTGGTTTAAAGATCTTTTGGTAAAGGGGTGAAAATCCTGGTTTCTGATTGGATAAACCATCTGTCTGTCACCAACATACGGGCCAAACCAACCAATCAGATGAGTGAAGCGTGTGACGTGCTAACAGCGTGGAGGCAAAGCTCAGAAAGGAAACAACATGTGGGTAAAGGAGATTTTCCCTTTGTGTTTAACGTGAATTTACGGATCAAAGGCCCAATTTCAGGAGCCCGGTCCATATTCAACAGAAGGATCCAGAGAACAAAGAGTTAGTGAGCGGCTTGCTCCATAGCTGCTCATCTCATCCGTGGAAGCCTCCATGTTGTTTACACTCAACAGTCTCTTCTGTTTCACTTCAATGCACCAAAGAAACCAACGCTGATTGGTTCGGTCGCTGCTCAAACTTCACCAAACTGATCTGAGAGTCAAACACAACGGAGCTCAGAGATCAGGATGGGTTTGAACATGTTTCTCCCCCTCACATCTTTGTTTCGTCATCATTTCGTGTCCTGATCTTCAAAATGTGGGTAAACTAATCCAGGTTTACAGGCAGATATTTAAACTACAATAATCCTGTTCATTAGTTTCTTTGGTACAGCAGTTTCAGGACTGATTTGTAAATCCTGGAACAGTTTTCTTCGCTGACGATGCGCTCTTATTTTGAAATAAAGGCAGAATTAGTGGAAACCATGAGCAGCATTCATGTGATATGATTGGTGCTGATCATGTGACACTAAAACCTGCGTCGCACAGAATATGAACCGTATAAAAAGTAACATTAAGACGTTTAAGTGGCTCAGACACGTGCATGGCTGCTCTCCCCTCAGGTTTGGTCATGCACTTCTTTCTGGACAGAAAATAGTTGCAAACAACCTGCAGGCGTGTGACCGTGCACAGGATCTACGGGACAAGAATACCATGTAGGTCATCGCTCATATTTCAGGGTACGATTGAGATGAAACCTCGATCGACACCCTGACCCATCCCTCCCAGCTGCCTTTATCTTACTGGGTTACGACGCGGGGGCAGCTGTCTTTACATCACTCACACTCACAAACACACACACACGAACACACACACTAGAAGTTGAGGTTTTTCGGGACCTCCCAGGGGAACTCCTTCCTGCCGAAGTGTCCGTAGCAGGCCGTCTTCTGGTAGATCGGTCTCTTCAGGTCCAGGTCCCTGCAGCACAATCAACACTAGGGTTACAATCGTGTCAAAGTCCGTTTCAACATGAATTGTCAAATAAATAAACTCAAACTAAACGTGAGCCAGGAGGTCAGGGACGTAGTAGAAAGAGCGGCAAAGTCAGTGTAGGGAGGAGGTGGAGGGATGGGTCAAACAAACACAGGACTTTCAACCAGGAGACATCGGTAACAAACGTACTTATTTTAATACAAAACCACGATTTTTAGTAGTTTTGATGCCCCAGCAGGTTCTGCACAGCACATTTGTAGCATGAGAAGAGTCTGAACACATAAAACAAAGCAGCAACAGCGTAGTTAGTGAAGCCAGAGTTTATTAAAAGAGTGTTTTAAAGACTTACCTACTGGCCCCTGTACCAGCTCCTCTCATAGTAAAGTCCATTACAGTGGAAGGAGCCCATTGGTGCTTTGTTTTGTGTGTAGGGACTCTTCTCATGCTGCTGCAGAGGTTTGCTGTTATTTTCAGCAGCATTAGTGGTTAAAAAAGACCTTTGAATGCCTTCACCGTGCTGCCCCAAGCTAATCACTGTTAGCCACGTCCGGCTGTTAGCGACTCTCCAGGATTTCTCCGTTAAAAGTTGTTACATGATAATGTGTTTAAGTGCAGAAAAAGACCCTGGGATGATTTTTACGGCGTAACTACACGACTTAGTTAAGATAAGAACAAAAGTCGTGGTTTGGTAAAAGTCAACGTTGACTTATTTCAACATACTCTAACACTTAACTAACGCTAACGCTCATGTTAACAACGTCAAAAATGTATTTATATATATACACATGTACCGTATACATCTCTATATATTTGTATATATCAAGTTGCTGGACCTTCGTAGGACGTACTTGTGCTTTACTTGAGTATTTCCAGTTTAGGCTTCTTACCTACTCACGCATTTATCTGACAGATACGCCTTTTACCTGCGACTGCTCCGAGCACTTTGAGTTGAGTTTCTAAACTGTGATATCAGTATTTTTACTTAACGTATCTGAGTATTTCATTTTCCCACAACAATCCCGTTGCACAGAACAACGCAGCAGATGTGATGGGTTTAACGCCGACCTGACGATGACGCCGGGTCTGAGGTCAAAGTTTTTGTTGACGATCTGCAGCAGCTGCTTCTCGCTCAGCTGGGACGAGCCGTAGGTGAAGAGGGAGATGGAGAGCGGGTGGGCGACTCCGATCGCATACGCCACCTGAAAATACACACGAGAGAAATTAACGCACTTCAGACCCCGCTCAGGGTGAAGACGAGGACTGTGTGGAACGATTGAACTGCTTTGACTGGACAACAAACTGTATGGGCAAGCCTGGGCTTGGTAAATGGACTTGTACTTATTAAGCGCCTTTTTGGTCTTCTGACTACTCAAGGCGCTTTCACAGTGTTTGTCACATTCACCCGTTCACACAGACATTCACACTGATGGCGGTGGACATCTACAGACCATCTAATCTAATCATTCACACCACATTCACACACCCATGCGCAGCACGAGGAGCGATACAGGGTTCAGTGTCTTGCCAGAGGACACTTCGACATGTGGAGCAGGGGAGTTGGGGATTGAACCACCAATCTCTCGAATGGAGGACAACCCACACTGAGCCACAGTCGAACATTCATGCACCATTTTGCTCAGATAGTTACCTTGAGGTCCAATAATTGTTTCTATAAGGGATCCATTAGTGAAGAGTGTACCACTGTCTACTATAAGCCATGCAGTATAGGTGAGATTCATTATGCATAAAAAGTTAAATATCCTCCTGTGACTTCTTTGTTTTCCTCTCATCTTCAGCCTCTTATCCGGGGTCGGGTCTCGGGGGCAGCAGCTTTAGCAGGGGACCCCAAACTTCCCTTTCCCGGGCCACATTAACCAGCTCTAACTGGGGGATCCTGAGGCGTTCCCAGGCCAGTGTGGAGATCTAATCTCTCCACCTGGTCCTGGGTCTTCCCCGAGGCCTCCTCCCAGCTGGACGTGCCTGGAACACCTCCCTAGGGAGGCGCCCAGGGTTCATCCTTACCAGATGATCCTGAACCACCTCAACTGGCTCCTTTCAACGCAAAGGAGCAGCGGCTCAACTCCGAGTTCCTCACGGATGCTGAACTTCTCCCCCTCTCTCTAAGGGAGACTCCAGCCCCCCTCCTGAGGAAACACATTTCGGCCGCTTCTACTAAAGCATGAAAAACAAATACCCTACTACTTAAATAATCAGCCGAGCCACATTAAGGTTAAAGTATTTTCCCTCCAAGCTTCAGGAAAAAAGCAAACCTGTGAAAGAAGCTCCACAGTAACCCCCCCGGCGTGTTGGTCTCACCTGCACCAGCACCCTCCTGCACAGTTGGGCCTTCACCAGAGACTTTGCCACCCAGCGTGCGGCGTAGGCAGCGGAGCGGTCCACCTTGGTGTAGTCCTTCCCGGAGAAAGCCCCGCCGCCGTGGGCCCCCCAACCACCGTATGTGTCCACGATGATCTTCCTGCCTGTCACTCCAGCGTCGCCCTGACGGAGAGTCACGGAAGATTTACGTTTCCATCACACACAAAGAAATGTTTCCACAACTATCGATGTTTTTACACCCCGAGGTCTCCTTAGATCGGATCTCCATTAGACTTAATTGGAGCATAGCAAAGTTAATAAGACATTATGCTTTAGTGTCATCGTGAAGATAAAGGGTTTACCTGTGGTCCTCCGATGACGAAGCGTCCGCTGGGCTGCAGGTGGTAGGTGGTGTTCTCGTCCAGGTACCTGGAGGGGACCACGGCCTTGATGACCTTCTCCTTCAGGACCTTCTTCTGCTCCTCCAGGCTCACGTTGTCGTCGTGCTGCACTGAGATCACCACAGTGTGAACCCTGTTGGGGATCACGGCGCCGTTCTCTTGGGTGTAGTGAACCGTCACCTGGAGGCAGGGAAGGTAGATGTTACGTTGTTGTAATACACCAGGTTCAACTGTAAGACACCGCACAGGAAGCTCAAAGTAGAGACTCTAAATGTTTCAGCATCTAACGTTCCTCTTTTCATGTTTGGACTCCTGGAGATGCAGAGCTGTGAGTCTTGACACTTGTGCAGCGAGCTCAAAGCACCAAAACGATACGTGCACAGGCTGGAGCTGTTGGGGGAGTTACTGTACGTGCACAGGCTGGAGCTGTTGGGGGAGTTACTGTACGTGCACAGGCTGGAGCTGTTGGGGGAGTTACTGTACGTGCACAGGCCGGAGCTGTTGGGGGAGTTACTGTACGTGCACAGGCCGGAGCTGTTGGGGGAGTTACTGTACGTGCACAGGCTGGAGGCGGTTATCTGGATCCCACCTGTGTCTTAGAGTCCGGGCGGAGCCAGGGGACGGTCCCGTTGCGTCTCAGTTCGGCCATCTTGGAGTTGAGTTTGTGTGCGAGGACCACGGTGAGGGGCATGGACTCCTCCGTCTCATCTGTGGCGTATCCAAACATCAGACCCTGTCCTCACAGAACCACATGAATGAGTTAATGTGTGTTTAAAACATCCTTTAAGTTCTCTAAAATCCAAAAGGGGTTAAAAACTGTGTTCATCCCCAGACTGTGACCTGGTCTCCGGCTCCGATGTCACTCTCCAGACGATCGACGTGGACTCCCTGGGCGATGTCAGGGGACTGCTGCTCGAGCGCCACCAGCACGTTGCAGGTCTTATAATCAAAACCTGGACAGACGGAGACGAGGACATGCAGAGTCAACACGTTACCGTAGAGAGGTCCTGACTGATGTCACATTGTTTGGTTCATGTTTAAGCAAACGGACACCAAATCCAAGTCCAGGGGGAGGTTTTCAATCATGCACAGAAGTGATAATTAAAAGTATTTAAACACACACTCACATCCTTTAAGTGACTTATTACTGAAATCCTACCTCTGTAACTAAAAATGCACCTTTCTCTCTTCATCTTGTACCTTAAAATCCACAGAGTTTATTGTTATATAGTGTTTTAAATCCGATCAGCCCCCCGCGACCCCGACAGGGACAAGCTGTTGAAGAAGATGAATGTAATTTCAGCGCAAAATCAACCATCGAGACTTTTTTTTTTTCGTGTAACAACTATTAACGGAGAAATCCAGGAGAGATACTAACAGCCGGACGTGGCTAACAGTGATTAGCTCGGGGCAGCACTGTGAAGGCATTCAAAGGTCTTTTTTAACCACTAACGCTGCTAAAAATAACAGCAAACCTCTGCAGCAGCATGAGAAGAGTCCCTACACACACAACAAAGCACCAATGGGCTCCTTCCTTTGGGATTGACTTTGGTAATCCACTGTAATGGACTTTACTATGAGAGGAGCTGGTACAGGGGCCAGTAGGTAAGTCTTTAAAACACTCTTTTAATAAACTCTGGCTTCACTAACTACGCTGTTGCTGCTTTGTTGTGTGTGTAGGGACTCTTCTCATGCTGCTGCAGAGGTTTGCTGTTATTTTCAGCAGCATTAGTGGTTAAAAAAGACCTTTGAATGCCTTCACCGTACTGCCCCGAGCTAATCACTGTAAGCCACGTCCAGCTGTTAGCGTCTCTCCGTTAACAGTTGTTACACTGGGGGAAAAAACTGTCTCATTGGCTTATTTGATGTATATAAGTGCCGAAAAAGACCATTTCACTTTAAGGAGGACACATTTCTCAACACATAACACTTGAACATCACAAACAATGAACATCAACACATCTGGACATGACGGGGTGAAAGACCGATCATCTAAAATGAAGTAAATGTGGTGGAATAGAAAAATAAAGCAGCATTAATATAATAAAGTACCTTGAATCAGAACCTCGGGCTCCACTCACCTTTGTCGGAGTTGTCGTATCCGATGTCGCGGATGGTTTCCCTCACCACCCTCTGGTAGTCCACGTTGGCCCGCGACGTGATCTCACCACAGAGCAGCACCATGCCAGTCTTACACACTGTCTCTGTGTCCACACACACACGCACACACACACACAGACACACACACACACACACGCACATGCACACACGCACACACACACACACACGCACACACACACGCACAGACATACACACACACACAGACACGCACACACACACACACACACACACACACACAGAGTTTCTCTCAGACACTTAAAAGATGAAACATTTCCTTCGGACGACTTCAACATGATCACAAATTCAGTCTGAGTTCAGCTGCTGTGTGCGTGGGTGTGTGCGTGTGTGTGTGTCTGTGTGTGTGTGTGTGCGCGTGTGTGTGTGTGTGTGTGTGTGTTTGTTTGTTTACCTGCTGTTGTATAGTTTCTATTTTAACTTCTATTTAATTACATCGTATCTTAATTATATCAAACGTTCTTCCTCTTGTACACAAACACACACAAACCCCCCGTGTTTAGATTGTGTGTGTCTCCATTGAGCTCCTCTTCCCTCTGCTGGACACACACACACCGTTACTCACCACAGCCCACTTTAGCATCTGGGTCCTGCCTCAGGTGAGCGTCCAGCACAGCGTCACTGATCTGGTCACAGATCTTATCTGCAAGACAACAGGTGTAAATCAATGTGTGTTCCCTGGTGTGACCTTCGGCTGCACATGCCTGATGTGGGCACAGCCGGAGAAGATCCCGTTTCACCGCTGCAGCTCTAAGAATAGCCCCAACTCTGTGAATGTGACACGATACACTGTGACTCCATCACATCAAAACCTCACACACACACCTCACTTTATTCCACTCCTTACTGCTCCACGTGTGTCTGACAACGTGTGTGTGTCATGGTCGATCCTGTTTTACCTGAAGGTTTGTACACAGGAACAATAATGTATCAACCTATTTTCAGGTTTGCAGCTCAGTTCATAGGTGACTCTGCTGGGAACCGTAGGGTCGCCGGTTCGAGTCCCTGTGTAGACCATGAATGGAGCATGGACTAGTGGCTGGAGAGGTGCCGGTTCATCTCCTGGGCACTGCTGAGGGGCTGTTGAGCAAGGCACCGAACCCCCAGCATGAAAAACCAGGGTTAGGATAGAGCTGCAGTGAATTGTGTTAGAGTGCCGTTAGATCCACCTGGAACCAGCGGCGAGGTCACACACAGAGGCCCTCAAATGGGTTTCTGAGGACATTTGTGATGTTTTACATCTATTTTAAGTCATTTAGCATCTTTTTGTGACTGTTTTGCATCTTTTTTTAGTCATTTTGCATCTTTTTGTGGTGGTTTTGCATCTATTTTTAGACATTTTGCATCTTTTTGTGGTGGTTTTGCATCTATTTTTAGTCATTTTGCATCTTTTTGTGACTGTTTTGCATCTATTTTTAGTCATTTTGCATCTTTTTGTGGTGGTTTTGCATCTATTTTTAGTCATTTTGCATCTTTTTGTAACTGCTTGGGGCGCCCTCGCTCTGACATCTCTCCAATAATTGCATGTATATAGGTCCTGTTAGTGCATGTGTGTGTATGTCGGGCGTGTGTGTGTGTGTGTGTGTGTGTGTGTGTGTGTGTGTCGGGCGTTTGTGTGTGTGTGTGTGTAGGCCTCAGGAGGGCGGAGCTCCGGTGGAGGTGTAGTGGTCACCTGATGCGCCACCAGGCGGGCACGCTCCGTGACCCGGATCAAAAACATACACGACCCCGATGATGATGATGAGGAAGAGTGAACTACAGGTGCATGCACGCAGGGGTCGGGCTAACATGCTAACGGGGGAGCCTCCAGGTAACTAACATGCTAACGGAGCAGCCTCCAGGTGACTAACATGCTAACGGAGCAGCCTCCAGGTGACTAACATGCTAACATGCTAACGGAGCAGCCTCCAGGTGACTAACATGCTAACATGCTAACGGAGCAGCCTCCAGGTGACTAACATGCTAACATGCTAACGGAGCAGCCTCCAGGTGACTTCTGCAGGACGTTTGCTCGTGAACTGTTACCGTCAGTGAGGTGTGCACGAGACTGACAGAATGACGTCACACAGGTGAGTCTCACAACAAACATCTGATCTGAGCTATCTATCCATCTATCTATCATCTATCCATTGTTCATTTTCCATATTTTTGCATCTATTTTTAGTCATTTTGCATCTTTTTGTGGTTGTTTTGCATCTATTTTTAGTCATTTAGCATCTTTTTGTGCTGGTTTTGCATCTGTTTTTAGTCATTTTGCATCTTTTTGTGGTGGTTTTGCATCTGTTTTTAGTCATTTTGCATCTTTTTGTGGTGGTTTTGCATCTATTTTTAGTCATTTTGCATCTTTTTGTGGTGGTTTTGCATCTATTTTTTGTCATTTTGCATCTTTTTGTGGTTGTTTTGCATCTGTTTTTAGTCATTTTGCATCTTTTTGTGGTGGTTTTGCATCTATTTTTAGTCATTTTGCATCTTTTTGTGGTGGTTTTGCATCTATTTGTAGTCATTTTGCATCTTTTTGTGGTGGTTTTGCATCTATTTTAAGTCATTTTGCATCTTTTTGTGGTGGTTTTGCATCTATTTTTAGTCATTTTGCATCAGATCTCATTTTAAACCTGCTCTTAATATAAATGAATACAATCACACCCGTGAGTCCAGAGGTGTCTGGCTCTTCTAACGACTTTCTCTCTGCCACAGTGCCTCCGTGCTCCACTCTGCAGGACTTTCACAGCACATTCCTCAGAGTCATCAATGATCCCTGAAACACAACAGTGGAAGCAGCGCTCCTCAGGCACAATGTGCAGCCGCAGCAGCAGCAGCAGCAGCCGCAGCAGCGTGGACGGAGGGAGTCCTCCACTCACCAGGGTGTCCTTCCCCCACGGACTCAGAGGTAAACATGAAGGAGCCGTCGTGAGGAGCGTGCTCGTGGATGGCGTCCACTGTGCCGTTCATTCTGTCCCCGTGTGCTGCAGGTCCTGCACCGACGTGATGAAGCTCTTCTCGTGGTTCTTATCCAAACAGGCGGACAAAGACGGGGCAGATGACGATGTGGCTGCGGTCTAATCTCACCGTCCCAGGGCAGAGCAGCCGGATAACTCTGCACTATATACACACACACACACACACACACACACGCGGGGGGTGGGGAGGGTGCGTGTGAACCAGTGGGTCAGACCATTCAGAGGCCAGGGAGGGGAGGTGGGATTCCTTTCCCCTCCTCTTCTTCTCTGACACGCTTCTCTTGAAATCCTCCCGCACTGAAAGTTCCCACTCTCCCACAAAGTCGACTCATCGAACTCTTCCAGCGTCAAACTCCTGAACCAGGAAGTTTGTTTATCACTTTAACTTTGTAGTTCCTCCAGGGATTCACTCATGCCAGCGCTTTGTTTCTCTGTACCTGAGCCCCTGAGGTCTGTAACAGGGCCCCTGAGGTCTAGGATGGGGCCCCTGAGGTCTGGGATGGGGCCCCTGAGGTCTGTTTGTGCACATGGACCCAGATCTCAGAGCTGAACTGATACAGGAGCAAGTAATTAAGAATATTTACATTTTGTGTCTATTTTTAGTCATTTTGCATCTTTTTGTGGTCGTTTTGCATCTTTTTCTAACTTTTTTGCATCTATTTTTAGTCATTTTGCATCTTTTTTTGGTGGTTTTGCATCTATTTTTAGTCATTTTGCATCTTTTTCTGACTGTTTTGCATCTATTTTTAGTCATTTTGCATCTTTTTGTGGTGGTTTTGCATCTATTTGTAGTCATTTTGCATCTTTTTCTGACTGTTTTGCACCTATTTTTAGTCATTTCACTTGTAATGTGACACAGTGACCACCAGGTGCCCTCCTGATGCAGAAACTCTGGGGTCATGTGACTGAAATGAACAAACTTCAGAGCTAATCTTCTATATTAATCTGATTATTTAATGAATATCACAGACGGACGCTGATCCACCCACATCAACACACACCAACAGTCTATTTAACATATATGTGTGTGTTAAATCAAATACAATAAAGTGATATTATGTCATAATTTCTTTGCTCTGCGTCGTTTTGGAGCGGATGGGGTTCCTTCCTGTTTACCCGTTTTGTTCTAAGAGCAGCGACACTCGTTTGTTTACGTCATCCTTTCTTTTCTTTGACTTCAGGGGACGGACTCTTGTGTCGGGAGGTTCTCAGGCCACCATCTTCTCAGCGTCCTCTGGATTTCCTTTTGCACCTGAAACACAGAAATGTTTCCTAATTTGATGCTTTTAAGTCAAATCGAATGACAACGCTGACCGTGCGTATAAGATCAAATGTGTCTGACTGTTAATGACAGAAATGAGCAGTGAGATGGAATGATTGCACTGAAGTGGTGGATAAAACAAACATCAGTGCTTCTGTCGTGTTTGAAACCGTCTCCGCTCGGACCCAAAGGTCTCGGTGACCCTCAGCAGCTGCAGCTGCAGCAGCGTCGCTCTGCATCTTCTCTTTACTCTCGCTCTCTTTCTCTTGGAGATGAAAAACAATCGAACACTCGGGATGAGTCGACCTCACCTGACGGGAACACAAAGATCAATTAAATTCACCTGTAACGTCCACCTTAGTTTTAATATTCTACGTTATGTTATGAACAATTAATCTACTGCTAATAAATGTTTATATCGTTTTCATTTTGTATCTTTTTGTGGTGGTTTTACATCTATTTTTAGTCATTTTGCATCTTTTTGTTGTGGATTTGCATCTATTTTTTGTCATTTTGCATCTTTTTGTGATGTTTTGTATCTATTTTTAGTCATTTTGCATCTTTTTGTGGTGGTTTTGCATCTATTTTTAGTCATTTAGCATCTTTTTGTGGTGGTTTTGCAATTATTTTTAGTCATTTTGCATCTTTTTGTGGAGGTTTTGCAATTATTTTTAGTCATTTTGCATCTTTTTGTGGAGGTTTTGCAATTATTTTTAGTCATTTTGCATCTTTTTGTGGAGGTTTTGCATCTATTTTTAGTCATTTTGCATCTTTTTGTGGAGGTTTTGCAATTATTTTTAGTCATTTTGCATCTTTTTGTGGTGTATTTGCATCTATTTTTAGTCATTTTGCATCTTTTTGAGGTTGTTTTGCATCTTTTTGTGGTGGTTTTGCATCTATTTTTAGTCATTTAGCATCTTTTTGTGGAGGTTTTGCATCTATTTTTAGTCATTTTGCATCTTTTTGTGGTGTATTTGCATCTATTTTTAGTCATTTTGCATCTTTTTGAGGTTGTTTTGCATCTTTTTGTGGTGGTTTTGAATCTATTTTTCATTATTTTGCATCTTTTTGTGGTGTTTTGCATCTATTTTTAGTCATTTTGCATCTTTTTGAGGTGGTTTTGCATTAATCTTTAGTCATTTTGCATCTTTTTTAAGTCATTTTGCATCTTTTTGTGGTGGTTTTGCATCAATTTTTAGTCATTTTGCATCTTTTTGTGGTGCTTTTGCATCTATTTTTAGTCATTTTGCATCTTTTTGTGGAGGTTTTGCATCTATTTTTAGTCATTTTGCATCTTTTTGTGGAGGTTTTGCATCTATTTTTAGTCATTTTGCATCTTTTTGTGGTGCTTTTGCATCAATTTTTGTGCGTATTTTGTGTGTACACTGTGACCACGAGAACAGGCTCCTCAGGACCAACACACACACACACAAGGTTGTTTATTTCAGTTTACAGGCCGTGTTTTGTGGTTAACGTAACGGACGAATCCTCCCACAGCAGCAGATCTCATTTAATATTCACCTGCTGTGGAAACCTGCAGGGCCAGAACTCTTTCACGTCTTATTCTGGAAGAACCCAGACAGGTGTACGGTTGAAACCCTCACAGTGAGACTCTGATGCTGCAACACCTCCCTCTGCTGTTCCAGTCTGACTATTGTCCACAAGTTCTCATCTGCAGCCTCTTATCCGGGGTCGGGTCTCGGGGGCAGCAGGTCCAGCAGGGGACCCCAAACTCCCCTACATTTCATCAACACGAATCTGAATCCGCTGTCACAAATACTCCACCGCTGATTCTCCTTCAGGGAGCAGAGCCTCTGTCTCCTTTCAGTCATTCTCTGTATCTTTGTGGTCGTTTTGTTCCTATTTGTAGTTTTTTTGTGTCTCTTTGTAGTTGTTTTGTGTCTCTTTGTAGCTGTTTTGTGTCTCTTTATAGTTTTGTGTCTCTTTGTAGTTGTTTTGTGTCTATTTGTGGTTCTTTTGTGTCTCTTTGTAGCTGTTTTGTGTCTCTTTATAGATTTTTTGTTTCTTTGTAGATGTTTTGTGTCTCTTTGTAGTTGTTTTGTGTCTCTTTGTAGTTGTTTTGTGTCTCTTTGTGGTTGTTTTGTGTCTCTTTGTAGTTGTTTTGTGTCTCTTTGTAGTTGTTTTGTCTCTTTGTAGTCGTTTTGTGTCTCTTTGTAGTTGTTTTGTCACTTTATAGTTATTTTGTGTCTCTGTAGATGTTTTGTGTCTCTTTGTAGTTGTTTTGTTTCCTTTTGGTCATTTTTTGTCTCAGTCTCATTGTAGTTGTGTTGTGTCTCTTTGTGGTTGTTGTGTGTGTATTTGTAGTTTTTTGTGTCTTTTTGTCGTTCTTTTGTGTCTTTTCCGTTGTTTCGTGTCTTTTCTGAGAGGCATGTTCTCTTTTATTGAACTTTAGTGGTGTTGGCAGGGGTATTTTATTACCTTTGGACAGAGCTATAGGTTAGCTCTTTCCCTGTTTCCAGCCCTTATGCTAAGCTAAGCTAACGGGCTGATAGCTGTAGCTTCATATTTGGTGTCGATCTTCTCGTCAAACTCTCTGCAACAGGGCGAAAAACCTCTAAACTGGCTTCGTTGTATAAATAGCTCTGTAATGTGCCTGGAAAGACCGAGACGTCCTGCAGTCAGTGAAGTGGCTCCTGCAGGTAACAGCCTGTGACCACATGAGGATTTAAAGGGCGTAAAAAGGAGATTTCCAGCGTGAGAGGGATCCCACGGCAGCACCTGGCCCACAGTGAACTCCCACCAGGACAAATCCAATCATCTCCAGCCACACAGCTCGTGGCAGCTGCTGCACCGGGCAGATCTCCAGGACACGGAGGGAGAGAGAGAGGGAGGGAGAGAGAGAGAGAGAGAAAGAGAGGGAGATGGAGAGGGAGAGAGAGAGAGAGATGGAGAGAGAGAGACAGGGAGAGGGGGAGATGGAGAGAGGGAGATGGAGAGGGAGGGAGGGAGAGAGAGAGGGGGAGGGAGGGAGAGAGAGAAGGGGAGGGAGAGACAGAGAGAAGGGGAGAGAGAGAGAGAGAGAGGGGGAGAGGGAGAGAGAGAGAGGGGGGGAGAGGGAGAGACAGGGAGAGGGAGAGAGAGAGAGGGGGAGAGGGAGAGAGAGAGAGGGGGGGAGAGGGAGAGAGGGGGAGAGGGAGAGAGAGAGAGAGAGGGGGAGAGGGAGAGACAGGGAGAGGGAGAGAGAGAGAGGGAGAGGGGGAGAGGGAGAGACAGGGAGAGAGGGGGAGAGGGAGAGACGGAGAGAGAGAGAGGGGGAGAGGGAGAGAGAGAGGGGGAGAGGGAGAGACAGGGAGAGGGAGCGAGAGAGAGGGGGAGAGGGAGAGACAGGGAGAGGGAGAGAGAGAGAGAGAGAGAGAGGGGGAGATGGAGAGAGGGGGGGAGAGAGAGAGAGAGAGAGGGAGGGAGAGAGAGAGAGAGAAGGAACAAAGAGTCTTGTCCTGCCAACACCTCATAGCTGCAACATTCCCAAACACGTCTGACCGTCAGTAATTCCACTGCTGTTTTCCGGAGCCCAGCGGTTTCTCGACTTGGTGTAAAAGTTGGCCTCCAGTGTGTGTGTGTGTGTGTGTGTGTGTGTGTGTGTGTGTGTGTGTGTGTGTGTGTGTGTGTGTGTGTGTGTGTGTGTGTGTGTGTGTGTGTGTGTGTGTGTGTGTGTGTGTGTGTGTGTGTGTGTGTGTGTGTGTGTGTGTGTGTGTGTGTGTGTGTGTGTGTGTGTGTGTGTGTGTGTGTGTGTGTGTGTGTGTGTGTGTGTGTGTGTGTGTGTGTGAGTGAGTGAGAGAGGCCACGGCGAGGCCGGGGAAAGAGCAGTGACACAAGGGTGCACTGTTTATCCCCCCGGGCCTCCGCTGTTTCATGTGCCAAGACTGGAGAGTTGTGTGCCGACCGCACTGATGGTGCTGCAGCTTCTGTTTGTCTCACACACACACACACACACACACACACACACACACACACACACACACACAGGTTTTTAAAATATCATTAATGGACGTTTTTATTTCCCTTCATCGTCTTATTCCACTTGTTGAAGCTCTGTGACTCTGTGATTTACGCGTCTTGTGCATCATTTTGACTTTAAGGAGACGTATCTTGGGTCTTTGGACACTCTGGGTCTCCTCTGGAGTCACAACTAAACGTGTGTGTGTGTGTGTGTGTGTGTGTGTGTGTGTATGTGTGTGTGTGTCAGAGCTCAATTATTCAGATTATTCAAAACAAAGTGTTTTGAATCAACAACAATCTGCATCAACCGTCACAAACACTCCACCGCAGATTCTCCTTCAGGGAGCAGAGCCTCTGTCTCCTTTTAGTCATTTTATTGTCTCTTTGTGGTTGTTTTGTGTCTCTTTGTGGTTGTTTTGTGTCTGTTTGTAGTTGTTTTGTGTCTCTTTGTAGTTGTTTTGTGTCTCTTTCTAGTTGTTTTGTGTCTCTTTCTAGTTGTTTTGTGTCTGTTTTGTAGTTGTTTTGTGTCTGTTTGTAGTTGTTTTGTGTCTCATTGTAGTTTTGTGTCTCTTTGTAGTTGTTTTGTGTCTCTTTGTGGTTATTTTGTCTCTTTGTAGTTGTTTTGTGTCTCTTTGTGTCTCATGGTAGTTGTTTTGTGTCTCTTTGTAGTTGTTTTGTGTCTCTTTGTAGTTGTTTTGTGTCTCTTTGTAGTTGTTTTGTGTCTCTTTGTAGTTGTTTTGTGTCTCATGGTAGTTGTTTTGTGTCTCATGGTAGTTGTTTTGTGTCTCTTTGTAGTTGTTTTGTCTCATGCTAGTTGTTTTGTGTCTCTTTGTAGTTGTTTTGTGTCTCATGGTAGTTGTTTTGTGTCTCTTTGTAGTTGTTTTGTGTCTCTTTGTAGTTGTTTTGTGTCTCTTTGTAGTTGTTTTGTGTCTCATGGTAGTTGTTTTGTGTCTCGTGGTAGTTGTTTTGTGTCTCATGGTAGTTGTTTTGTGTCTCATGGTAGTTGTTTTGTGTCTCTTTGTAGTTGTTTTGTCTCATGGTAGTTGTTTTGTGTCTCTTTGTAGTTGTTTTGTGTCTCATGGTAGTTGTTTTGTCTCTTTGTAGTTGTTTTGTGTCTCTTTGTAGTTGTTTTGTCTCTTTGTAGTTGTTTTGTGTCTGTTTGTAGTTGTTTTGTATCTCACTGTAGTTGTTTTGTGTCTCTTTGTAGTTGTTTTGTGTCTGTTTGTAGTTGTTTTGTATCTCACTGTAGTTGTTTTGTGTCTCTTTGTAGTTGTTTTGTGTCTCATGGTAGTTGTTTTGTGTCTCTTTGTAGTTGTTTTGTGTCTCTTTGTAGTTGTTTTGTGTCTCTTTGTAGTTGTTTTGTGTCTCATGGTAGTTGTTTTGTGTCTCTTTGTAGTTGTTTTGTCTCATGGTAGTTGTTTTGTGTCTCTTTGTAGTTGTTTTGTGTCTCATGGTAGTTGTTTTGTCTCTTTGTAGTTGTTTTGTGTCTCTTTGTAGTTGTTTTGTCTCTTTGTAGTTGTTTTGTGTCTGTTTGTAGTTGTTTTGTATCTCACTGTAGTTGTTTTGTGTCTCTTTGTAGTTGTTTTGTGTCTGTTTGTAGTTGTTTTGTATCTCACTGTAGTTGTTTTGTGTCTCTTTGTAGTTGTAAACTCTCATCATAATCAGGTGATTTACTCTGTTCTTTATTAATGATATAAATCTGCAAAGTAACTGAAGTTGTCAGAAACCTGTAAAAGCTCAATACTCATACTTAAAAACCCTTACCTTAAATATAAAGACGCGTAAAAGGGAAATAAAGGTGCAAATACCTCCAAAGTGCACTCTACTTGTTGGTGGGTTACTTAAGTAAAGTATAATTTCATGTATGTATGATTGAAAATGCAGAATATTCCTGCACTGCAGCTGATTATCGTGTGTGTTTGTGACGTTTGGAGACGGAACACAAAGTAAACCCGGTGTTTTCCGAGCGCGTGTCCGCTGCTCTGTGTTTCCAGCCTCCCCTAAAGCAGACGCTCGTGCGTGTGTGGAGCAGGAACAGGTTGCATTTCAGGACAGCGGCTCGAGTCCCGTGCGCCCCCGGTGCGCCCCCGTGCGCTCCGCAGCGCCCCGCTCCGGCCAACCGCCGCACTGCGAGGACGAGCTGCGCGAGCCCCGGTGAGCGACTGCCGCTGAAGACACAACACCGCTGTCCGCACTCAGGTAAGCAAACCCCCGGAAAATCTGCTTTATCTCACCGATCCGGTGTCGGTGCGAAGCCGCCGAGGCGTCGCCGTGAGCCGCGGACACGCGACAGAAACCCTGCGTCGTCATCCTCCATCGGCATTCGTCTTGTCACTTAATATTTTTTGCATGAGGTGGGGAGAGGTTGGGCCTCTGAGCGCTTCTCCAAATATCATGCACATGGATGAAATGCATGTTCTCGCGGGCGACACAGATGCTCCCGCGGCGGCGTGTGTATTTATTTCTGCACGTTTGTGTTTTGTGTGGTTTTTTTTTAAAGAATTGAGCGCGACCTCCATCTTCTCCATCGACCCTCCGTCTCAATCAACAGAGGAGCGTGTTTTTGTTGCAGCCCGTCGTCGCTCCGGTCCCCTCCCTCCGACAACACGCCGTGTTTTCTCCCCATTCCCTTCAAAAAACAACCCAAAATGTCTCCATCATCCTCATCCTCCGGAGGCGCAGGTCCCTCTCTGCTCCAGACGCGCGGAGCTTGTCCCTGCGCGCTGTAACAACAAGCCTAATCCATCAGAATATCTATAATCTCATTATTAAAAAGGTCCCAGGGGACAATAATGTGATGTTATGCCTCTCGTGTGTTTTCCCAACTGAGCAGCTTCTGTTCTTTGTGTCCTCGGATGTGATTGAGGGGATGTGTGGCTCTTTTCTCCCCCTCTCGCTCCCGTTTTTCTGGATCTTTCGCTTCTCTCTCGCATCGGGGCCTAAACGCTTTCTAGCATCGCTGTACGTGCAGCACACATCCACCCCTTTATCATATATAACCATGAGTGTAAAGCAACGCACCGACGAGCCTCTGCCGGGTTGCATTCATCTGCATGTATGTTGGTGTTGGTACATTGTTAGGAGAGCGGGTTCTGTTGGGATTTGGAAGAGGATGCGGCGCCTGCTCCGTGCGCAAATGCCAAGCCCATTTTTCATTTTGATCAACAGTGGAGAGTGTGCAGCAGCAGCAGCGTCTCCACTGCCACGGCCTGAGCAGTGAGCCAGGCTGCTTATCTGACACATATGGGCTCCTGGGTAATCCGCCGGGGTCAGTGCACAGGATCTGATGCGCATGAAAAGCCTTTCACCACCAACTGATGAAAACAATAGGGCTTAATGCTCTGTTTGCATGTCGGTGGTAATCAGAGGCTGTCGGTGGAGGGAGTCTCTTTCTTCTCCTCCTCCGACACACACCTCTCTCTCCATCCTCATGGGAAGAGACAGTTTCTTGTTACATTGATTTTCTGGGAGAGCCAGGCGTGTTGGAGTCTGTGACCGCAGCTGGGACCCGGTCCAGCTGCACAGATGATCCGTGGAGAGGAAGGAGAGACGCGCCGGTGTCGTTCTGTTGATGTTTGGATGGACACGGAACAGCCGTCTGCAAGTTTCTGCAGAGCTTTGGCATGAGACTGGTCTGGAGAGATGAACACACAGGGAGGTCTGACAGGCACCCCCTCCCTCCCAAAGAAGTGCTGAAGTTGCACTTCACATGTCTACTCTGAGAGAGTTGCACACACACACACAGACACACACACACACTGGTCCTGAAGGGAAGTGTTCTGGCAGACAGCAGTAAACACGTGTTCCAGGTGTCAGAAAAACAATAGTTTGACGTGGTTGTGGCTCAAAGGCAGAGCTTGTCTTCTTCCATTCGAGAGATCGGCGGTTTGATCTCCGGCTCCTCCATGCCGCAGTGTCCTTGGGCAAGACACTGAACCCGAATCGCTCCCCGTGCTGCGCATGGGTGTGTGAGTGAGTGTGAATGGTTAGATGGTGTGTAGATCCACAGTACGATCGCTGCATTTTCAGCTGCACAAACGAACCGTAGCAGATGAGAACGCACTCAACTTCGATGCAACCGAGCTAAATAAGGGTGGCGTGAAAGCGTCCTAAGACACGCAGATGCCGATCCGATCTCTACGGGTTAATGCCGTGAACGTGGCGGTTAAGTTTTGGCACTGAAACGACTCGTTGTACTCCGTCAGATTGGAGGTACGTTGTTTCTAGCGGCCTCTTTGGCCGTAAGATGGAACTGTCACTATGTATATAACAATATGTGTGTTGACTATTTATTATTTTAGCTCGTCTGTAACTTTACTGACACACTTTCACCTCTCTACTTCCAGTCCATCCCACACACACACACACACACACACACACACACACACACACACACACACACGTTTCTATTACACTTCTGCCCTTACTACAAGCCTCACTCAGAAGCTGAAGTTCCCGATGTCTGATTACAAGTGAACGCAGCATAACGTTAGTGACAATTTGGGCCGACACACCAGGAGCTGTCAGCAGCGTCACTAAGATGGCGTCTCCACGGACACGGATATTAGAAGACTCAGCAAAGAGGCAACAAGTGCTTTCATTAGTGGGTCACATGATCAGTCAGCGTTGAGTTAACTGTGTGATAGAGAGGAACTTAAACTGGATCTGTGTGAACTGAACTTTGGTCTGATGAGAGCGAGTCAAAGATGCAGGTTCATCGTTCTGATTGAAACAATCACTCGTCTGAGTTTAGCGGCTGACTTCACCGAGTCCTCAGCTGCAGTGACAGGCGTCGTGACATGAGTCCGCGCTGAAGCCAAAGGTGACCTCATGCAGCCGGCCCGAGGAGCCGACCGTAGGCTGGCAACAACATCACTGAAGTGACGGCCGAGCTTTTACACCAGATATCACACGACTGAAGCAGAACATGCATCTGCAAACTTTCATTTTTTAAAGCAAAAAGGCCAAATATTCCTCTTTTGCTGCTCCTCTCTGTTTGATACGAGTGTAAACTAAATATATTTAGGTTTTTTGAAGACGTCACCTTGAGTTTTGGCCTTTTTGTTGCCAAAACAACAACTGATAATGAGAATAGTCTCTTTCTCTGGGGTCTTACTTTTGATAAATGACTCTTATTTTGGAAATCAAACATAAAAATATACCATTATACTAAAGAAATAGATTCTCGAGCGTGTCCTCTCCCGTCTTTTTGCACGTGTGCATTCCTTAATGTTATGTAATGTGATGTCTCTCATATGTTTCCCACCTGAGCAGCTTCAGGTGAACCGTCAGAAAGAGACGAGATAAAGACGACAGAGCTGCAAACGTCGTCTCGTTAAAGAGAAGAAGAATTGCCACAGCGCGCCTTAAACTGCATTCTTGTACACAGTTAATTGGCACCATGCTGATGGAGGATGGTTCATTTCATCAGTGTGTGAGTGTGTGTGTGTGTGTGTGTGTGTGTGTGTGTGTAGCTCCGGGTCCTGTGTACATATTGAAACATGCAGCAGCTGGAGATTATTACTCTCTGCACCATGACAACGGGAAGATTTCCTCTCAGTTTTGAATTGTAAAGTTGCGGTTTGTGTCTTTCTCCTTCTGCACACTGAGAGTCGAGCTCTCATTGTGTAACACACATGTCTTACTCACTCTCCATAAGAGGCTGGGAGGAGGATGTGTGGACAGGTAGCAGGGTGTGGTTCACATCCTGGAGGTGTGAAAACAAAGGTGGACGACGTGTCCTGCAGCTGCCTTTATACCTGCAGTGTGCATCCAGCTGGCACACGCCCCTGTGAGTGCTGCTTGCAGCGTTCTCGAGAACCGCTCACCCGATCGACTTCACGCTCGTCACTGCACTCCCTCGGGTCCTCGCCAATACACCTGCCAAGTGTGACGTTGATTGGATAAATGCTCCTCGAGATATGAAAAGGACAGTCGTACAAACAGACAGACAGGTTCGTTCCTTTATAGTCAGATTAAGCTGCTACAGCGCCACCTATTGGCACCAAATCTGTCATGTCCACCCAGACATCATATCTACACGTGACCACCACATGTGGTTCCAAAAGCACAAAGTGTTCAGGAGATATGACACGTTTTAAAGCAAGTTTTGAGGGCCGTTTATTCTGTCATAAAAATAAAGATGTTCACTGACAGAAAACAGGGAAAAGCAGCAAATCCTCACATTTCAGAAGCTGGAACCAGAATATTTAACATTATGTCGATTAATGTCACGTCAGACAGACAGGGAGGGATTCCTTTGCATTGTAGTTGGAAGTGTTGGGACAAACTAAACCTTTGTCTCGCATACTAAACAGTACGGTGGTTTGGGCACCGCAGCTACCAAACAGGAGGGTAATTGAGCAGGAGGCCACGAGCGGGCCGGCCCCACAAGATGTTTCCCCTCCAGCGCCGAGAGACGGAGGGTAAAATGGAAACAGGCTCCACCTTCAGCCCCTCCACCCAAGCACAGGAAGGTAGAGTCGGTCTGAGGCTGCAGGAGGCTGCAGGAGGCTGCAGGAGGCTGCAGGAGGCTGCAGGAGGCTGCAGGGGGCTGCAGGGGGCTGCAGGAGGCTGCAGGAGGCTGCAGGAGGCTGCAGGAGGCTGCAGGAGGCTGCAGGAGGCTGGGCGAGAACGCAGAGCGAGGGAACGATGAGGAGGGAAAGTAGGTCAGAGATGCAGAAGCAGTCAAGCATGAGAGCAGCATCATCGTCTCTCAGCTGAGCTAAATACAAGCAGCGCTGGTGAGCCGGCAGGACGAGACACGGCATCAGACAACGCCTTTGTTTTTCTGGGTTTGATCCGTTTTAGCACCGGAATCATTACAGGAGGAATCGGCTGACGTGACATTTATCGACATAATGTTAAATATTCTGTCTCCAGCTTCTGAAATGTGAGGATTTGCTGCTTTCCCCTGTTTTCTGTCAGTAAACATCTTTATTTTTATGACAGAATAAACGTTTTGAAGACGTGAGCTCATGGTTTCAGATGTGTTCTCTGCCGTGCATCAGAGCTGAACGTTGATTAAAACCGATTAATTGATCGAGGGATGCTTCTTCAGATCATCTGTGACATTTTCAGACGTCTTGATCGAACATTAAACACAAAGAGATCGACTTTATAATGATGTAAGACAAAAGAATCCTCCTGTTAGAATGTTAAGACAGAGAAAACAGTTGTTTATTAGTAACATTTAATCAATTATCAGATCAGTTGTGGATTAACTCACTGCAGATTGTTTATTTATTAATTGATTAATTGTTTAAAACCTGGATAAAGTGCTTAAAACAGAAAAAAACAACCATTTTCACACAATTAAGTATGAATTTAAATCATTTTCAAGCAGAAAAAAGCTCAAATCTTCTGCCTCCATCCTCTGAAACGTGAGGATTTTCTCCTTTTCCGTCTCTAATGTGACGGGAATGTGAAGATCTCTGGGGTTTGAGGAGAAACCGTTTTGCAGGAGTCACCTTGAGCTGTTTTCCCACATGAGCTCTGGACAATTTCAGGAGAATAATGTCCGTTTAGCAGCGTGTGTGCTGTGGACGACACTGTTACTGACTTCCTATAGACCAAAGAACACATCATCCGAGTAAAATCTGTGTGTAAACCTCTTGTTATTGTTTTAAAGCAGTTAAATGATGCATTTGGGACACGCGAAAGTCCGAAAGGACGGTCAAAACTCATTTCCTGTGCGCCTGTTGGGACGTAGAAAAAAGAAGGAGGGACCATGCGCGGACATTTCAAACAATGGCGGTGAAAGGTTCACGTTGGTGTGATGCGGAGGTGGAGTGTTTACTGCAGATTTGGTCGATGAAAAGATTCAAAAACAGTCGACAAGACGCACAAAAACTCAGAGGTCTACGGAAAGATCTGGAAACAAAGCCACGCATCGCCATGACGTCATCAATGCGTGTGACGTGTTACGGCGTGATGACGTATAGGCAGCAAGGAGCATTCTCCGAGGCCCAGGTAGTGTGAGTACAAACGGGCCTGGAGGGGGGGACAAGGACCCTAAAGCCCGGGGCGCGGGACGGAGGCACAGTGGGAGTGTACCCTTATCTGCTTTTCACAGGGCTCTCCTGCTGCACTCTGGGTAACTCCAGGGGTTCTCCCCCCCCCCACACACACACACAGACCGTGCTGCTGACAAGTGACTGACACGACACCAGACGAGGGTGAACTCCTCGTTACAGGAGGAAGAGAGAGGCTCAGTGGAGACAGACGCTGGAAAAGTGACGGAGCTCCTTAAAAGTGATCATGCGATCCGTTGATTCATTGCTTAGTGCGACAATCTAATCTTAATTATCTTTTTAATGTCTTCAAACTCCAGAGCAGGTGTTTCCGTTTCCTCCCTGAATACAAAACTCTAGTGTCACTTAAGGGAAATCCATATTTCTGCTCCACTTTGGTGCATCACACTGTGAATTTGGGAGCTTCAGCCCGCATGTCTGGCTGCTCCTGGAGCTGTGTCAACATCCCCGCGGAGCCAGCTCCTCGTCCTCGCCGAGTCGAGCCGTCTTAGCAGGGTTTGCTCGGGAGCCGTTGGGCGCCGCGCCAAGATTACATTTTCACACGCCCCTGAGAGGAACAAGCGGCCTCAGCGGACCTCTGAGGCCTCTTCCCCCTCGTGAAGCTGCGACAAAAGGC
Source organism: Echiichthys vipera (assembly GCF_963691815.1). Lineage (NCBI taxonomy): Eukaryota > Metazoa > Chordata > Actinopteri > Perciformes > Trachinidae > Echiichthys > Echiichthys vipera. The sequence continues at coordinate 3,329,730 of NC_139843.1, read as the reverse complement.
CGCTGTCACGTTCCCTCTCTGCAGCAGGTGAAGCTTGTGCTCGTTTTTGTCTCGCAGGGTCCGGTTCGGTCTGGAACCAGTGACAGATGTGTGGAAAGGAAAGTTTTTGTGTGTGCGGAGTGAAGGGCCAGTGAAATCTCACCGTGCTGCAGACTAATGTGCGTGCCCTGTGTACACACAATCACAGGCTCTTATCAGAGTGCGCTCGCTCTGCGGCCGTCTCGGCTCCCGGATGCAGAGTGAACGGCTTCTCCGAGTGGATTGTCCTTGTTGGCAAGTGTGCAGCTTTCTTGTTGTTTGGATTCTGTCATGTGTAATGCTACAATGGCAGTTTTGTCCCGGAGCACTGAGGGTACGCCATTCACCGGGCTCTCTATGGGACACACACAAACTCTCTATGGTGCATTACACACAGGGAGCTCCTGTTTTTATAAACGTCTTTAAAGGACGAGTCTCTTGTTTCTCTCTGTTTTTATTATTGTCCTAAAAAAAACACCAAAAGACCGACAATGTGCGTGAGTCTCTGTCCGCTCTGTGGCTGGTGAAGGACCCGTCACAGCCAATCAGAGCTTCGTGTGCAGCGCTGAAGAATGGGGACGTTATGTTCCTGCACCACAGCCAGAAAAATGACCAAAGGCACGGCCACGAAAATGGCGGCGAGCGTGGACGAGATCTATGCAGCTGCACAGGTCGTTGTGAGTGACTTTACAGAAATAATGGCTCTTAAACCGTCATCACCGGCTACTAACAACAGCTGCTTCTGCGTCGACGGGTGCGCGGCTCGAGCCCGCTCGTCTGAAGCCGCAAATCCTACGAAAAGGGTCTCAAATGCATAGTTTCATTTTTAAGAATGGACCATTTATTGGGGACTATTTTCAGCGGCGGAACGTTCATTAATACGTCTGTATGGATGTCGGTTATCCGCAAAATGAGTTGTGAACTATCGGCATCTCGGATATCAGTAAAAAAATCCAATATGGTGCATTCCAAGCAGACGATAGCACGCCACGAAGAAGGTTATAGATATGATATAATGTACTGTAATACTATTAGGGTGAGAAGTTCAGCATCTGTGAGGAACTCGGAGTAGAGCCGCTGCTCCTTTGCGTTGAAAGGAGCCAGTTGAGGTGGTTCAGGATCATCTGGTAAGGATGAACCCTGGGCGCCTCCCTAGGGAGGTGTTCCAGGCACGTCCAGCTGGGAGGAGGCCTCGGGGAAGACCCAGGACCAGGTGGAGAGATTAGATCTCCACACTGGCCTGGGAACGCCTCAGGATCCCCCAGTTAGAGCTGGTTAATGTGGCCCGGGAAAGGGAAGTTTGGGGTCCCCTGCTAAAGCTGCTGCCCCCGCGACCCGACCCCGGATAAGAGGCTGAAGATGAGATGAGAAGAGATGTAATACTATCTAAGACTGTCTCTACGCTCACAAACTACAGCAGGACTTTTATGTTATGACCTTTTACTCCAGTTAAGGACCTGAGTTCTTCCTCCTCCACCGTGTGAAGTTCCAGTCGTAAATAAACGCTCTTTTCATCCGGACGCCACTTTCTCTCTTGGCGCCCTTTGTGCTGCATGTTGTTTAAACCTCCAAGGTCAGGAGATAGGAACGCACACACAGAGGGAAGGTCACATAGCTGAGCCAAGTGTGCCTTTTCGAGTGGGTTTTATGGGCCGGAGTTGCCGCGGCAACAGGTTAGGCATTGCTGGTTGTGAAGAGGCAGTTGCATCACTGAGCGGTGTTTGAGGGAAGAGCCTGAAGACGACCAGCGGAGGAAAGAAAACCCTCACACTAAAGATAAATATACGTTTATTAAGAACCTGAAAACCTACCAAAGTACACTTCCTGTGAATTCAGTTACTTTAAACCACCGACAAACATTTATAGTAACATTAAAGGTTGAATATGTAGAATCTTTATTAAAAGCTATATTTAAAAAACAACCATTGAAAATATATATTTAGTCTGAGTTAGGGTTCCTGGTTTGACTCCCGGCTGGGGCCCTTCTGTGTGGAGTTTGCATGTTGTCCGCGTGTCTGCGTGGGTTTTCTCCGGGTTCTCCGGTTTCCTCCCACAGTCCAAAGACGTGCAGGTGTTAGGTTCATTGATGACTCTAAATCACCCGTAGGTGTGAATGGTTGTCTGTCTCTGTTCGTCTCTATGTGTCCTGTGATAGACTGGCGTCCTGTCCAGGGTGGACCCCGCCTCACGCCCGATGTCAGCTGGGATCGGCTCCAGCCCCCCCCCCCCCCCCCCCCCAGGAGGGAAACTCCATTCAAACGCACGCCCACATGGCTACGCTTCTCCTTGATGCTAACATCACTTTCATCTGCACTTAGCTGGAACGGCTAACGCTAACGGCTAACGCTAACTGTCAGTCAAACTCCTCTGATCCTTGTTTTTATGCTGTGGTTTTCTGGAGGGGACGGGTTCAAACAGGCTCAAACAGACTCCGGCCTCCTGGAGCTACTGGGCCGGGCCAACCTGGCAACCCCACTGCTGGACTTCTTTTTTGTTGTTGCGACGACGAGCTTGAGACACTAGATGGAGCCGTTCTGCTCATTCTCCAGATTCAACCTTTAAAGTCAAGTATTTGCACTTAATCGATAAAACCATAATATTGATGTCAGGTAATGATGTAAACCGTGTTTGTCTTTAAGCTGCACGTCTGAGAGATTAGGCGAGGCGTGTTTGTCGTCACGGCGACGAGAAAATAAAGATCAGACGCCGATAAATCTGCAACATCACAGACAGACAGACACGGAAAGAGCAGTTTGGATGATGAGACTGATTACGCCATAAGCTTAGTGTGTGTGTGTGTGTGTGTGTGTGCGTGTGTGTGCGTGTGTGTTTGTGTGTGTGTGTGTGTGTGTGTGCGTGTGTGTGTGTGTGCGTGTGTGTGCGTGCGCGTGTGTGTGTGTGTGTGCGGTGAAAAAAATATGATTGATTCAAAGTGAAAAGTGCTGATGTAACCAGCGGCTTGTGTTTAATCTCATGTGTAATCCTCTTTTTATGAGATCTGACGTAATTCACGTCTTGAGGACTGTGATGGTTTTGGCGTCCTGCGGTGCACAACGTGGAACAGGAGCAGCTCAGCGTGTAACCGCTCTCTGCTCCGACACAAATCCTAATTTTCCATTTTTCATGCAAAACATTTCATGGTTCCAGCTTCAAAAATGTTCAAATCTGCTGCTTTTCCTTAAATTATTATAATAATGTTAATATATCGTTAATAATGTTAATATATCATTAATAATGTTACTATATCATTAATAATGTTAATATATCATTAATAATGTTAATATATCATTAATAATGTTAATATATCATTAATAATGTTGAAGTTTGGACAAAACAAACATTGTGAAGGTGTCACTTTGGGTCATTGTGACGCCATTTATCACTATTTTTACTATTTTTATGAACCAAACAATAAATAATTTAATGTGGAAAATGATCCATAAGGAAAATATTCACACTGACTAATTTTAAAATTAATTTAGTCAATATACTAAATATGCTTTTTATTTATTTTTAAATCTGCTTTTTATTTATTTTTAAATCTGCTTTTTATTTATTTTTAAATGAATTTAGTCAATGTACTAAATCTGCTTTTTATTTATTTATTTTTAAATTAATTTAGTCAATGTACTAAATCTGCTTTTTATTTATTTTTAAATTAGATTAGTCAATGTACTAAATCTGATTATTATTTATTTTTAAATTAATTTAGTCAATGTACTAAATCTGCTTTTTATTTATTTTTAAATCTGCTTTTTATTTATTTTTAAATCTGATTTTTATTTATTTTTAAATTAATTTAGTCAATGTACTAAATCTGCTTTTTATTTATTTTTAAATCTGCTTTTTCTTTATTTTTAAATTGTAAATAAAATTGAATTGAATTTAATACGTTGTCGATAATAGTTGAGAAATATTATTCTAATATTGTAACAGTCGCAAAGGATATTTTTACACTTTAATATTTAACTACATTTTCCTGATCATACTCATACTTTTACTTAAGTCACATTTTACAGTAAATGCAGGACTTTCACTTTATTTCTACAGTTTAATATTAACACTTTTACTGACACAAAGGATCTGAGCACGTCAGTAAAGCTGGAGCGTGAAGGCGGTGCATGAAACACTTGTTCAGAGGTGGTTGTTTAGGACGTGCACCTAATGACAGTGAGGACGGCGTGCACACGGGCAGGAGGGACTATTTTTATCCGTGAGCTTGAAACCTGAAGCGGCGACGCCACGTCAGGAAGTATAAATAACTGCTCCTTACCGACTCAGTGTCTGTTTACATTCGGCGGTGACGGACCGGGTTCTGCACGCCGGGACACAAAGTGTGCCGTCATCATATTTAATCCTCAGAACCAGGTGTTCCTCCTGCTCAGCTGCAGCGAAACCTAACGTGTGTGACTGACATGTGGGATGTTATGAGACGCGTGACCGTGCTCTTGGTTTGTTGCTCCCCTGCAGCCTGACCTGCGCCTGGCAATGGACTACATGAACAACGCCTCCAACAGCTACAGCTCTGCAGACACCATGAGCTCCTCCTTAGCCAACATGACCATCAACGACCAGCACCACCAGGAGAACGGAGTCGCCAAAATGAAAGGTCAGACACCAGTAACACAACACCGTTTATTACCTGCTGACAGGTGCATGTTTCTAACCATGACTCAGCTGAAACGACGCGGCAACGATAAGTAAAATGTGACAAAGTGCGATGGAAACAGATCAAACCCGTAAACTGTATAAAAAACGGACGTAGTGTCTCCGTCTGGGTCCGTTCTCTCAACTTGAGCCAGTCATCCTCGCCTACGGGAGTCACCATCTTGTCAGACTCCTCATTTCCTCTTACCAAAAAAGAGCATGTATGTGACGTTGGGGGGAGGGGCGTACGTCCATCTGGCTGACGTTTACCTCCGAGGAGAAGTGAGGGCCAGAGGCTAGCTGTCACTCAAGAGGCCACGCCCCTAATTATTCATAAACTTTAACCTCCAATAAAATAAAAAAATTGCCCCTCCCCCTCAGTGTTGTCATGGAGATCTGAGCTAAACACACAGACTAGAATGTTCTTTTGTCCTTAAACAGGTTTAATGATGCTGTGTAAACGGCCTGTTTAACATGGGGCTCAATGAGAAACTGCTCTGTTATGAAACCTGCCCCTAGTGGACACTCAGAGAACTGACGCTGACGGAGCTTTAATCTTGATATCCGGGGTCGGGTCTCAGGGGCAGCAGCTTTAGCAGGGGACCCCAAACTTCCCTTTCCCGGGCAACATTAACCAGCTCTAACTGGGGGATCCTGAGGCGTTCCCAGGCCAGTGTGGAGATCTAATCTCTCCACCTGGTCCTGGGTCTTCCCCGAGGCCTCCTCCCAGCTGGACGTGCCTGGAACACCTCCCTAGGGAGGCGCCCAGGGTTCATCCTTACCAGATGATCCTGAAACACCTCAACTGGCTCCTTTCAACGCAAAGGAGCAGCGGCTCTACAGAAAAATTCACCAGAATGCCAAAAAATAACGTGTTTAACGCTCAAATCTTCTTCCTGAGCGTAATGTGTGTCCACAAATGAAACACATCCCTTTTATAATATAATATTCATTTAATTTACATGTGTGTGATGTCTGGACCAAGACCTATTCTTCAGTGATCTCAAAGAGAAGGTTTTAAAGAGAGTGTTTCCTAAAAGCGTCCGTGGTCTGTACAGATCTGGGGTGGAGGCCGAGCCCCGCGCTCCGCACTGTGCTCTGTTTTAATCCCACGTTTACATAATGGATGACAAGAAGACGCGCTCGTCTGGCCCTGAGTGGCCGACTGCAGCTGCAGCGAGCTCTGTAATCCTGACATCTGGGTCACAACGAGCTCCTGCCGCACAATCAGGCTTTTAATGCCGCTCAGAGGGGAAAAAGGCACGTTTGACGACTGAGAGGGGGAAACAAATGTCCTGTTTGTCAAAGTAAATACTGACCTTCATCCCCTCTCATCAACCGTACGGCCAATTAGTACGTAGCCTAGCTTTCCCCAGTTTACAGCCCTCGCTAGTGCAGTCGTTCTCCCCGTTTCTGCTTCCCTTCATCGCACGTGCAAACAGGAAGCAGGCCGGTCCGTGCGTCAGCGGCGGAACACAGAGTGAGTATGTTTCCGCGTAGAAGACGTAGTTGTGAAGCGTAGTGTTTGATGTGTGACTGTAGTTAGTTTAGAGGAGCTGTAGAGCAGAAAACGCTGGTTTAAAAGTGTTATTTCCTGTTTTAAATGAACGTGGAACGACGTGATCGAGGCTTTAACCGCTTTTCTTCCGTGTCACAGCTCACGTCAACGTTACTGTGGTGGATTTTTACGGGTAATGTCACGGTTACACCTGCAGCTTGACCTCCAGTTTACCTTTAATCCGCAGAGATCGACGCAGCTGTGAGTGAAAACGGGGTGAAAGCTGCGGCGTCCGAGCCCCGTGAGGACCGACCCGGTACGCCGCCTGCACCCCCCACGCCACAAAAGGCTTTATTAACCCTTGTTTGGCATGTCTCAGTTTTTGCCGCAGTTCATTTCTCCTCTTTTACAAATAACTTTCATTTTTGTTCCAGAAATGTTTTGAAGAATCGTTGCATCACGATTTTCTTCTCCCTCACGCTTTTTATTATTTTCAGCAAGTCTTTGTTTAAATGCACTGCCTGTTTGTTAAAGGTTGAATGTGGAGAATGAGCAGAACAGCTCCATCTAGTGTCTCAAGATCGTCGCCGCAACAACAAAAAAGAAGTCCAGCAGTGGGGTTGCCAGGTTGGTCAGACCCGGCCCAGTAGCTCCAGGAGACCAGAGTCTGTTTGAGCCTGTTTGAACCCGTCCCCTCCAGAAAATCACAGCATCAAAACAAGGATTAGAGGAGTTTGACTGACAGTTAGCGTTAGCCGTTAGCGGTTCCAGCTAGGTGCAGATGAAAGTGATGTTAGCATCCAGGAGCAGCGTAGCCATGTGGGCGTGCGTTTGAATGGCGTTCCTCTCCTTTCTCTCAGTCCATGGAGTGAATGCTCGGCCTATAGTGACTCTGGTTGTTGCCCGTCTCCGCTCACTCAGCTGCTGGGACAAAGAACGCCCCCTTCACTGAGGCTCCCAAGCAGCTGCACGATTGGCTAACTCCATTTCACCCAGTGCTAGCCTAGAGTAGCTGCACCCAACAACAGACAACCCTGGCAACCAGCAACGCCCAATGCTATTGGCTGCTACCATGGAAACACAACGGGACAGGAAGTCACTGTCAAACACTAAATATACTGTATATTTTTATGGAAACGCTATAATTTCATTCTTTACCTCTCAAAACACCAACTGGGTGTATTATTTTCTTTTTAGATAAAGCTTTTAATACAGATTCTACATATTCAACCTTTAAACTTTGCTTCAAACAAGCTCACTACACTCTGCACATGCATCTGTGTAACAATAGTGCAATAAGAGCCTGTTACCAGCTCTCTAACATGGGAAATAATGGCTCTCTGTGTCTCTGAGACTCAGCCACAGTGGCTCCACTCCACGCCGGGCTCGAGCACGCTTTGATCATAAACAGTGAGAGTGACAGCGAGCTTTGAAAGTACTCCTCTGATATGTGGAACAGCGTCTGCAGACGTGAGAAAAATGCCACAGCGCCGAGGTCAGGAGGTTGTTAGAGCGGATTTTAGCCGAGCGCACCTGAGGACAGTGCGTCAGATTAGGCTCAGATTCAGGTTTTAACTGTTCCTCCTTTTTCTGACTGACATGCGTTCCTCCTGCACAGCGGCGACGTCTGCAGAGGAGGGCCGCGGTGAAGCTGAAGTGCCCGAGCTCTCTGAAATAGAGCGCGCCTCGTGTGAAGACGAGGGGCAGCTTGGTACGCCTCCCGTCTCTGAGCTCCCGCCGCTTTTTCTCTGCTGCTTCTGCATTTGAGTTTCCTGGTTTGAAATTTTGGGGAAGAGAAGATGAGAAGGTGGATGCCACTCTAATGTCTGAGCTGCAGCCGGTTAGCTTAGCTTAGCTTAGCTTAGCATGAAGACTGGAAACAGAGGAAGCAGTAATGACATCCAGTCACCAGCACCTCTGAAGTGTGTTTACGTCATTTAAATAACTTGTTAAAGAACATTATGATGATTAGCTCAGGCTCTGTAGCAATTTTCTGGGTTGATACCATTTGTTTCACAGATTTGGTGCTAAATTAACCTTTTTTACCACTTGAAAATTGATAAAAATGGTATTAAAATAAAGAAAAATCTCTCTAAAATACACATTAAAGTGGAATTCAGGCACAAAATCATCCTATAGTCTTTTTTGACACTTACACTCATCAGATAAGCCATCGAGACAGTGGTTTTCCTGTAACAACTATTAACGGAGAAACCCAGGAGAGTCGCTAACAGCCGGACGTGGCTAACAGTGATTAGCTCGGGGCAGCACGGTGAAGGCATTCAAAGGTCTTTTTTAACCACTAATGCTGCTGAAAATAACAGCAAACCTCTGCAGCAGCATGAGAAGAGTCCCTACACACACAACAAAGCGCCAATGGGCTCCTTCCACTGTAATGGACTTTACTATGAGAGGAGCTGGTACAGGGGCCAGTAGGTAAGTCTTTAAAACACTCTTTAATAAACTCTGGCTTCACTAACTACGCTGTTGCTGCTTTGTTGTGTGTGTAGGGACTCTTCTCATGCTGCTGCAGAGGTTTGCAGAAACGTCTCCTCTGGGGACAGACGTCATCACACATGAGGTTGCTAGGCGACCAGGAAATAATCTCACTATAATCCAAACGTAAAACTTCAACTTGATGTTTTTTACACTTTATATTTTATAAGAAACAAGATATAACATGTTAATCAGAGAGCTTTAGCCAGGCTAGCTGTTTCCCCCTGCTTCCAGTCTTTGAGCTAAGCTAGGCTAAGCTACGCTAAGCTATGCTAAGCTAACATTTAATAGCCAACCTTAATTGGTGTAAATCTTCTCATGGAACTTGCTGCAAGATATCCCCAAAATGTTGAACTATTTAAGTTTTGTTTCCTGATTTCTAAAATCTTTTTTCTTTCAGCTTCATGAAAACCGTTCTTCTTCTTCTTCTTCTTCTTCTTCTTCTTCTTCTTCTTCTTCTTCTTCTTCTTCTTCTTCTTTTCTTCTTCCTGCTTCTCGCTCTGACGGTTGATCATTTGCTCCTTTCAGAACTGCAACACGATCATAAACATCCTTTTTTTTAAATGTAAATAAAAATGTGGCTGTTTGAGCATGAAGGGGATGTGCCAACGACTCCTGAATAATGTTAAAAACAGCTGAGTCAGCACCCGGAGCAGCTGACGTGTGCCGTTTGCTTCTTCATTTCTATGATTTTTACATATATTTAACAGTTGTTTGCTGCATTAGCTGCAGAGGTGCAGTGTGGGGGCTTTGCATGGACGTCTCTGCAGTGAGCGCGTCGTCACTAATGTCTTCTTCCATCTGTTTCTCCAGCAGCAGCAGCAGGAGGAGGAGGAGGAGGAGGAGCGGCTGCAGCAGGTAGGACGCTCCCGCTCCTGTCCATCCACTGACACTCTGTTTATTTACTTTATTTACTTTATTTAGCGCAGCACACACACCTGAATGAGTGCAGGAGGCTCTCTGCAGTTTGAGTGCTGACCTGGAGACTTTGACAGGGTTTCATTACAACGAATTAAAACATTTAAAGGTTGTTTTTAAATCATGCATCGCATTTTCTTTTAAATGATGCATAAATAAAGCTACAAATACAGAGAGAAAGAGAATTACATTTGATTATTAATAATTATATTACCTCATTATGTCGTTAAATGATGAGTTAATGATTGTATTTTAAAATAAAACTCTTTTTTATGTAGTTTATAATCTTTATTCATGTTATTTTATTATTATTATTATTATTAGTAGTAGTAGTAGTATTGGTGTTGGTATTGTAACTATTATTTTTATTATTTATTTATTTTCATTTTTCAAAAATATTGTTTAGTATTTATTTCTTCAATTTATTTAAATATTTTAAAATACATGAAATAGCAAAAAACTAAATTAAAACATATTTTTAAGTTAATTTGTGATAAACATTAAAATCCCAATTATTAATTCATAATTTAAAGACTCAATCTAATTAATTGTTAACATTTATAGAAGTTATGATACTTTTATATATTTTTTAATTTATTAAAACATCATTTGAATGCTAAATAAAAATAAACATTTTTAGTATTTTTAAAAACAACATTTTATTCTATTTTCAACAGCAATTTATAAAATAATTAATTTCATGATATTTATTTATTTATATGAGTTATTTTGCAGAAATGTAGAAAAACTTAAATATAAAAAACTAAAATAATTATGATTTTTTTATTTATTCACTGTAAAACTCAAAATGTATGATATAATAATAATAATCTAATATATAATTTCTAAAATATATTTTTTATAATATTTATTTATTTAAGTTATTTCGCAGAAATGTAGAAAAACTGGGTAAGACGGAAAAATATCAACATAATAAAAAATAAAATATAGATAATTATAATAAATATAATAATAATAATAATATTAATAATTATAATAATAACAATTATAATAATAATATAATAAAAAAATAATATATAATAAATATAATACAGATAAAAGTAACAAGAGAAAAAACTGTAAATTATTTTTTTTTTTTATACAATGTAAAAGTCCAAATATATTATTTCTTTTTTTAAAATAAAATTTAGTTATCTAAGTTATTTTGTATTTTGTAGGGCATCCGTAAAGAAAGAAGTGAAGACAGAAAAATATTAAATAATCAAATTAAATATAGATAATTATAATAAATAAAATAATAATAATATTAATAATAATAATAAAAATAATATAATAAAATAATATATAATAAAGATAATAGTAACAAAAGAAAAAACTGTAAATTATATGATTTTTATTATTTAAACACTGTAAAAGTCCAAATATTTACACATTGTTGTGATGTGACACTTTAAAGGTGTTTTTGGGGGATTTTAATAATTTTTTATTAATTCAGAGGGAGTTCACAAACACTTAAAATCACATTTTAATCACATTTACAGTGAAAGTGAGTTTATTAGCGGCCTGTTGGTGACTCTGTCCACTGGAATGACTCATCTGTCTCCCTGCTGTGACGCTTTACGTCGTCTCCATCTCGTCTTATTTTCCCGTGAAGGTTTTTTCTGTTTCCCACCATCGACCACGTCTTTGCATCTTCACCTTCTGTAGTTTTCTGAGACACGAACGCGGTGACGTCCACTTCTCTTCATTCTTCTTTTCTTTTTGGTTTGTTTTTTTAACGGGGAGACGGAAAAACAAGTGGTTGTGAATGTCCTCATTAACCTGCTTTCCAAACTGAATCAGCTGATGCATCCGGAGTCCGCGGAGAGTTTGCGTTTGCGGCCGACGGATCGATCCCCGCCGGAGACGACGCCGCTGACCTCGCGGGAGCTTCCGGGTCTTCGGACCCAGAAAACGAAGCGGCGGGGGAGTGTGGGAAGAGGCTCGGGGAGTCCTTATGGGCCTCCGAAGACCTCGGCTGCAGGTCGGAGGTTGGACGGGACGGCGGCGGGAGCCCCGAGCGCGCCGGGGGAGTGGATTCTCAGAGGGCGATCAGCCTGGACGCCTCCGAATGCCTCGCCGAAACGAGCAACGTGCCCGGGATGTCTTTAGTCCGCAGCTCGGCTCTGGAAGACCTCACGTCCATCGGAGACAGAAGCTCGTGGGTCAACCCAGGAGAGGAGGTCGTCTCCGAACAGGACGCTTCAAAGTTTGGGAACGTCCCCCCGGAAACGCACCAAAGTCCGCCGCCCTTTGACCCTCGCTCGGAAGATCCTCACCGGGACAATTCAGAGGAGGAGGAGAGCGTCTCAGAGGCGATGCCATCCGACACCGCCACTGAAAACGGCAGCGGTGACTCATGGTTACTCAGGGCCGGCTATTCAAAGCCTGACATTTCTAATGACTCAGACATGAGGAGCACGAGTGGGGCTCAAACCGCCGGCCCCGCCGAGCTCCAGAGAACCTCCCAAAGCTCTCCAGCCAGAAAGTCTCTGGTGCCGGTGCCTATTCCCAAAGGTCTGTTGGTTCATTTTCACCAGAGTCCTCCTCAGTTAACGCCTTACACTGGTTTTCTTTTGACAACGCAGCTTCTGCCGTACGTCACGCCGCACTCTCCCCCTCCGAGTTCTGTCTCGATTGGACGTTAACCTTTGACCCGAGGAGAAGCTCGTTGTCCTCCCTCCCCACTTGTTTCTTTCTCCATCTCTGCTCACTCTGCTGGTTATGCAGCCCCCCCCTTCCCCCTCCACCTCCACCTTCACCTCCACCTCCACCTTGTTGCATGCTGCATTTCACCAAAGTTCGATTCCCTTGGCGTGTGAATGTGTTCGGGCACGCCCCCGGTGGCCGTTTCTCTCACCTGCGGTGGAAACAAACAAGACGAGATGAAAGATTTTAAACGTCTGCTTCTCTCTTTTCCGTCCGCAGCTCAAGCAAAGACGGATAACGGCTCTGCGGATAAGGTACGTAAGCAACGACGTCATCTTCCTTTTCTTTCATTTAAAGGATCATTCCGGTTTATTACGACTCCGTGCGTCTTCTCCATCAGTCGTCGTTTTACCGTTGATCTGGGAACACGGCGCCACTGGAGCGAAGACCATGGATGAGCAAATGAAGAGGCTTTATATTTACGTTTACCTGACTAGCACCTGCTGGACATTAGAGAGAATGCAGCTTTAAGTGGAGTCTCCTCCTGCTGGACATCAGAGAGAATGCAGCTTTAAGTGGAGTCTCCTCCTGCTGGACATCAGAGAGAATGCAGCTTTAAGTGGAGTCTCCCCCTGCTGGACATTAGAGAGAATGCAGCTTTAAGTGGATTCTCCCCCTGCTGGACATTAGAGAGAATGCAGCTTTAAGTGGAGTCTCCTCCTGCTGGACATTAGAGAGAATGCAGCTTTAAGTGGAGTCTCCTCCTGCTGGACATCAGAGAGAATGCAGCTTTAAGTGGAGTCTCCCCCTGCTGGACATTAGAGAGAATGCAGCTTTAAGTGGAGTCTCCTCCTGCTGGACATTAGAGAGAATGCAGCTTTAAGTGGAGTCTCCTCCTGCTGGACATTAGAGAGAATGCAGCTTTAAGTGGAGTCTCCTCCTGCTGGACATTAGAGAGAATGCAGCTTTAAGTGGAGTCTCCTCCTGCTGGACATTAGAGAGAATGCAGCTTTAAGTGGAGTCTCCTCCTGCTGGACATTAGAGAGAATGCAGCTTTAAGTGGAGTCTCCTCCTGCTGGACATTAGAGAGAATGCAGCTTTAAGTGGAGTCTCCTCCTGCTGGACATTAGAGAGAATGCAGCTTTAAGTGGAGTCTCCTCCTGCTGGACATTAGAGAGAATGCAGCTTTAAGTGGAGTCTCCTCCTGCTGGACATTAGAGAGAATGCAGCTTTAAGTGGAGTCTCCTCCTGCTGGACATTAGAGAGAATGCAGCTTTAAGTGGAATCACCTCCTGCTGGACATTAGAGAGAATGCAGCTTTAAGTGGAGTCTCCTCCTGCTGGACATTAGAGAGAATGCAGCTTTAAGTGGAATCACCTCCTGCTGGACATTAGAGAGAATGCAGCTTTAAGTGGAGTCTCCTCCTGCCGTGCTCCCAGATCTCAGGACCAGGCTGTGGAAACGAGCCCCCGTTGTGATAAACCGGAACAATCCTTCCTCTTTCATCTCCTTCATTTGTTAAATCATTCCTGTTTTACGTTCATTGTCATCAGAACCTTTTGTTTTGTGTTATTATTCATTTTATTTCCCTCCTCATGAAAAAAGACTCACACTGCCACCGCACCGACCCCGTCCCATAAAAGACCGTCTGTGGTCGCCAGGGGCAACAAAACACACGCTTCCTCCCGAAACGGCCTCAGCTCCATCCCCGTTAAAGCCAGCGGCACAGGGCCCAGGCGGCCCGGAGTAAGTACCGCTCTGAGAGGGCACGGTTCAGGGTGTCGAAGGAGGACTTTACCCTCAAACTGACCTTTTGTGCATCGCTTAGTCGCCGGGCGTTGCCGCGGTGAACGGAGAATCGTGAAACTAGGAAAAGTCTTAACAGTAAAACTCTCACAGGACCCGCGCAGTATCATTCTGTTTGTTCAGGTCAATTCATAAACGAGGGCGACACGGTGCACGGTGGTCAGCACTGTCACCTCCCAGCAAGAGGGTTCCTGGTTTGAATCCCGGCTGGGGCCCTTCTGTGTGGAACATGTTGTCCCCGTGTCTGCGTGGGTTTTCTCCGGGTTCTCCGGTTTCCTCCCACAGTCCAAAGACGTGCAGGTGTTCGGTTCATTGATGACTCTAAATCACCCGTAGGTGTGAATGGTTGTCTGTCTCTGTTCGTCTCTATGTGTCCTGTGATAGACTGGCGTCCTGTCCAGGGTGGACCCCGCCTCACGCCCGATGTCAGCTGGGATCGGCTCCAGCACCCCGCGACCCCGACAGGGACAAGAGGCTGAACATGAATGAATGAATGAATTAAAAAATTAGCATTTTCGCTAAAATCGTAATATTTACACAATTCGGAGCGTTGTCTGTTAACGGTTCTCATTCCCTACTCGTCACATACCAACACTTTTTGACCGAGCCCCCACCACAGCGACTTCCTGTTTGATCCAATCAGGAAGCTCCGTCAGCGTCAGTTCTCTGAGTGTCCACTAGGGGCAGGTTTCATAACAGAGCAGTTTCTCATTGAGCCCCATGTTAAACAGGCCGTTTACACAGCATCATTAAACCTGTTTAAGGACAAAAGAACATTCTAGTCTGTGTGTTTAGCTCAGATCTCCATGACAACACTGAGGGGGAGGGGCTAGTTTTTATTTGATTGGAGGTTAAAGTTTAGGAATAATTAGGGGCGTGGCCTCTTGAGTGACAGCTAGCCTCTGGCCCTCACTTCTCTTCTCGGAGGCTAGTTGTCAGGATTAGCATCATTAGCACGCTAACTCCGTCATCTCGACCTGGACTGTGGTGGTGTTTCCATAAGTGACAAGACCGTTTGCTCTTCAATCGACTGAACCAACAGATAGTTTAGGAACACACCGTGTTAGCGTTAGCTCTGTTGTGCTAATTAAATAAACGCACTTGCACCAAACTTGCACTATAAGTTAGCCTACTGTCAATGACACATACACTAGATGCTAATCTGGAGCAGCGGGAGGATTCGGGCCGTGAGGGTCGGTGTTTTACAGTCTATGAGCACGGGACTGTATTTAATATCAGTTTAAATCATAAACGCTGGCTGCACTTCACTCACAGGGCCGTTGTAACCGCCATTAGAGACACGGGAAATAACAAAAGTGACTCCCGTTCCCGTTTATCTAGCAGCGCGTGCCCTCACTTCTCCTCGGAGGTAAACGTCAGCCAGATGGACGTCTCTCCCTCCCCCCAACGTCACATACATGCCCTTTTTTGGTCAGAGGAAATGATGCAGAATCACAGTTTAACAAGATGGCGGCTCCCAGAAGCGAGTGTGATTGGATCAAGTGTAGAGAAGGGACCCTGAAATAAGACTTTTCTCCTGTGTTTGATTCTCCGTTCACTGCCGAAGCGTCCCACAAACACTAAATAAAGATCCTTCATGACTCTAACGCGTTCCTCGGTTGATATTCGATCTGCAGAGGATCCGTCTGAGGGCGAAGCTTCCTTTAAAGATGCTCGATTTCCTCGTCTTGTTTGAGCGGAACCTGCACGGAGTCCAGTTTGAGACTCGTTGCATCAGATGAGACACAGATCTGTGGTGTTGTTCTCTCCAAACATGATTCAGTCGTCTGCACTGTTTGTCGTTGGTTTGCAGAGTCTGGCCGGAGCGAAGCCTCAGACCCCCGGAGCCAAAACCAGAACTGCTGCTCAACCAGGTACAGAACCAAAACTCTGCTCTGTTTCTCATTTAAACCACTTTCACTCTGATTTCTCTGACCTCATGAGGAGTTTAAGGGTCACTCATGATGTGTCGTATGTTTCTGTGATTCAGCGAGTGCCAAGAAACCTCCCACTCCCAAAAATGACAAAGGTAATAAGTAGATGAAAGGAGCCGTCGTTAGAGATCACGTTTGGCCACTGTGCCACAGTTTGACCCGCTCCGGGATCAAACTTGGCTCGCTTATAGTCGCCACAGCTCCTAGCCTCGCTTCTGTTTGATCTCCCTTTCACCCACGACTGTTTGTGACCCGTTTAAACCTTCTGACTTCTCCGATTGCTAAAGACGGGAGTGGACAGAGCAGCCCCGGCACCCCGAAGTCCCCCTCCAGCCAGGCGGCGGCTGCGAAGGCGGCGGCCGAGGCCAACAAAGTGAAGAAGGTGGCGGTGGTGCGCTCCACGCCCAAGTCCCCGGGCTCGCTGAAGAGCCGCCCGCCGGCCCCTCTGGCTGCAGCGGCGCCCATGCCGGACCTGAAGAACGTCAGGTCCAAGATCGGCTCCACAGACAACCTGAAGCACCAGCCCGGAGGGGGGAAGGTCAGAGCGCCGCCCACAGACGCAGAACGCACCTGAAGGTTAAGGCTCAGTGATCAGCTGACTTATTTATGGTTCTATACGTCTTTCCCTTCATCCCTTCATCCCTTCATCCCTTCCTCCCTTCACCCCACCCTTCATCCCTTCCTCCTTTCGCCACTTCCTCCCTTCATCCCTTCCTCCTTTCTTCCCTTCATCCCTTCCTCCCTCCATCCCTTCCTCCCTTCATCCCTTCCTCCCTTCATCCTTTCCTCCCTTCATCCCTTCCTCCCTTCATCCCTTCCTCCCTTCATCCCTTCCTCCCTTCATCCCTTCCTCCCTTCATCTCTTCATCCCTTCATCCATTCCTCCCTCCATCCCTTCCTCCCTTCATCTCATCACCCCCTCCTCCCTCCACCCCTTCCTCCCTTCCTCCCTTCACCCCTTCCTCCTTTCATCCCTTGGACCCTTCCTCCCTTCCTTCCTCCCCCCTTCATCCCTTCATCCCTTCACCCCTTCTTCCCTTCATCTCTTTATCCCTTCACCCCACCCTTCACCCCACCCTTCATCCCTTCCTCCTTTCGCCACTTCCTCCCTTCATCCCTTCCCCCCTTCATCCCTTCATCTCTTCCTCCCTTATTTCCTCCCTCCCTTCCTCCTTTCGCCACTTCCTCCCTTCATCCCTTCACCCCTTCACCCCACCCTTCATCCCTCCCTTCATCTCTTCCTCCCTTCACCCCTTCATCCCTTCATCCCTTCCTCCCTTCATCTCTTCACGCCTTCATCCCTCCCCCCCCTCCTCCCTTCATCTCTTCATCCCTTCCTCCCTTCACCCCTTCATCCCTTCCTCCTTCCTCCCTCCCCTCCTTTATCCCTTCCTCCCTTCCTCTCTCCCCCCTTCCTCTCTTCCTCCCTCCCCCTTCCTCCCTTCCTCCCTCCCCCCTCCCCCCTTCCTTCCTTCCTCCCTTCCTCCCTTCACCCCTTCATCCCTTCCTCCCTTCCTCTCTTCCTCCCTTCATCTCTTCCTCCCTCCCTCCCTCCCTCCCTCCCTCCCCTCCTCCTGTCTGGACCCGTTCTGTCTCTCTCTCAGGTCCAGATCCTGGACAAGAAGCTGGACTTTGCTAACGTCCAGGCTCGCTGTGGATCCAAAGACAACATCAAGCACACGCCCGGAGGAGGGAAGGTGAGGAACCACGTGCTCTTATTCTTTATTCTTCACAAGCTCACAGAGACGGGGCAGTACGGTGAAGGCATTCAAAGGTCTTTTTTAACCACTAATGCTGCTGAAAATAACAGCAAACCTCAGCAGCAGCATGAGAAGAGTCCCTACACACAAAACAAAGCATCATCAGCGTAGAGAGTGAACCTGTTGGTGGTTTTGCATCTTTTTGTGGTGGTTTTGAATCTTTTTGTGGTGGTTTTGCATCTTTTTGTGGTGGTTTTGAATCTTTTTGTGGGGGTTTTGTATCTTTTTGTGGTGGTTTTGCATCTTTTTGTGGTGGTTTTGCATCTTCTTGCGGTGGTTTTGCATCTTTTTGTGGTGGTTTTGTGTCTTTTTGTGGAGGTTTTGCATCTTTTTGCGGTGGTTTTGCATCTTTTTGTGGTGGTTTTGCATCTTTTTGCGGTGGTTTTGCATCTTTTTGTGGTGGTTTTGCATCTTTTTGTGGCGGTTTTGCATCTTTTTGTGGTGGTTTTGTGTCTTTTTGCAGTGGTTTTGCATCTTTTTGCGGTGGTTTTGTATCTTTTTGTGGCGGTTTTGCACCTTTTTTGGTGGTTTTGTATCTTTTTGTGGTGGTTTTGCATCTTTTTTGGTGGTTTTGCATCTTTTTGTGGTGGTTTTGTATCTTTTTGTGGTGGTTTTGTATCTTTCTCTCTTCTTAGTTAAAGCTTCAGAAACAAAAGTCACATTTAAGCACCAATGGGCTCCTTCCTTTGGGATTGACTTTGGTAATCCACTGTAATGGACTTTACTATGAGAGGAGCTGGTACAGGGGCCAGTAGGTAAGTCTTTAAAACACTCTTTAATAAACTCTGGCTTCACTAACTACGCTGTTGCTGCTTTGTTGTGTGTGTAGGGACTCTTCTCATGCTGCTGCAGAGGTTTGCTGTTATTTTCAGCAGCATTAGTGGTTAAAAAAGACCTTTGAATGCCTTCACCGTACTGCCCCGAGCTAACCACTGTTAGCCACGTCCGGCTGTTAGCGACTCTCAGGTGCAGAAGAAGATCCTGGGATGATTTTAAGGCAGAATTTCCCTTTAAAAGCATAAAGTGTCACAGCCTCACAGTGTGAAAACAAACTGGAGGTGTGAAGTCTGAGATAAGTGGGAATGTGAGGGGTCTCCTCAGCGGGGCGGTCTTTAATCAGCCGGGTCAGGTCTCTCTCCTCCCCGGAGCCGCAAACTCGTCCCTCCAACGTCTAATTTCCTCCTCCCTCCAGGATAACCGTCTTTCATATCAACTTTCCAGGTACAAATTATTGAAAAGAAGCTGGACTTAAGCAATGTGCAGTCCCGGTGCGGCTCCAAAGATAATCTAAAACACGTACCCGGGGGCGGCAACGTGAGTAGCTACGACAGACCCTGAATGCACCTTCACAGAGGAGCAGGGAGTGAGCGTGCACGAGTCCTCCCGTGTGTCCGACCCCCCCGACACTGTAACACCTCCTATTAACCGTGTTCTCATTAATACACAGGCATGAGCATTTCATACTGACCGCCCGAATAACACTTAACCGTCCGCGGTGCAACCAAACCAAGTAGTTTCACTCAAGCGCGGCACTTAAAGGTCCCGTAAACTGTGAGATTTCCACATCTCTTTTTAATATAAAGGTGCAAAATATGCACTTTTATAAATACTGTGAAAGTATCAAAACTCTCAGTCCGCAGAGAAACGCACACGGCCCGTGTTCAGACACTGTGCCTTTAAACGAGCCGTCAGGACTTCCTGTACTGTTGTGATGTCACAAATCTACTCTACATCGTTAGAAGGGGTGCAGTGCCTTCATTTGCTTATTGTGACGTCATTTATCTGCGTATATTCAAATGTTTTATATCCCTAAAATCTGCACAACCTGAGCTAAAAGCTTACGTAAGTCATTAAAACATTAATATTTAATAAAAGCTTTAAAATTGGGTCGGAAATAAAAAGAAATACATAAAGCGGACGCGTTTTTTTCAGCACTTTTTACGAAATAAACACGAAACGTTTCGATCCAAACGATTTTTAAATGCGGTTACATAAAGGAAATATTTATTAATACTCCAGAAGTTATTTGAACTTTAAACAATTATTGGTTTTTAAGATTTAAAGGCGTTTTGACAGTTTGACGTCAGAACGCGATGAAGTGAAAGAAGCTTTCTGTCGCAAAACGTATTAATTTTTTAGATGGTATGTTTTCTATTTTAGATCCTTTTAAACGTGATCACTTTTATAATTCAGCTTTATTTAATAATTACTTTACAAATGAAGACGTGTGCGTGTAAAACTTATGAGTTCATGAAATAGTTAAACATTATTTAGAAAAAGCTACAAGATTAAAGTCGTAAATTTACAAGAAAAAACGTCGATATCACACAAATGAATATATAGATTAAAGTCGTGTTTTCTGAAAGATTAAAGAGTTTATGAAACAATAAAATACTTAAATATTCTCTGAAAGTATTAAATTATAAATTTGCAATAAAAACTTAAATATTATCTAAAATATATTAAATTATAAATTTGCAATAAAATATTTAAATATTCTCTGAAATTAGTAAATAATATATATATGGAAAAAAAGTAAATTTTATCTGAGATATACTTTATATCTCATATTATAAATAATATATAATTGACTATTGCAATTGCAGCGCGGCCTGCAGCGCGGCCTGCAGCGCGGCCTGCAGCGCGGCCTGCAGCGCGGCCTGCAGCGCGGCCTGCAGCGCGGCCTGCACCGCGGCCTGCACCGCGGCCTCGCTCGCACCAGGACGTTAGATCTGACTCAGCCGTCTCGCTGCGTCCCCTCTCCTCTGAGCCTGTGATGTAATGCTCATGGTCCTGATTACTCTGTGGACTCTGTGCTTGTCCCTTTGACTGTGATCAGAAAGTTTTACCACCCAAACAAGCACGCATGAATCCCCCGAGTGTGTGTGTGTGTGTGTGTGTGTGTGTGTGTGTGTTTCTGAAGATCTTATAAAAATGAATGGATTCCCTCAAAGTGGAGAGACGCGTTAAAGGAGAAGGAGTCTCTGCACAGACACAAAGAGTCTCTGTCCGCGCTGACACGCACAGAGACGACCTCGGCCGAGAGACTGAGCGCTTTGTGTGACGAGGGGGTCTGTGGATCCTCAAAGCCACTTCAGTCAAAAGCAACTGGACTTGGTTCTTTGTCCAGGAAGACGTTTCACCTCTCATCCAAGAGGCTTCATCAGTTCATGTACGCATCTGACCAGGACCAGGACCAGGACCAGGACCAGGACCAGGCTGGGACTGGACCAGGCTGGGACTGGACCAGGTTGGGACTGGTCCAACTAACTGGTGTGGAGATCCAGGTCTTTAATCTCTAGAAGCATCAATGCAGAAGTAGAGAAACCATCGCTAACCAGAGGAGGGGGTCTGAGACTCCACTTCTCTCCAGTTTACAATGCTGCCCTTTCATCCCTTCATTCAACAATCCAACCTCAAAGAACAACTGTTCACAAACGTCCTCCTGTGACTCCAACGACGGTCGTTCAGACTCAATAGAGCACTAACCAAGTCCAGACCTACTTCCCACCAACAACTGTCACTCTAACGACGGTCGTTGGGGCTTGGAGCACAAAGGGTTCCTGTGGCATCATCGGCCTGTGAGAGGTTAAATACCTGGATCTCACCTCAGTTAGTTGGACCAGTCCCAGCCTGGTCCTGGTTCTGGTCCTGGTCCTGGTCCAGTCCCAGTCTGGTCAGATGCGTACATGAACTGATGAAGCCTCTTGGATGAGAGGTGAAACGTCTTCCTAGACAAAGAACCAGGTCCAGTTGCTTTTGACTGAAATTGCTTTGAGGATTGTGTGACGAGACGATCGGCCGTGACAGCAGAGCGGAGCCTCTGCTCCATGAGCCGTGCACGTTACAGAATGCAGAACATGACTGAATGAAACCATTTTTCTGCATTTCTTTTATTAATAACCTTCTTTACTCTGTAACCCGGTGTGTCTCCACGTGTGTTTCCTCCCTGGATGCAGACGAACGGTCGTAGCATCAGTTCCTCTGCAGCTGCACGACTTTAGAGCGGTTCGTGCTGAAAGACTGAATGTGTGATACGTGTCTGCTCTGGTTCTGTCGCCGTCACAGGTTCAGATCGTGCACAAGAAGATCGATCTGACCAACGTTCAGTCCAAATGTGGATCCAAAGTCAACATCCGTCATAAGCCAGGTACGTTTGTTCTTCCTGAAATAAGCAGAATATTCCTAAATCAAGGGAAATGATTTTGTGTTAGAAAGAAAATCTAACAATGAACAGTTGTGCAAGTGGTTTCTTACAAAAGTCAAAGTTTAGTCTGTCGACAAAAGTCACTGAAAAATCAGAATGTGCTTAAAACTGGACAGAAAAGTTGCAAAAAAGAATTACAGTTGTTTCTTAAGAGTCTTAAATTGAGAATTTGTGCTTTTGGTCTCTTAAAAAAGTCTCACAGTAGTAAAAAAAGTCAAAAAATCAAAGTAAAGTCTGTCGAAAAAGTAAAAAAAGTCAGTGAAAAATCATAATGTGACTTAAAACTAGACAAAAAAAGAAATACGGTCGTTTCTTAAGATTCTTAAATTAAAAAGTCTCTTAAAAAAGTCTCACAGTATTAAAGTAAAGTGTAGAGAATTAACCAAGTGGACCCACGTGTCTTTAATTAGTGAAGTCTGTTGGAAAAGTAAAAAAAGTCAGTGAAAAAATCATATGTCTTAAAACTGGACAGAAAAAGTTACAAAAAAGAGTCTTAGATTGAGAATTTGTGCTTTTGGTCTCTTAAAAAAGTCTCACAGTAATAAAAAAAAGTCAAAAACTCAAAGTTTAGTCTGTTGAAAAAGTAAAAAAAGTCACTGAAAAATCTTAATGTGACTTAAAACTGGACAAAAAAAGAATTACAGTCGTTTCTTAATTCAGTTAAATTCAGTTAAATGTTCTTTTCAGTGTCAAATCCTAACAGAAGTTATGTCAGGACACTTTACAGAGCAGGTAAAGACACACTCACACACAGACTTATTTATGGTCGTTTCTTAAGAGTCTTAAATTGAGAAGTTTTTTTGCTTTTGGTCCTTTAAAAAAGTCTCACAGTAATAAAAAAAAGTCAAAAAATCAAAGTTTAGTCTGTTGGAAAAGTAAAAAAGTCAGTGAAAAATCATCATGTGACTTAAAACTAGACAAGAAAAGAATTACGGTCGTTTCTTAATTCAATTCAATTCAGTTAAATGTTCTCTTTAGTGTCAAATCCTAACAGAAGTTATGTCAGGACACTTTACAGAGCAGGTAAAAACCAAACTCTGGGACTTATTTATAATTCTTTAAAGGTTTTTAGATGAAGAAGTTTTGCTCGTGGTCTCAAAGTTTAAATAAGGAACATGATCTTGTTCCTTTGCTGCGATCATTTGCATAAATGCTGCACGTCCACACGTCCACACGTCCACACGTCCACTCGTCCACGCGTCCACTCGTCCACACGTCCACACGTCCACGCGTCCACAGGTCCACACGTCATTACGGGTTAAGTCCAGTTTGATATTCACTCGTTAATCTACTAAAGAAAAAGTTTAATGTGTATTTTCTCAAAATGAGACAATTTCTCTTCTTCTTTGCACGATTTTTCTTCTTCTTAGACAGAAAATAGGACTGATTTTCTCTAAATCAGGCTTTTTAAACGTCCTTAACCTTCAGTTTCTGCGGTTTGTGTGTTTTTATTATTATTTATTATGTTTCTTTAACGTGTGTTTGTTCTTTTTTCAGGCGGCGGAAACATCGAGATCAAAAACGAGAAGCTGGAGTTCAGAGTTCAGTCCAAGGTCGGCTCTCTCGACAACATCGGCCACGTCCCCGGAGGTGGACAGAGACGGGTAAACACACACGTTCAAGACACTTAGGGCGCACGCTCGTGCTCGTACACGTGCAAACGTGCTTTACTAAAGCCCACCTCTCCCAAACGGGCCGTGGACGGCAAGCGTGCCGCTCCTAGACGTGGTACGGTTGCACTCACACTGGTCAAAGGAACCAGACTTTAGCGGATTTTCTAACGAATAGAAATGTAGAGAAAAACAGGAAACGCCGTTTTAAGGAGGTGGTCGTTTCTCTGCAGCAGGTTTCATTTAGAAATCTGATTTTTCCAGGAGCTGAGTCTTGATTTCGGAGGCTTGTTGTCACAGTGCAGCGCGTTCGCTCAAACCGATGTCTCCCACAGAGAAACCGACATTTTAAGATGTAAAGATGCACCGCTGAGTCCTCCCTCTCTCACCCGTCCCTCCCCTGCGTTTGATGCTTGTCTCCCTCTTTTGTTCGAGCTTCCATCGTCTCCATCCGGCTGATTCCACCATAAGTTACTGATTTGTTGTCATCATGTTCAGTTGTGTTGCGTTTTGATTTGTGTTGATGCCATTTTTGTTGCATGCGTTGTCATTCCCGCTGCTGGGGCTCCTCTGCAGAGGGAGAAGGGGAAGGAAGCAGAGGGGAGCACCTCAGACAGCCCCTCCATCCCCTCCCCCGCTGTCTCCCCCCCTCAGTCACCTCAGCCTGTCCCTTCAGCACCAATCACACCCATCTTGACGAACCCCCTCATAAAGATTGAGGACTCCTGTAAGTAGCTAACAGGTCGGCGTTGTCTGCAGCGCAAATGTTCTTTGTTTTTTACAGGTTTTAAGAACGTGAACGTGCAAACTGATAAACACCTGCACACAACGCACGGACAAAGGAACAGTCCCAGTGTTTGACTTTAACATTAATGTGTACTTTGACTTTTTTACAACATACTAAACTATGTCAGAGTCGTATCATAGTACGCTGAAACAAAAAACAAAAAGTCATAGCATGTTAAAAAAAAAGTCAAAATATAATATGTCAGAAAGAATAAATGCTTAAATCATCAGACGAAAAGGTCACGGTACACTCATGAAAGTCATGAAAAGTCAAATTATTGTGTCCAGTAAACGCCCAAAATTTTTTTTTAAAACATATTATGTAAAAAAGTCGTAGTATAGTAAGTAAAATATGTAAAAAGTTGTAGTATAGTTTGTAAAAACTGTAAAAAAGTCGTAGTATAGTTTGTAAAAAATGTAAAAAAGTTTGTAAAAAATGTAAAAAGTTGTATTTTAGTTTGTAAAAAAAGTAAAAAAGTTGTAGTTTAGTTTGTAAAAACTGTAAAAAGTCGTAGTTTAGTTTGTAAAAAATGTAAAACAGTCGTAGTATAGTTTGTAAAAAATGTAAAAAAGTTTGTAAAAAATTTAAAAAGTTGTATTTTAGTTTGTAAAAACTGTAAAAAAAGTCGTAGTATAGTTTGTAAAAAATGTAAAACAGTTTGTAAAAAATGTAAAAAGTTGTATTTTAGTTTGTAAAAAATGTAAAAAGTCGTAGTTTAGTTTGTAAAAAATGTAAAAAAGTCATAGTTTAGTTTGTAAAAAATGTAAAAAGTTGTAGTATAGTTTGTAAATTTTTTTTAAAAAGTTGTAGTTTAGTTTGTAAAAATGTAAAAGGTCGTAGTTTAGTTTGTAAAAATGTAAAAAGTCGTAGTTTAGTCAGTAAAAAATGTAAAAAAGTCATAGTTTAGTTTGTAAAAAATGTAAAAAGTTGTAGTATAGTTTGTAAAAAATGTAAAAAAGTCGTAGTTTAGTTTGTAATTTTTTTAAAAAAAGTTGTAGTTTAGTTTGTAAAAATGTAAAAGGTCGTAGTTTAGTTTGTAAAAATGTAAAAAGTCGTAGTTTAGTTTGTAAAAATGTAAAAAGTCGTAGTTTAGTTAGTAAAAAATGTAAAAAAGTCGTAGTATAGTTTGTATAAAATGTAAAAAAGTCATAGTTTAGTTTGTAAAAAAGTCGTAGTATAGTTTGTAAAACATGTAAAAAGTTGTAGTATAGTTTGTAAAACATGTAAAAAAGTCGTAGTATAGTTTGTAAAAAAATGTAAAAAAGTCGTAGTTTAGTTTGTAAAAAATGTAAAAAAGTCGTAGTAAAAAATTCGTATTTTAGTTTGTAAAAAATGTAAAAAAGTTTGTAAAAAATGTAAAAAGTCGTAGTTTAGTTTGTAAAAAATGTAAAAAAGTTTGTAAAAAATGTAAAAAGTCGTAGTTTAGTTTGTAAAAAATGTAAAAAAGTTTGTAAAAAATGTAAAAAGTCGTAGTATAGTTTGTTAGAAATGTAAAAAAAGTTTGTAAAAAATGTAAAAAAGTAGTAGTTTAGTTTGTACAAAAAGTAAAAAAGTTGTAGTTTAGTTTGTAAAAAGTGTAAAAAAGTCGTAGTTTAGTTTGTAAAAAATGTAAAAAGTCGTAGTTTAGTTTGTAAAAAAATGTAAAAAAGTTTGTAAAAAATATGTAAAAAGTCGTAGTTTAGGTTGTAAAAAATGTAAAAAAATCGTAGTTTACTTTGTAATTTTTTAAAAAGGTCGTAGTTTAGTTTGTAAAAAATGTAAAAAGTCGTAGTATAGTAGACACCGTGTCATGGTGTGGACGCCGTGTCACAGTGCAGACGCCCTGTCACGGTTCAGACACCCTGCCGCGGTGCAGACAGTACTCCGGTCCGCGTGTTTGACCTGCCCCGTGTTTGATCCTCTCCGCAGATTGAGAGCCACAAGCTGAGCTTCCGTGAGAGCGCCAGGGCCCGCACCGACCACGGCGCTGAGATCGTCTCTCTGGAAGACTCCCCCCAGCAGCTCAGCACCGTGTCCTCCTCCGGCAGCATCAACATGGCCGACTCTCCGCAGCTCTCCACGCTGGCCGACCAGGTGTCCGCCTCTCTGGCCCAGCAGGGCTTGTGAACGCACCTGCGCCCCCTCCACTCCCTCCACCCTCGACCACGTAGAGGAGTTGTGACGCCTTCCTCGTTACTTTCACAGGACTTTTTTAGCTCCCCGTCACCGTTCATCCTTCACTAACCTTCGAAAGCGCGTTAGAGAGAGAGAGAGTTCACCACGTAGGCCCACGCGTCTTTAATCAGTCTCTTTATTTGCTCTTTCTACCTTTTTCTAAGCCTCCCTTTAAGAGTCAAAGCGCCCCAGCAGAGCAAAATTCTCCCCGTGACTGAGATTTCACACGTGCGGGTGAATCTGACGCCCTTCGCCGCGTGGTTTCCCGCCACGTGGACCGTAAAAAACCTTTAGAAATGAGCTCTTCACGCCCCCTTTGGACGCGTGTCCCCCTGATATTTCTTTTGGTATGATGGAAGCAGACTGCTGCGGTCAAGGTCACGCTAAAGCAGAACAGCTAACAGGGTAACGGAGAGAGAGAGAGAGAGAGAGAGAGAGAGAGAGAGCGAGGCGTAAAGTAGCACCCTTCCTTCGTCGAGGCTTTCCGACCTCCGTGCTGTCGTTGCCGCGGCGCTCGGAGGGCGGTTCATTCAAAAAAGAAGTAAAAAAAAAAGAAGCTAGAGTAGAAACGTGGGTTTGCGTCGGGCACGGTTTTCTAATGGTACTCTGTGGATCTACGACGTGTGTTTGATATGAAGCAACATTTGTATTGTGCCTGCTACTGTCAGTGTTGGTTTTTTGTTACTGCTCCGTTCAAGACGCGCCGAAAAGCCTCCGGGAGGAAACTCAAAGTGGCCAAATTATTAGGGAGGGGCGGGCGTCGATCACAGCGCGTGCACGTTAAACAGTAGGTAGAATTTATCACAGTTACCGGGGAAAGTATTCTTAAAGCGACGTGAATGCGTAGACGCGTAGATGCTGCGTTGGCTGCAGCCGCGGCGGCCATCTTTGTACATTTACCGACGTTTCCGTGTGTGTCGCAGAGAAACGCCTCCTAAGGTCCGGCTGCAGCGTCCGCGCATGTTTATAGATGTGCATCCGCGCTGACTCGATCGCTAAATGCTACGCTGCTTTTTAGTCATGTAGCGTAAATGCTAAGCTAACGCACGAGTGTAGGTGAAGTCGTGGAGTCAAACGGAGCTTCGTGCTTTTTAAACATCACGATCAAACAAAAACGACCCTCGTGAGTTTTAACCACACTCATGAATTCTTATTATTAATAATATTTCCTTAGAACAGTGACATGATCTCAAAAATAGGATTTAAAAAAGTGCACTCAAGCAGAATGAACACTGAGGATGGAGGGAGGATGGGTTGATTAGTTAATTGGTCAGTTGGTTGATTTATTAATGTCTGACTGGATCATTTGTTAATTAGTTAATTGATTGGTTAGTTAACTTGTTAGTTAGTTGGTAGATTTTTATATTTGTTATTTGGCTAATTTGTTAATTGGCTAACTGATTAGCTAATTGGTTAATAAGCTAGTTGTATGGTTAGTTAATTGGTTAATTTACGAATGTGATGATTGGTTAATTGGTTAACTTGTTAATTTGCTATTTGGTTGATTAGTTAATTGGTTGATCTGATAATTGGTTTATTAGTTAACTGTCTGATTGGTTAATTTGCTAATTTATTGATTGATTAGTTAATTGGCTAATAAGCTAATTGCATGGTTAGTTAATTGGTTGATTTACTAATTAGTTGACTTACTTGATTCATTTTCTAATTAGCTGATTGATTCGTTAATTTACTGCTTAGATGATTGGTTGACTTGTTAATTGATTAATTTGCTCATTGGTTATTTTGGGCCGAGTGGAGTGAAACTGTGGAGCAGTGGGTTCATTTGCTCGGCCGTTTGAATCTTTGCATCAGAACCTGAGCAGCACCGGACCCAGGACTCAACGTGACGGGACGGTCCGCTGCTCTGCTCTCCACTGATGAAATATCCTGATAACACCGGCCAAAAGTATGTGGACACCTGGATATCACCCGTGTGTGTGTGTGGTTCTAACAGCCTCCACTCTGCTGGATTCAGGTCGTTTCACTGTTTTTAAAGCATCAAGGAACAAATTCAAACCAAAACTCATTAGAAAAATTAAACATCAGTGATAAAAACACAGAAACCGTCTTTGGAAACGTTTATTTGCTGTGAGTTTTTAGTTCGACCTGCGTCCGATCCAGCGCCTGGTTTCATTAGAATACTTTAAAAAAGAGAAAATTAATAATTATTAATGATTCTGAGCAGAAAACACAAAACTGAACACGATTTGGTGCATTTTGTCACGACCCCCTGAAGGCCTCGTGCCCCAGCTCACATTTTTAACGCAGCGTGAATTTCTTCCAGTGTGGAGCTCATTTTTCTGATTATTCTGACGCCACGTGAACGCAGCATAAAACATGTAATATTAATGAAATTAGATTTCTGTATTTGACCTGTGATTTGGACTCGCTCCAAACTTAAACACCTGTTCTTCTCCACGTGCTGCACGCGTCCACCTGCCGTTACTCACCTGACAAACACACACACACACACACACACGTCATTGTTGTGTGTGTGTTCTGTGGATTTCCTTAAAGGGAACCAAAGAAACGAACCCAGAGTCAGCAGGGCCGTCCACACACTTTTGGCCACACACTGAGTTTCAGATCCTGATGACGACGTTCGACTTCACTGTAAAGAACGTTTGAGTTGAAGGAAACGAACGCGACCAGCTGCTTTTCCTCAAACAACGTTCCCTTAAAAATGTGCTCAAAGAAAAACTCTCACACCGTCCCGATGTTGGTGAACACTCATCGATATTAATCACATTAATATTAATAACCTTCTTGCATGCACCTCATGTGAGAGCGTCTGCTTGTTGCCTCCCCCCGGTCACAGAGTGGTCTCTCCCTCTTTGTGCGTCCTGTTTGATAAAAACGCTTCAGATCCAGATTAAAAAACAAAAAAAGACACTTTTCTCCCACTTGTGTGTGTTTAACGTGTTGCCAACGGATATTAAAGTGTTTGATCTCTACGCGGAAACACGCAGACGGGACTTTTAAGGGTGCGCTCGCAACATTACGACATTACGTGCATGCTGAGTTCTCGGTGCTTTGTCTTGAGTTCGTCCCGAGTGTGCAGGGGACGGCGAGCTGCTCCCGCCGCGCAGGACGAGGGAAGCGTGTCGGCGTTGGCGACGTGCTTCGGTCGGGTCCTCGAGAGGTTGTTTTTTCCCCCTGCAGTAACAAAAAACACTCATCCCCCTTGTTAGTTTCTTTCTGACGCTGTACAGTTTGTGGAAATGTGATTGTTCTCGTTATTGTGCATTTGATCAATAACTGGTTTATGATGATTCTCGTCGCTGTTTGTGTGTATTTGAAAATAAACGCTATGAAGTCACCGTGGTGGTCGTGAAGGATCCGCAGCAGCAACACACAAGCGCCCGTCTGAAATCACCCCCCCCCCTCCCCCTGTGTGTGTCACGTCGACTCACTGTCTGAGCGCTGGACTCACGCTGCGTTCAGGTGCAACGTGCGTCCGTAAATCTGAGTTTCCTGATTGTTCCGTCGACAGTGACGGCGTGGAGTTGATTTCAGATGGCGGTCACACTGAAGGAGTTGAGGCCAGAACATGAACGCCAAGTTAAACATAAATGTTTTAATGGTACTATTTACAAAAAAGAAAAAACAAGTCTGCTTTTTTGATTAGGTTAACTGCTGCAACAATCGAACAGGTACATTGACATCTTGCTTTTAACTACAAAAGAAGAAAGAAACAGTGATTGAATGGCTGTGGCATCAAAAGGAGGTGAAGAATGAAAAACAACCATAGTTTTTTTTTGCATAGCAATTAGTTACTTAAGTAAGGGTGGGGGTGGAGGTGTGGGGGGGGAGAAGAAGAGTGTGGTTATGACATGGGTGGGGCGGTGGCGGTGGACTCCATCTTGCGACAGAGTTCAGTCTGAAGGTCTGATCCGAAGTGAAAGTCCTAAAACAGCAGAAAATATTCCCTTAAATTGAAAAACCTGAGCTCAGGGTGGTGGTGGGGGTGGAGGGGTTGGTGGGGGGGTGGAGGGGTTGGGGGCGGGGTCTTCTAGGTGAGAGCTGCTACATTTGAAACGTACGCGAGAGAAAACGCGTCGAGCCGAACCAGAGAAAAGAGGCCGGGGCGGAGGGGGGCAGTGTGTTACGTCTTTATTGAAGTGTGGTGATACAGCAGCGACTGTACGGAGAGAGAGAGGGGGGGGGGGGGGAGAGAGAGAGAGAGACAGAGAGAGAGACAGAGAGAGAGAGAGAGACGATCGTCCCCCTGCTGTGTCTTTTCTTTAATAAGTGGAAATCTGAACTGTGTGCTGTTGTGATAAGACGAACATGAGCATGTTTCCCAGCATGCAGCAGCGGTTACGTTCCTGTAGGGGCAAGTGCTGAAAACAAAAACAAACAAAACAAAAGAAAGAAAGAAAAGAAACCCCGGTCCTCTCTGTGCCACCAACCCTCGTGTTCAAAAACAGAAGTGAGAGCGGGAGACGACCACGACCACGACGACGACGACAGGAGGAGGAGGAGCCGGACGCTCTCCGATCAGAGACTGAAGGAATGATTTACTGTGTTACGCAGCGACGGACACAAAGAAAACACGTCAGGAATGAGGAAAAATAAACAAAAACAAAGAAAAGCAAACCAACGAAACTCAACTTGGCAGTTGGAGAAGTGCTCTGGTGATTTCAGGCGACCTCTAGAGGGAGGAGGGCGGGGAGGGGAGGGGGCGGGGCCACATCGCAAATGTACCTGTTTATTTGGATGAGGGGGGGGCGAGGGGCGGGGGACGAGGGACGGGGGCGCTGTTGTAATTTGTCACTCCACTAAAAATGTACATGGGAATTACAAGCAAACTAGTCGATAGAAAACACCCTTTGGCCATGTTTTTGAGGAGTCCGCTACATAGTGCGCTACGAGTGTACACGCCACGTATGACACACCACTAAGCCCCCATGTACATTGTTTAGCCTACTACAGAAAACATTTTTGTAACGTGTTGTTTTATACTTTTTTTTTTTTTTACATTTATCCTTTTTTCTCCTGTGACAAAGCGAGTGTAGGGAAAAAGGCTTCTATCTCCTTAAAGTTCACTAAAAACTGTGAAAGAATTATTCTGATGTTTGAATATCAAACAACAGGAACCCACTGAATGTCGTGTTCTGCGTCGAGGTTCTGCTTGTTAATGCCAGAGAGGAGCTGTGGGCGTGGGGGGGGCGGGGCAGGGGCGGGGGGCGGGGCCGCAGCCTGTCAGTCATTCATCGGTGGGCGGTGGACGCCCTGTGTTTAGGGACGACACCACCACCGCCGCCGCCTCCTCCGCCGCCGTCGTCGTCACAAGGCTCCATGTCGTCCGAATCCAGGCGTCCGTAGGCGGTCGCTCGGCAACCTGAGATGCTGCGGATTCTGGGCCTGATGTGGGCGTCGCTCTCCGGCTCCGGCTCCAGGGCCGGGTCCTCGGGCATGGGGAAGCTGCGGCGCTCCCACGGCGCTACCGTCTGCAGAGCGTCACACAAAAGACCATTTAAATACAATTAGACGGGAAACAAGCTCACACTTCAACAGTGTCATGACTTACAGTTAAATTACGCATTTCATTATTTTGGGATAAAATTAAACTTTAACGCTTTAAATCTGCTTCATAATGAACGTGTGGTTTTTAGTGTCGTGTGTCAACGAGGCGTTAAAATATACATTTAACAGGCAAAGTGCAAATGTTGACAAAATAAATAAGTTATTGTAAAGTAACTTTAAAAAATGTATATTATGTTGAAAAAATACAAAAGTCAGAAGTTTAAAAATATAAATAAAAAATAAATATTCATAATATAGTAAGTTTAATAAATAAATAAAAATTAGTAATATAGTAAGTTTAATAAATAAATAAAAATTAGTAATATAGTAAGTTTAATAAATAAATAAAAATTAGTAATATAGTAAGTTTAATAAATAAATAAAAATTAGTAATATAGTAAGTTTAATAAATAAATAAAAATTAGTAATATAGTAAGTTTAATAAATAAATAAAAATTAGTAATATAGTAAGTTTAATAAATGAATAAAAATTAGTAATATAGTAAGTTTAATAAATGAATAAAAATTAGTAATTCATGGTATAGTAAGTTAAATAAATATACAAAAAAGTCTTAGTATAGTTAATTTGATAAATAAAATAAAATAGTTAGTATAGTAACTTAATAAAATACGTCATAGTAGGTTTTAAAAAAGAAATAAAAAAAGTCATAGTATAGTTCATTTAATAAATAAATTAGTCATATTATATAGTAAGTAAGTTTAAAAAAATAAATAAAGAAGTCATGGTATGCCAAGACTTCTAAACTGGGCGCACTGATGTTGTCAGAGGCCGTGGCGTTCAGCGTCAGGAGCTGGATTTATCTACCGCCTCCGTTTGGACGCCGTTTGTCTTTAACTGTGGCGCTACTGAAGAGAAGACAAACGTGTGTTTCAGGGACTGAATCCTCTACTGTGGGCGTGGAGTTGAACATAACTTAATTACGTAAAAGGTAAACAGGGAAGTTAATGATTTGCCAACAACTGTGTGAAGAATTTAACAACAAAAGAAGTGAAATAAAACAAACGTAAGGTACAAAGATAAGGTCATTATTTGCGTCACGGTCTCGAGGCTGAGGTGAAATTACTGTTCAAACGTATTTGTCTCCACCCGTGACGTGGAAACAAACGTCTGCAGGCTTCGAAACATCGTGAGAACAAAACCGCTCTTCTAACGGCGAGCTGATGGCGTGGGAGGAGCATCGGCGGTCGGAGAACCTACCCTCTCTTCAAAGGTGAAGTCTGGCGTGGAGCAGCGCGTGTCCTCGCTGGACAGCAGCCGATGGGAGTCCCTGGAGCAGGGCGTGTGGGGGTTGGAGGTGGTGTCGGGGCTGGGTGGGCTCATGGGCGACGGCACGTAGCTGTAGTCGTGGAGCATGGGGCAGTGGCCCGGGTCCGGGGACGCGGGCTGAGGGGTGGGAGGGTTGGTCCCGCACAGCAGCGGCGTGGTGCGTCCGTCGACAGATTTGTACGACCTGAAGGGAGCAGAGGTCAGAACGTCACAACTACGGCCTACAATCAAACACGGGGGGTCACCGTGTGTGTGTGTGTGTGTGTGTGTGTGTGTGTGCGTGTATCTGTACTGACCTGCTGCCCCGCCTCTTAGCTGGAGCCAGGGCCATCCAGGTCCAGCGGGAGCGCTCCTGGTCCTCGTGGGGCTGGTGGAGCTGCGTGAAGGCTGCGTCTGTCAGGTCCTCCACCTGCACACACACGAAAACACCGTCAGGAGCCTGAACGCGTGCTCGCTTCACTTTACAGCTCATCATTTAAACACAAACACATTCTCTAACATATTCTGAGGAGCTGCTGTTCCCTTTTCCACACGTGTCAAATGTCAGTGTTTCTGCTCCGTCATGATCGTTTTCTGCACCTTTGTTGCCGTGACGTTGGTTTGTACTCCGGCTCGATAAAAGTGATCTGCTCGCCGAAGCCTTCCACGAAACTTAACGGCAGAAAACAACAGCAGGTTAACTCGTGGCCGTAGAGGCAGACAGATCATCTGTGTGAGGGCGCCCTCCCACTGTGCGTCCGTCCCGTGCCCCATGCTTTAGGGTCCTTGTCCCCCCCTCCAGGCCCGTTTGTACTCACACTACCTGGGCCTCGGAGAATCACTTGAGATCTTCCTCAGTTTGTAATATTAAGGATATAAATATATAATTACCATGACGCTCTTTGGTCAAAGTGACAGAATCATGACGTTGCTGACCTCCTGAGTACTTCAGTAATGAGAGGATTGGCATATTAAATGAGTGAAAACACCCGGGACGGTGGCTGCAGCCGTCTGTTTCACCAAGTTTAATTTTAAAAAGGAGCCGTACTCGACCTTCACAACATTCATGCAGCAGCAAAGTGCACGTTGTTGTGAAAAAGATGTCGTATTTCACATATTTTCAGCTCCTTTAAAGACATTTTAATAAAACATACAGACAATGTTTCACCGTTACTGTTTCCAAAAGGATAAACTCATAAATGCGGATGTTTTTATGCTATTTCACTTCCTGTCCGTACTTCTAGACTGTGTGAAACAATAAATCCTAATGTTATTACGGCCAGAGGTCTGGGACAATAGCACAAAGTCATTTATGGCTGCCAGTTCTTTAATATCTTTAATATCATAAAAGCGTTTGTAAATTTAATCTTTTGGAGGAAACTGAAATAAATGTTGTTAAGACTTCTCAAACCCTTCGTTCGTCTTCTCACTCTCGTTCCTTTAGTCTCCATCTTTGGTTAGAAATGACGACTGTAAATATTTCAGATCATTGTTTTAATTATTAATCAAAAATAAGCCGTCTAACATCGTAATAAGTAAAGACGGGCTGTGACCTCTGATTGGGTTTTTTCCACATTAATCTAGTGAAAGTGTTGCAGATGTGACCACCAGGTGTCACTGTCACACCTGAACACATCCATTAATGTGAGACAGACACATTTTAAAGTGAGTGATATGAGACATGACGTGTGGATGCTGATGAAGGATACGTTATGAATAAACATCACCTGGGACAAAGACGGGACGCCACAGTCCACACGTGCACTAAGAGAGACCGAGACCTTCACACACGGGGGAGTGACGGATAAACAACCCAGAAGTATTCACACTGCTGACGTGCGGTTAACAGGTGATGTCTGGGCGCTCGTTTCCTTTCTAGAGATCGAAGAGTAAAGTTTATCGTCTTGAATCAGACCACGGACAATGATTGGCTCGGGGCAGCACGGTGAAGGCATTCAAAGGTCTTTTTTAACCACTAATGCTGCTGAAAATAACAGCAAACCTCTGCAGCAGCATGAGAAGAGTCCCTACACACAGAACTAGTTTTTATTTTATTGGAGGTTAAAGTTTATGAATAATTAGGGGCGTGGCCTCTTGAGTGACAGCTAGCCTCTGGGCCTCACTTCTCCTCGGAGGTAAACGTCAGCCAGATGGACGTACGCCCCTCCCCCCAACACACATACAAGCCCTTTTTTGTTCAGAGGTAATGAGGCGGAGTCAATGTCTGACAAGATGGAGACTCCCGTAGGCGAGACGATTGGATCAAGTTGAGAGAACGGAGCTCGATGGAGACGGTACAAACGTTTTTCTTATAGTCTGCGGTCCAAACTGGTCGTTTTGTGAGTGCATATTGAGTTTTTGAAGTCCTGTTTTTTTTCTTTTTGTATTCTTGTGTCAAATTTTCACATCATGGACGATAAAGTTTTGTCTTCGTATACCAAGGCGCCACCTCTCGCCCCCACACCAAACGCAGCATTCCCATAAAATGAGAACACGTGTGCTACATGTGTGCACCTGATCCTCCAGTCAAACATTCAACACTCACCTCCCGTTCATCTTCCTCTTCAGTGATGGGCTGAGAGAAGATGTCCACGGATCGCCACCTGAAGAAGAAAAGGGAATGAGGAAGCCGGTCGTCACAGCGACTGACTACGAGCAGAACACAAATGCACTGAAAGAGGAAACCAACCACGGTTACTGGAGGGTTTCTCTGTGGGAGCGTAAACGGGCGTGTACCTGGGTGTGAGGATCTCTTTGTACTGCAGCTTCTCCACTCTGGTGGTGGCAGCCACGGACATGGGGATCACGATGTTGTTGATGTCGAAGGAGCTTTCACCTCGCCTCCTTTTGATGGGCTGCTGCTGGGGAGGGGGAGACGTGAGGGTTCAACACAGATGCATGAACTCAAACGACCACAGGGTTCACTCAGCGTTTCTGACAGTTTCAACGATGAAATCCTCACACGGGAGTTCTTTATTGCAGGTGGAGCGTCTCGTGTTTTGACAGGAATGAATCTTATACTGTATGAGTCACATCAGAGGATGAACACGTATAAAAGTAGAGGATTTTGATGTTTTAACACACTGAAAAGACGTGTTTTCATGTTGGTGCGGGGGTTTCTAACAGACAGCACTGTTTGACTGCTGGGCGGTTTTGTTTCCTGACACCTTTTCTGTCTCAGTCACCGCACAAAAAAACAAAAAAAATGAAACAAAACCACAAAGAAAAGGAAGTTTCAGTTTTGTTTTTGCTGCTCTCTCATTGGTCTCATCATAACCCTGCATGTCGACAGCGTCTTTATGGAAATTTGACATCAGCAGAAGTCTTACATTTTATCTATAACAATCTTTTCTTAGTCCCTTTAACACTTTTAGATTCTGACATGTGAACACACCAGATTTACACACAGTCAAAGACATAAAAGTGTCATGGTGCGCTGCTATCTTTGGTCATTTTGAGACAGAGCTGTGTTTGTAAAACTGTTTGTCTGACACCTGATCGAGTCCCCGTTCATTATCAAACAGAGGGACGTCGTCCGGTGTTTCCTTACCGGTGTGCTCAGGATGCCGTGGCCCAGTGGCGTGGAGTTCTCCGAAGACGTGGACAGCTGGCGCGTGAGGGGGCTTTGGAGGGACGAGTGCATGTTGGCCAGAGTCGGGCAGGGGCTGCTCGAGTCCAGGAAGAGTTTCGGGGAGGCTGGAGGACGGGACACACACAGATTTAGATGAGCGCTCGGTCCCCTTGAGCCAAAACAAACCTCTTTCAATGAGATATTCTGCCCACGAGTCACAACCCGGCCTTTAACGGGGGCTTCGTCCAAAGAAGACTCACTGTCAGTCCTGTCCAGCGAGTGCTCTCTTAATCTCTTGCGGCTGTAGTTCTTGTCGAAGGGCCCTAAAGGTGTGGAGAGGCCCTGCAGCCGCTCGGTCTTGCACACGGCCTGGCCCTCGAGCCTGGCTGTGTTCAGTACAGCGCTGCTGCTGCTGCTGCCGCCACCGCCGCCGCCCACGCTGCTGTCCACCGTCCTCTGCTTTTCTGCACGGTTCTTATAGTGGCCCAGTCCTGCAACACCGGGAACCAGTCACACATCATCATTAGACGGGGAAGGTGATGCAAGTTCTCTCTGAGCAAGTGTTTTAAATTTTAAATGTTTCATCCATCGAGTGTCCGCAAGTCCTCATGTTCATGAGATCCAACAGCCAATCACGCAACTGTCTGATAGTGGTTACCGGGAAAAAGCAATTGTGAAATAGAAAACAGTTGGAATTAACGTTACTCTGAAAAACAGCAAGATGAAAAACCTGGTTATGAGCAGAGTTTTGAGAAATGCACTCGCTTATTTCACAATTGAATGGAGACATTTGTGTCTATTTGTTAAGGTCGGGTGTGAGTAATCGATTACTTGCTGTTATTTGACAGTTCAATCCCTAAAACAAGCGTTCTTGTGTGTAACGAACTGAGGTGAACGGGACTGTTCTGTGTTTTTGTGCAGACGTGTGTTTGTTAAAGGAGGCAGGCGTCTGTGGCTCGGATGCATTTGTACTTACTGACTGCCATAAGTGAGTTGGTGAACTTGTGCTTCTCTTTGGACGAGGACAGCTTGTGTTTGAGGGAGAGCTTCTTCAGTGGTTTGCTCCTGTCCAGTGACTTGGTCTGCCACTGGCTCTTCATCACCTGCTGCAGACGTAGGCCTATACAAACGTCTGAAAGGGACGAGGGAACAAAAACACGTGTGAGTCTCAAAACAAGTGTGTGCTGGATGCTTCAGATTGGCCATCTGCAGCTCAACATTAGCAATTCACAATGACATGCAAAATTTAGATTTAACCATGGGCGTTCTACTACACGAGCATGTGCCAAATCACTGTTGGAAGTACAACTTTGTCTAAATAATGTATCGACGTGATGCATTCGGGATAAAATACAACAGATTCCTCAATAATGGCAAAGAAATCCTGATTTGTGTGAATCCAGAGAAGACTTCCTCCCGACTGCATCATCGACAAGGACCAGGACCCCCACTGACACTGACTCTTAAGGCTCATTAATGCTCTACGTTAGAGACGCATACGGACACGGACGGAGCCTTCTGTCCGTACTCTGCGTACATTTCCTCCGTATCCTGAAAGCTTGCAGATGCATACAGATACGGAGCAAACGTTGCAGTGCCAACAGAAACCGTGGGGGCAGTGTCGGGCACGGCACACAAAGAGTGACGTGAATATCAGGAGCGAGCGAGTCATTAAAGCCCCGACGGACATCCTGAAATACTGACGTTGGTCGTCAGTTTCTCTCATCTGTCAAACCAATGTGTGGAATTGCCCGTCCACACTGGGACGTCTTAAGTTACAACGCTGCCCGCCATTTTGTCTCCTCAACAGAGACAGGATCGTTATCTCCTCCGTCTTCACCATGTTTGTAGTTGTCATAACCCCCCCGAACTTTATTGGAATAACTGTTTAATTTTAACAATGCCGTCTCCAGGATGTTTCGCTCAACCTCCATTCCAACGTAAAGGACGCATGGAAGCATGAGGGTAGGCACGATAACGTGACGCACGATGTGGGAGCATAAACGAGCCTTTAGGCCGCATTAACATCGTTCACGTACAGTGCGTTTACACATCAGTAACAAGAAAATGGTCTCACCCCAGTTAAAGGAATCATCAGATTATTGAAGTTCCCCCCGTTTACATGCATGAATATCCCGGGTACTAGAGGAGTTATCTACGTCTGTTAATCAGGGTATTAAATAACTCAGATTATACCCGGGGTACGGTGTTTAAGTGGCATTTGAGACACTGGAGTGTTTCCTTAATCTGAATACAATCTGTGTTTTTAAACTGCAAGTTAAGGCACCGATGCACTAGGGTTGTGCAGCGGTGTGAGTGTCACTTAAATGTGTTTGTGTGACGTCCTGTTGTTGTTCTTTAACCCCCTGAATGTGTCACAAGTAGACTTTACGTTTAACAATTGTTCTTTTCTGTCAGATCGTTGTGATCTCGACATTTCTGAGCGCACTTGAAGGCAGCATTATTTCCATGGAGAAATAGAGAGAAAGAAAAGAGACGGAGCGACTGAGCTGCAGCCTGTTCCAGGAAACAATCAGCGTCTTCACAAACTCCCGGACGGTTTAGTGCTCGTGTTTCATTGAGTTTCTTTTTTTAAAGACTGTCGCGTGTCAGTTATCGAGGCGGGATGTTTCCTGTTGACTCTACGGGACTCTCACGCAGACTCAAAAGGACCGTGACAAGTCTGATCGCATCAGCCCCTATATCTAATAAATCTGACTCAGTGTTCTTCTGTTGGTTACGACACCAGTCCGGAGAGTAAGAGGAGACAGAGAGACAACACTTATCCAGGGAAACATGACCTGCATTAGTGATTTTCAGTACATTGAGACAATCTCCTCAAAGCACTTCCTGGAGAGGCGTCTCTCTACGGCCACTCCTTGTTTGTCTTCCCCTCTAGATGCAAAAGGAGGAAATGACTGTGTAAACTGACCGTCAGGGAAGGAGAGGATGGGGTGGACGCCAAGATCCAGTCTTGACAGGCGCTCCAGTGTGGGCTGCTCATACTGAGGGTCCTCTCTGGGGGTGGGCCAGCCACCACACATCACACAGCTGGGGTTTACCCTGCAGCTACACTGGACACAGCTGCTTCTCTGGGCCTGCGGGGCGACCACACCAAAAAGAAAATCATGTTGAAAATCACGTGAAGCTCAACTGTGAATGTTCATAATTCAGCTTCTACATTTACACCAATAAAAATACACATTTCCTAGAATTTAATGCACCGCAGGAGTGAAATAAGTCTAATATTTGTAGTTTCTTGGTATTAAATCATGGACTGATGAAAAACAGGAATAAAAGAGGCAGAGTCAGCGTTCCTATACCTTTTTTTCAAAGCACTTTAAGCATTTTAATATGAATTTTAAAGCTTTTTCAGCAACTAAGAGCTGTGGTAAATCACATATCTGTACAGTGTGCACTGATTATTGCCCTTCATCATGTTAAATTAGATGCTATTGAACTATAAACAACCAAAACTATGTTTCGTATGACCCATAAGAAACCTGAGAAGTGCACTTCCTGTCCTCAGAACTGTACAACGGTGGAAAAACGGTTCTGTTAATGTAAAAGCGCCACCGAGAAATCTCCTCGCAGTTTGTTTTCACAGAGAAATGAACAATCAGCCCATGTCTCGATTCTCCTCGACTAAAACTTGTGAGTCGTCACAAGGGTTATTTCCCTTCTTTGTTGTTTGCCCCAGTTCTTCAAAAATAAGTCAGCCGTCTTTTGTTTACTCAGCTATTAGGTTACAACCCCAGGAACTAACCAGAGAGCGCAGCCTCACACACACACACACACACCACATATTGTCCAAGGATAAAACGTCCACTTCATTGCTCTTCACGCCACTTGAACGTAGATTTCAATATCAAACACATTTAAACAAACACCTCGTCTCAGCTCCTTTAATCTCTTCCACTCATAGTGCGCTCAGAAATACAAATATAATCATATGAAACTGGACGATCTGAGGAATCCATTTGTACCAAACGTGTTGAGCTAGCTTGTCGGTAACAAGGCGACAGATTTAAGCTACATTTTGGCGTGGGGGAAAAACTGGCATGACCCTTTTCAAAGGGGTCCCTCGACCTCTGACCTCAACATATCTGAATAATAATGGATTATATTAACACCCACGAGTCTGCCCTTTACAGACAT
Source organism: Echiichthys vipera (assembly GCF_963691815.1). Classification (NCBI taxonomy): domain Eukaryota; kingdom Metazoa; phylum Chordata; class Actinopteri; order Perciformes; family Trachinidae; genus Echiichthys; species Echiichthys vipera. Next base: position 3,288,721 of record NC_139843.1, on the reverse strand, counting down.
GCCCACTTTATGATAGTACAGATGGGATTTCTGCATACTGGGGTATAAACGGTCCTAAACAGGCTGAGGTGTCTTCACCTTTGATGACGTCCGCCCCCAGAGGAGACGTTTCAGCGTCTAAAATGAGCTGTTGTGACCTCGAGGAGAATCACAGCCTCATGAAACTTCACAGCCACGAACTACAGACCCAGGGCGTTCAGAGGATGATGGACTTCACCAGGAGATTCACTCTAAGGAGGTTTCTGAGCACTTTACACAACACAAGTGCTCGCCATCCAGTCACAAACAAATGCTAATTCTTACAGAAATTTGGAAAATGTCAAAAGTTTTTGATCTCAAATCACAGCATGGGTTTTTCTGTGGTGGTCCTCAAGGTCTCGGTGTTTAAATGTGGGATTTTGGAGGAATTCATGTACATTTTTATCAAATTTAAGTGTTAAAGATGGTTCAATTTAGCTGTAACAAATGGTATCAACACAAACAAATCTCTGCAACATCAGCAGGAGAATGACCTTCATTAACTTAAATCATAACGTACTAAGACGTCCTTATACACTCAAATTAACTCGCAAATTAATCTTCAATTCATAGTTTTCACATGATGTTCAACACTTGTATTTGGCGTCTATTGTTGACCTTTTATTTCCCCCGCCCCCCTAAAAAAAGGCAAACACTGGTGTGTGTGGAGGAGGTTAAAGTGAAAGCACTGCACGATCTAAGGGCGATGATGAACGAGCCGGCCGGGCGGTGACACTCACCTTGCCGTTGAGGTTGGGCACAGTGTTTGGCTGAATGAGCCGCCGTCGTCGACAGCTGACTAGCGGTCGTGTACGCGCAGCCACGCACGTGCTGTCGTGGGCCGACGGCTGCTGGTGCTTGGCGTCTGCACTCTCTGCCATCCTGTCAACAGAGCGGAGCGAGGACGCAGCTTTAATCTCAAGTGACGGCAAAGTTAATTAAGAATAATCAGAATGAAAAGGTTTAAGATGTAATAATCGACATTTATGGTTATTTTATTATTTTTTTTCACCTAGAAGGGAATTAATATTCAGATATTTATGAGTGAAATCATCAGAACTTCATCTCAGGAGCAACAGAAACATCAGGACTGTAACCTGTGATTATCTTCGTGATTGGTTTTATGTAAAATAGTGTTTTTATGTCCAACAGCTCCATAAAAGTGCTTGTTTTACTGCAGCAACAGTCAAAGACATTCAGCTTACGATCATATGACAAAGAAGAGCAATAAACCCTCATATTTACTAGTTTTTGCTTGACAAAAATGACCAAAAATTGTATAAAATTGACAGTCATTGCAGCTCTATGAGCATCTAACATCAGTATCATCAGGATTCATTGTTATGAGCATCAGCTGTACCTGCTGAGGACGCCGTTAGCGGGCTGTGCGTTTTGACCTTTCCAGGGGCCGGCGTCTGCGTTGGAGATGTGGGCGGCGCCTGTGTGCTCCAGCCGTTCTGAACCGACATCCTGCATCGACAGATAAGACACAACCAGTGAGACCACACCTCCTGTTAACTGGCCCGGCGGCCGAACACGGGGGATTTCAGCAAACGGCTTTAAGTGAATCATCCAGGTCCAGTGCACTTGAGTTGTTCAGTGTAGATTTGTAAAGAAAAAACTTTAAAATCCTGTTCTGTGCGCTCCTTCTGCACCAGCTTTCACACACAAATGAACAGTTTCATGGTTTCAATCTAATTTAAAGTGTAAAAAAAATCATCCCATGGTCTTTTTCGGCACTTTCTTTTGTGTAACAACGATTAAACAAAGCAGCAACAGCGTAGTTAGTGAAGCCAGAGTTTATTAAAAGGGTGTTATTTAAGACTTACCTACTGGCCCCTGCACCAGCTCCTCTCATAGTAAAGTCCATTACAGTGGATTACCAAAGTCAGTCCCAAAGGAAGGAGCCCATTGGTGCTTTGTTGTGTGTGTAGGGACTCTTCTCATGCTGCTGCAGAGGTTTGCTGTTATTTTCAGCAGCATTAGTGGTTAAAAAAGACCTTTGAATGCCTTCACCGTGCTGCCCCTAGCTAATCACTGTTAGCCACGTCCGGCTGTTAGCGACTCTCCTGGATGTCTCCGTTAATAGTTGTTACACAACGTTACGTCTTGATGGCTTATTTGACGTGTAGGAAAAGACCCTGGGATGATTTTGCGCTGGAATTACACTTTAAATCATCACGTTGTCGTCATGTTTCATTAATTCCACATTCAGGTTCGTACTCAGTCAGGCTCTGACTATAGCCATTTGTGTGTTTTTGTTCAGTGACTTTTCTGCAGGTTAATAAAAAAGCTTTTTTCTATGTAATGTGCTTTTTGTTGTGTTTTGAAAGAGGTGTCGAGAATCGTTTTCAAACTAGCATATCAAAGTTTAAAACTCTGTCACGGTCAGTAACAGATGCACACAGGGGTTCATAATGTAAACACAAACATACACTGCAGTTTATATATTTGCTTGAATCCTTAGTATAAATCCGAGCTAAATCGGAACACGTATTATCTTTTTAAAGTGACAAAAACAAACAAAGCGACCCGAGACAGACAAGTTTAAGAACAAACTCTGCAAATGAATGAATCTTACTTGACATGGACGTCGCAAATTATTTTGCTTTAACCCCAAAACACAGATTACGACCACTCTTTCACCCTTACCTGAGTACTTACAGGCTCCGTCTTCACTTCAGCCCCACCTGCAGGCCCTCCGGTAGGGGAGACGCCTCCCAACTCCACCGAGCCCTGCAGAAGCAAGACCTGAGTGTTATATTTATGTATGTGAGTGTCCGACTGAACAACTCAGTGTGTTCCTGCACACGACACTTCCCATGCTAGCGTTTAACACAAACAGACACGTCAACGCACCTTGCTTGCGCGGATCTGTCTGTAGATGTCGGTCTGCTGTCGGATGCGGTACTCCAGGTCCGAGATGTGGGCCTGGAGCCAGTTCCAGTGGCTGATGATGGCGGCTCGCTCCACGGTGTAGCGGCTCTCCGCCCGCTTCCATCTGAGGGTTAAAAAGAAGGTGTGGGTGAGAAAACCTGTCCACCATTAAAATAAACAAACGTAGTGATTTATACTTTTAATTCAGCTGCAACAATTAGCACATTAGCCAGTCTGAGACAATTTTCAGAATTTAATCACCATTTTTTACGTATTATAACCCCGAATAAAGCATTTTTCAGCCTCTCAAATGTGACTTCCTGATTTTCTGAGTTCTATTTTATTGTAAACTGACTGTTTTGGGGGGTTTGGGGCTGTTGGTCAGCTAAAACAACACATCTGGAGACATCTGGGATTAACATGTTTCACTATTTTCTGACATTTTAAAGAAAACAGTAAGCAGATTTATTAATAATGAAAATAAGCATTAGTTGCAGTGAGTTAAAGTCAATTTATTTTCACAAATTGAACCATTATAAGTGGTGTGAAAGTAGGTTCTGTCATAATAAAATACATTAATGAAACCCTGGATTGAGATTGAGAGCACATTATCTTGTGAGCATTACCCCCGTCAGACTGCAGAGGTCAGTGAATCTGCATTATGAGAAAAAGCTCCCAGCAAAGACGACTGCAGACAGCCGGGAAAATCCTTCTGATCCCAAAACGAAAAGGATGACAGATGCATCTCAAGTGTGGGAGAGATACAAAGAAATGGGGGTTTTCACTGCACTGATTTACTTCACTGCAAACAGCGAGTGCCAGCTGAGAGCAGAGTACTCCATTTTACCAGTATGACACACAGAATGGGCATTTCAAAAGGCAGACATGAGAGGAAAATGTCTGCTCCTGCACCGAGCAACCGCGACCACAGAGGGCGCCGTTTCATCAAAACACAGGCTGCAGTGACCGTGGCTGAACAATGAAGAGCATAAAAAATGACTCAGATGGCAGACAAAGATAGACCTTGCACTCCTCTGCGCTTCCTCCACCCCGCACTCGTCTCTGTTTTTAATTTTCAGACCTCCACGGAGGACGGAGGGAGTCGAGAAGAGGGGAGAAGAGACAGGAAGGGAGGGAAAAAAGAGGGACGAGGAGGAGTGGGAAAGCTCTGGCAGCCTGGAGGGGAACAGACGGGCTTTAAAAGCAATCTACAGGCCACAGGGTGCTGGAGGGGGTGGGGCCGGGTCAGGGAACAGTGCCGCAGACACTGGGATAACCAATAATCCAACCAGGCATCCTGTCTTATTGTGGAGCAGAGCGGAAGGAGAGTTATTGTGGCTTTGACGCAGACATCAGCCGCAAATCAGTGCAATGAAAATGAAAGATGTCTTTGAGTCCTTCCATTACTTCCACCCATAGTTTGTTCACTGCAACACGGCACCAAGGACACCACTGCAAACACAGCTGCAGTGTTACCTGCCAATAACGTTTCCTGTTCTACAGACTTGATCCTGTTCTGTACAGACACACACATGTGCAGCTACACACACACACACGGGGGTGGTGAATGTGCACCAAACACTGCAACACTCCTGAACACGCCCATAGCTGGTGCATCAGATCAATGCACGGGCACTTCATTTGCATCTGCGAGTCCCCCGTGGAGACTCGTCTCAAAACAACACCAAGGAGGCGCAAAGTGTGTCGCACAAACTACTGCACGAATCAGTGTGAGCGCCTTGAATCCCCCCCAGAGTGGTGGGTGGACAGCTGATCTACAGAGAGGGAGGAAAGGTCTGATCTGGAGAAGGATCAAGGAGGGTCGCGCTCATATCTCAGCTTTGGCCTGCAAACACAGGAGAGTAAGGATGTCTGCAAAAGTCACAGAAGAGAGACACCGTGGCTCAAAGTACGGACATTTACTCAAGCACTGTAATTAAGTGCAATTTTGAGGTACTTTGTTTCCATTTTCTGCCGCTTTGAACTTCTGCTGGAGGCAACAATTGTACTTTTTACTTCACTCCTTTGATTTGATAACTTGTTACTTCCTGGTTTTAGCTTAATCATTAAAAATAACATTATATATCAGTAAGACTTTATTGATCCACAGGGGGAACTTCACAATCTGTCCAGCAGTAATGCATACGGGCTCGACGGTGACAGCTGCCAGGTTGCCATGGACGACCAGTTTCTGGCACTTTTTTAGCGACTCAAACAAATGGGGACAGCGAAAAGCAAAATTTGAATCCCAGTTCTTTATAACATGGTTTGCATTAGTGATTTAACCGTCACTGTTGGCGTGTGACAGTGTTGCACGTGCGTTCACACACGTTTGTTTAAGACACAACGGCAAAGGAGATTAAGTTGTTTGACTGCGGAGTGAAAGGGTCGACCAACCCGTCAACGCCACAAATGAATGTGCACATTTATTCCTCCAACAAAGAACGATGAGGAGGAACCTGAACGAAAAAAAACAAAAAAAGGACATTTGTGACTGTTGGGAGGCGATGTTAGCCCGCCATCTTTGAGCCGGACAGACGGGAACGCAACAACACACCAAGTTTAAAAGGTAACACATCGTACAGAAGAACACGGCGACGAAAAGCATCAGAGCTCAAAGAAACACCCGCGGGCAGCTCGGCCACATCACGGAGGTGGAGGCTGTAGGAGCTGCGGACACACCCGTTGACGGGCCGAGAGCGCCGCCATTTGCCAGATTAAAGCTGCACACTGGGAGAAACTACAGAGAATTTTCTTATAACAGTAAAGCTGGGATTGTTTTGTGCCACATTTACATTATAATGCTGCTGTTTAACGGCAAGATATCATAATAACTCAAAAATAAGGTGACTAAAAATACCATATTTTAAATTCCAGCATCTAAAAGCTGAGGCCTGGTTGCAGCCTGGCAACCACTTTTATAAGTTAGCGTTGAGCCCTGGATATAAACTAATACATGACAGCAGCATATTTAAGTTATACACACATTAATGTACCAATAATCTAAATTAGGGAGGTTTATGATTAACTGTTTAACTGGTAACCCATGTTCAACCACACGCGCCTTTTAGTGGAGTGGCTTATATCTTGTGCCAGTCTTGCAGCCACTGTTTCCTACGCTTTGTTGCGCACACACGCACCCGCTTGCATCCGTGTGCCCCTGTGACCGGTATGTGTCTGCAGCTCTCCACGGAGCGTATGTCCGAGCGCGTCTCCACCTGCGAGGGTTCCCAGACGAGTCGACTGTGACTCAGTTCCGGTCGTCTGTTGACAGTTAATGATCGGTAAACAAGGTGTCGGCTCAGCCAGACGTTATTCTGAAATTGGCTATTCTGCAAATTGCTTTTAGGACACGGTGTCCGTCGGTTTGGTAGCTGGACGTGTGCTTGTGCATGTGCATGTGCATGTGCGTGAGTGGGGGCCTAAAGGTTGACGCCCCTGAAACGTCAGCAGAATAAAAAGAAAAGAGAACGTACGGGCAGAAGCAGACACCACCACACACACTTCTACGTTGGGTAAGTGACAGTAAAAAGACCTGTGTACTTCCTCCACCACTGCTAACGTGACCACGAAAAGGGGGATGGAGGAGAACGTATAGCACAGTGGACCCCACCCCCAGTCCTCAGGGGTTCTCATAAGAATCGTATTAAGACTCGATACGCCAGGAGACTTAAAACGCGCCACTGTCCGGAGTAAAAAACTCATCAGTTCTCAGGGTTTGACGGACGAGAGCTGGCGACCTCGAGTGTAGATTTGAGTGAAAAAGGAAGCAGGAAGAGCTAAATGTAGTCAAATATAAACACACGGAGGCCATTACAAGTCCAATGACCTCAATCGTCAGGGTGACGACGGACGAAGAGGAGGAGGAGGAGGAGGAGGAGGGGTCAGTAAGCAGCATTGAGAGATCTCCCCTCCCCACACTAGGCGCTCCACCCCCCCCCCTTCTCTAACCAGGACATATTTTCCTCCCCCCGCCGACTCCCACACACAAACAAAGCACCAGCGGCGATCACTACAGCCGCCGTCAGCACATTCCCCATTGTGGTGCTTCTCTGGATGCAGCACATATGTTGTATGGTGCCGGTGCACCCCTGTACCATACTGTCTACTACCAAAACCAACATGGACGCTCAGAAACACGTGGTCCAGCAGCTCGCCGCCAACAACCAACAGGCCTCAGTACACCCACCACGAACAGAGACGCTCCTTCAACTGCTGTTCAGTTCAGATTTCTATCACCATTTATACGCCGATTCTCTCCGCACCCTTCTGCTTCATTGTGTGTGTTAGCGCTGGAGGGGAAGGGGGTGCACTTCCTCTTCATATGGACACACACACTCGCTGGTGGAAGGAGATTAACTTTCTATTTGTTTGTAAGAAGCACTGTAATTATCTGTACACTTAGAGATAAATACACAACTCAAGAAATGATCCACTCTGCCATTTTTGCTCATTTCATCACATCAAAGTGCCCTGACGTTAACATACTTTATCTCATATCCACTACACGGACGTTTTGCTGCACCAGTATTTGTTTTATCAGAATATGTTTATATATATTTCCTCCACACATCTTAAACGGGAGAAGGCAAGCCTCCCAAAGCACGCAACGTTACTCAAAATGCCCCACCATTTTGGATTTTTCTGTTCTGGTGATTAAAGCGTCCCCCTGAAGTCATGGGTAATCCATACGTGCACGTTACGGTTTAAGTTCCAGTTCAAACAGTAGATTACAATCATGTCAGACGATCATTGTTCAGGGTTCCCACGCTTTAAGAAATCATTTTCCTGGATCTGTCCGCACTCACAAGCGGTCACATTACTTGCTGGTAGGATGAGTTTTAACACCCTGAGGTGAAAAGGTTGCGTCCCACTTTGCGTCTGGTTAACTCGCCTATCCTGGTAAAGAGTTACAGCGGCTACAACACAATTACAATTGTCCATACATTATCTCCAGGACATTCATTCATTTTAAAATCATTTAAAGGCGTTTCCATGACTGGAAAACTGTCTCAAAACGTCCAGGAGGCGTGGGAATCCTGAGGTTTTTATGTTTAGACCCCATCAAAATGATTGTTTACAATAACTTAAGGGTGGAAACTCCTGCGTCCCGTACGTACCTATCAGCGGATCTACTCATCTCGTTCATCTATAATGAATGTTTGAAGCTTTCATATCCTTAATAACAACACTTCTCACCAACGTTAACAAGGTTGAGACCTAATTTACCTGTCGGGCCACAGATTAAGGTAAACGACACCGCCCAGAACTTGCAGTTAGTCCGACCGGCAGTGACATGTCGCTGTTTGTGAAACTAGATTTGGTTTATCGACGCTTCAAAAGCAGCACAGAACATAAAACGAGCTCAGCAGAGACATCAGGCAGATCAGACCACCGTGTTTAACTCAATACATCTTCAAATGTTACAGTTACGGCTGAAAATCACAACAAATCAACACGGTTTCACACATCTCGTCTACCCGGAAGTGATTTGTTGTTGTGTGACGTCACAGTGATTCGGTTAATTGAATAAAATACGCAGCCATCCGACTCATGTTCACCTCACGCTTGCTGCTAAATTCTGGACCTGTACTCAGCGGTCTACTCCTGTTTTGAGTTGTGCAGCTTGCATTTGTCCCACTTTCCGAGGTTTCCCAGATGTGCCACTGCTGCAAAGTGCCGCCGATGATCGAAAACAGGGTTTGAAAGTGCACATTGTTGCTCAGGCTGACAATGAGGAGCTTGCTAGCTCTCCAAATCATCCTGCCACAATATCTTAGCGCTTCACAAACCAACTGTGCAGAAACAAGACGGCACAAGAGCAGATTCATTTCAAAATGAAGTTATTAAGCTGCCAAACATCTGATCTGAACTTGACTGGCATTTTAATTTCTAAATTAACTGTGTAGCTGCATAGATCAGGTAACTTTCTATTAGGCTTGACGACAGATACTCATCAACTCCAGTCAGTTTTTATGTGCGTTAGGTGACAATAACGACTCCATCTTCTTTACTTTGTCACACTTGTCGTCACATTTTGAAACCGGAGCTCTAACACGGTTATGAAGCGAGGTAAAGCAGAAACAAAGAGGCCTACAAACCTTTTGCTTTCCCATATGAAACTAAAACCACATTGCAAACATGCTTCACAAACCGTTCAGTCATCATTCACGCTCAGGGACGAGAACAAGGGGAAATCAACGCGGCAGCTGTCATTTTAATTTCTTTGTTCTCTTGAGAAAAAGAAGCTGAAACTTATCCAGACAGTAAAACATTTAGAGCGGCTGGGAACGGTTTTATTTTCAGGTTTGTTTTGATTCTGACAGGATGGCAGGCTGGCGTTTTCACCGGACAGCTGGTTAAACTCATCTCTTCTTACAGGAAGAGAGCGCTCGGGAGCGGGCCTTGTGAGCGAGGCACGCCGACAGGGTGTGGGGCAGGAAAAACTAGAGAGGGCAAATTCAGCCGGAGAGCTGCAGCAGTCATTACATAAAAGAGGGGGGGTTATGTAACGCCTGTGGCTTCGTGTTGAGGAACTGGGGCCGACCTAAACACATCCAGATGTGTCAAACGGGACCAGAAACCTACACAGACACTCCAATGCATACATAAACACAGACACACACACTAACACACACACACACGGAGGAATGAGAAGAAGGGAAAAAACATAGCTGAGCTACTCGGACTGCAGAGTAATGCTGAGCAATAAGCATGAAAGGCCCGCTGTCGTCTCAGCCAACCTAGTTATTCACCAGCAACACAACATGGACTCTGGATCATCCGGCCCTCCTTTCATCATCCGACAGACGAGTCCCTGCTACACTTGAGCGCTGGTCAGATAACAAAAATTCCCCCGACATTTTCATTGTTCCGTCTGCGAGACGTTATGTAAGCTCTGAGATTTCCTGATGAGCGTTATTGTTGCCTCAGAAACAAGAAAGGGCGCCCACTCGTTTCTTGAACAGAACAACCCGTGCCTCTCCTGCAACATGCCTAAATAAACAGACTTTCCATGAAAATGTCATTCTAATGCATGAGCAGTCTCTGTCGCTCTGCAGCTAGAATGAAAGCAGACTTCCTCTCTGAAGCTAGCAGCTCCCACACCCTGTTAGAGGCCATTGTGGACGTCACATTCACAGACAGAAACACACACACACACGCACGCACAAGCACGCACGCACACTGGCTAAAGCAGAAAGGCCCTGCAGCATAAGCACGACAGCAGATGTTGGCTGGCCCCCAATCCTCTAAGATACGGGAAACCACGTCTACAGTATAGACAGGGATGACAGGATTAGTTGTAAGCAACATGCTGCGTCCAAACAAGCAGTCCAAATAGATTATTTTCCACGCTGCCGTCAACTCGGCTGACGTTAAATAATTGAGGTGCTGCTACGTGAAGAAGACATTACATTGTCTGCAGTGTTGACTGGTGCGGTGCTCTAAGCCATTAAATGGTAACAGACTAAATGTCAGTTGTGAAAATGTGGCATTATGGTTATACACACACACATACACACACACACACACACACCCTACTTCCTGGAAGACTAACATGCTCACAATGAGGCAAGGCTTTCTCCTTGACTGGGTTGGGAGCCGAGAACCTGTTTGTGACTCGTGGGATGCATGATTATACAATGTGCATCAGACGGCTGCTCATAAAAGGCATTACAGATGAGCGGTTTTAGGTTTCCACGGCAGCTTTTTCACTCGCTGCACGGAGCATTATCGGGTCTACGCGTTGCTACCGCTTGGCAAACATTTGCAAAACCTTCTCATTTGTCCAGGTCGTCGTTCTCCCCAAAGCAATTCCAGTCAAAAGCAACTGGACTCGGTTATTTATCAGGGAGACGTTTCACCTCCCAGCCTGGTCAGATGCGTACACGAACTGATGAAGCCTCTTGGATGAGCGGTGAAACGTCTTCCTGACAAATAACCAAGGCTTTGGGGATTTGCAGAACCTGTAAGTGACGGGTGCTCCCTGTGTCAGCGCTACAAAAGCCTTCAAACGCGGCTCGCACGAGAACATCTGAGCAAATTAGCGCAGCTCTCTCAGGGCCTGCTTTATTACGCTCAGATTGCTTGGTTTTGTTGTAATGTGCAGAAAACAAATGTCCTTATGAAGCACGGATGAACCAAAAGCGGGCTCTGGGTTATTTTGTATGAGTGATGGTTGCTTAACACATGTCCTGCAGCGAGGGCAACATCTCAATGTTTGCTTCAGCGGGCTGTTGTGTGGGTCAGCAGCATCTAATGATTAAAGTTATTAGAAATATATTCAAAGCTTTTGTGTCTTCGTGTGGATTCACAGAACATTTAAAACAATTAAGCTACACGCACAAACAGCTATAGGACAGTCTGGGTGGACACCTGTCTGTTCACGGCTCTAAATTAAAGCGCTAGCTGCACAGTTTGAGCCTGAATCTCATTTACGAACGCAGTCCTTCAGTGGCTCATCCTCCTAACACCACAGGACGGCAACGGGGACACGAAATCTGTTTTTACACGGTTACTTTGTGCCACGTAAGCGAGATCATCTCACATCCCGGCTGCTTCAGGCTGACAGTGCACAGGGTCGTAAAGAATATACATCTAAATATACAGAAATGATATTTTATTAACCATGATTGTACGTCTTTTAACCCTTGTATGGTCTCTTCACTTTTGGGACCCTCTGGTATCCCTTTTAGGACGTATTTGGGGCTTTAAAAACAAGTCTGAAATAAAACTTTACGACATAAACCATTAGCATATATTGTCTTTATCTCAATAGGACAAATGACAGAGGGTAAAGAGTGGGGGACAATGAGAGCAGACAGCTTTTCTGTGCTTAGATTATAATAATTTAACCCTATCTTTGTGTGTATGTGTGTGTGTGTGTGTGTTTGTGTGTCGTGGTGACCTGAAGACCATATGAAGGGTGTAAATGTGTGGGGTATATATTATTATTTTTTGTTTGTTAATGTTTTCCACATAAAATAAGCTGAGGCCAGTGAGTTTCAGGTGGAGAAAAATGTATATTTGTACTATTTTTAAAACTTGAAAGGGGTCATTTTGACCTAAATACCATACACGGGTAAATAATGATAAGATATTTAATTTACAATCATTTGTTTTTAAATGATAAACAAAGAAGAGGCTTAAAGAGAGAAAAGATGAACAGATGACACAGACGACGCGGCCTCTTCATGTCAACACCATATGAAACAGACACTGCGGACAAACGCGTAGCCTACGTTATCAGTGCTACGTGCTCGTCCTTCCTGCACCGATCCCTCATTTATCCATCACAACCACAAATATCAGGCTTTTTAAAGAAACGTCTGACACTCGTCATACGGTGACATGTTGCATATAAACGCACCGTCACTGCAGAATTATGAGCGAAGCGGCTAAGATTCATAACCATCATAGAGAGACTCTGCTCTCGTGCATCACTGTTTAAAATTTTAAATAAAAGACGTAGAGCGGAACAGCGCGGCGCATACACACCACTACTCTCACGCCAGGTGACGCCAATGCTCTGCAATTATGTTTATTAGCATGTAGCTTCTTTACACACGCACAGAGGGAAAATGGAGACTGTTAAGTGAAGATTAAGTAATCTTTTACAAGCATGATTGGATAACTTAAAGTTAAAGTAGATCGCCCTCGAGGTTCTGCCCTAAAATGACGGACAACCTTCTGAATCTTCTAAAACATTTGGTTAACGCGATCTCCTGGTCTTAAGTGCCGAGGGGTAATTTCCAGTATATATCCTGACATGATGGCAGCAAAATATAATGCAACCAACTCTCTGCAACAGAGCAAAACACCGTCTCACATTAACAATTTGTAACAGTGATAATTGTACATAAGTTCGTTAGTTCATTAGTGATAGACTGATACATTAACCGGCCAATATTAGCATTTTTTACGTGCATCTGCGGATACGTTCACCGATAGTTCCCCCATCATCATTTACAAAGATGTTTGCTCGTCAGTAAATCTGTATTTTATATTAGTGTGTTCAATGATGAGAACAAATGCTACGAGTCTCGATTTAAAAAATAAAAAGGGAGGAACGTTTATTGAACTTAAAAAGGAGTCTCCAGCGACACGGAGCTGCCTGTGGACGCCTGTTTTAAGTTCAATAAACATTCATTCATTCATCTTTAACCGCTTGTCCCTGTCCTTTTTATTATGTATTTTTTAGGTTGAGACTCGTGACATTTGTTGTCATCATCGTGTCATTTTTATGGCGCAAAAGTCGTAACGGCGCCAAATATCGGGTCAAGCAAATCGGCAGTCCGTATCGGTCATCGTCTAAAGCTGATGGTACAACAATCCAGATTTATCCCTAAACATAATAACATAACGGCGCCGAACGGCATGTTTTTAACCCTTGCGTACTCCTGACAGTAGACTAAATCATTATAAGTAACTACACCTGTATCACATTTCACCGTACAGGCGAACAGACCGATTTCTTTCATCGGGTATGAACGAAACAAACACTTAATGTAGTTACTGAGCATAATAACAATGTTGTTTATGAAGGTTTCATGTGTGCACAAACTGTAGTACACACACACTAATATAAAACACACATCCACTGACAAGCAAAATCACCGAAAATGTCCCGTTTGCACACACGGAGGACTTAGCAGTTGTTACCAAGGGCGACGAAGGTTGCAAGGAGCTGTACCTGCTTCACAATAAAAGCCCTCGCCGTGGTTGGCCTGAAAGCTTTTCATGGTAAAGCAGGAACATGATGTGTCATGTTTGAGCTGACGGGAGACAAAACTGCAGCTCAGAGGGAAAATGAGCTTGTTCCAGTCATTTTGAGACGTTTAATTTAGAGGAGCGCGAGAGAAACACACGGGGAGTGTAGTGAGTTTGCAGGAGACATCACCGCGGCAGTGAGGTAGCTGCTTCATCCCTTCTGCTGAATCTGAATAATACCTCGTTCAGGTGCTTTCTCGGTACTACACAGGGTGTTTAACAAGAAACAGGATTCATGCTTGAGCTCAGCAAAGAGCCTGTTGCTTGTCATGAGGGAACAAACATAACGACTTTGTAAAAATAACACAACACCGCTTGGTAATGTACGACACAGTCATCTGCTCTGAAGCACGGCGACTACACACGACCGTAAATCCATCCTCCTTTCATGAACAGCTTTATGGATGTAATTAATGCAGCCTTTGACCTCCTTTCCTGTAGTGTGGCGTTTGTATTTATGAGGTTTAATCATTTAAATACTCTTCTCTGTGAAAACAACATGTGTGTGAGACGTTTCCGTTTCCAGTTTCTTTCACCGTGAATCCAAATGCAGCTCACTAAAACAACAAATGAGCCCAAACGCAGCTCACTAAAACAACAAATGAGCCTAAATCAATACGCTCCCCTTAGTGTTTAAGATTAGATTTATAAACTGTGGAAAGCACCTATGACTTTCCATGGGAGTCCATTTTCAAACCCCCCGTCTGGAGGGTTACATCTTTCACTTTCATTGTTAAAAATAAAAAGATAGGGATGCAAATTTCATTTAATGTTAATTATTTACCTGTAATAAAACAAATAACACATCCAGTGACTCCAGGATACGGGCTATAAATGACACAACACGAGCGAAATATAATAAACTATTATGAAATCTTAAGATTAACTGACATGGATTAATGTGAATAAGCATCTCACACAACATTTAAGGTAAAACTGCTCCTATTTATATGCAGCCAAGCTCCTTTGTTATCAGCTGAAATGCTTTTTTATTGCCCCGAAGTGTCATTTTAAGACTAAAGAAGATCATAAAACATCTACCGTATTTTTTGGATTATAAGTCGCAGTTTTTGTCATTGTTTGGCCGCGGGTGCGACTTAAACTCTGGAGCGACTTACGTGTGAAAGTATTAACACGTTACCGTAAAATATCAAATAATAGCCCGGGCTGTTATTTATGTCAGTCACATAAGAGACTAGGCTTATATCAGCAATCGTCACACACACACACGTCAACCAATCAGAATTGGGCGGGGGCGGGTCATGGCAGAAGTGCATTGAGAAAAAAAAAAAAAGATGCTAGCTGCTACTTCCGTACCGTTGAGTTGGCGGAGTTGTTCAGAAGTGACACCGATGAGGAAGAGTTCAGTGGATTTAGTGATTAGCAGTGACAGAGTGTTTGGTAAACGTAGAACAGGTTCTATATGTTATAGTTCTGTGTGATTAGCAGCGACAGAGTGTTTGGTAAACGTAGAGCGTGTTCTATATGTTATAGTTCTGTGTGATTAGTGACAGAGTGTTTGGTAAACGTAGAGCCGGTTCTATATGTTATAGTTCTGTGTGATTAGCAGTGACAGAGTGTTTGGTAAACGTAGAGCATGTTCTATATGTTATAGTTCTGTGTGATTAGCAGTGACAGAGTGTTTGGTAAACGTAGAGCATGTTCTATATGTTATAGTTCTGTGTGATCAGTGACAGAGTGTTTGGTAAACGTAGAGCATGTTCTATATGTTATAGTGCTGTGTGACTAGTGACAGAGTGTTTGGTTAACGTAGAGCATGTTCTATATGTTATAGTTCTGTGTGATTAGTGACAGAGTGTTTGGTAAACGTAGAGCATGTTCTATATGTTATAGTTCTGTGTGATCAGTGATAGAGTGTTTGGTGAACGTAGAGCAGGTTCTATATGTTATAGTTCTGTGTGATTAGTGACAGTGTTTGGTAAACGTAGAGCGTGTTCTATATGTTATAGTTCTGCGTGATTAGCAGCGACAGAGTGTTTGGTAAACGTAGAGCATGTTCTATATGTTATAGTTCTGTGTGATTAGCAGTGACAGAGTGTTTGGTAAACGTAGAGCATGTTCTATATGTTATAGTTCTTCGTGATTAGTGACAGAGTGTTTGGTAAACGTAGAGCATGTTCTATATGTTATAGTTCTGTGTGATTAGTGACAGAGTGTTTGGTAAACGTAGAACAGGTTCTATATGTTATAGTTCTGTGTGATTAGCAGCGACAGAGTGTTTGGTAAACGTAGAGCGTGTTCTATATGTTATAGTTCTGTGTGATTAGTGACAGAGTGTTTGGTAAACGTAGAGCCGGTTCTATATGTTATAGTTCTGTGTGATTAGTGACAGAGTGTTTGGTAAACGTAGAGCATGTTCTATATGTTATAGTTCTGTGTGATCAGTGACAGAGTGTTTGGTAAACGTAGAGCATGTTCTATATGTCATAGTTCTGTGTGATTAGTGACAGAATGTTTGGTAAACGTAGAGCGTGTTCTATATGTTATAGTTCTGTGTGATTAGCAGTGACAGAGTGTTTGGTAAACGTAGAGCATGTTCTATATGTTATAGTTCTGTGTGATCAGTGACAGAGTGTTTGGTAAACGTAGAGCGTGTTCTATATGTTATAGTTCTGTGTGATTAGTGACAGAGTGTTTGGTAAACGTAGAGCGTGTTCTATATGTTATAGTTCTGTGTGATTAGCAGTGACAGAGTGTTTGGTAAACGTAGAGCATGTTCTATATGTTATAGTTCGGTGTGATTAGCAGCGACAGAGTGTTTGGTAAACGTAGAGCATGTTCTATATGTTATAGTTCTGTGTGATCAGCGACAGAGTGTTTGGTAAACGTAGAGCGTGTTCTATATGTTATAGTTCTGTGTGATCAGCGACAGAGTGTTTGGTAAACGTAGAGCCGGTTCTATACGTTATAGTTCTGTGAATGACACCAGGCACGTTCTCAGGTCGTTGTTTATGCGTCATATAACGTAAACACTTACTCAGCCTGTTGCTCTCTATTATATGTTTATTTTAAATTGCCTTTAAGGTGAAATGTCGTCTCTTTGGGTTGGATTTATACTCTAGTGCGACTTATATCTGTTTTTTCCTTCTTAATTTTGCATTTTCGGCCGTTGAGACTCCGGAGCGACTTATAATCCGTAAAATACGGTATATGAAAGAAGACGGTGCTGCATAGTCACCTAAAGTCACGGTGCAGTGCACGGCCCAGCTGTCCGCCATGCATATCGTAAACATACTGAGATGGGTCAAACTTCCTCATTGCAACGTTCACCTTTAATATTTACATTATTACGTCTGTATATTAATAAAGGAAGGGCTTCACATTAAGCTTTTTCAGTCATAAATCAAACATAAGACACTGAATGTTTCAGATTATCCTGAAATATACGTTATAAAATAAGAAGTGTATGTTTTAGTAAATGGGATTTTCATTGGATTTCACATGTTTTGGTTATTATTGCTATTGACTATTTAATTTCTGGTATTGTGAGACTTCTTATCTTATTTTATAACATACGTACCATCGTTGTTATTCAAGCATGTGACTGGCAAAGGTCCAAAAAGCATCTGTAACCATCCGCGCCCAAACTACCACCACGCCCTGATCATCTCGCACACTCGCATATTATATTAACAATTAACAATCATTCTACGTCTCCAGCGCCGCAAAGGGCTCAGGATTAACAATTTTTATGCATAATTGGAAGGTTTCTGTCTTTGAAATGATGCAATTATACAATTTCACAGCATTTTGGGCTATAATTGTTAGAGATATCGTCCAAAAAGATTTAAAAAAAGAAGAAAAAAAGTTAAAACTTGCTGTGGTTAAACAATTATGTCATTATTTACACACATCACAGCTTTTATCTGAACATTTAGTTCTTCTGGAAATGATTGTCCCGTTACATCTTATTCTGAAAATCACAAAAGGAGCAGATTCAGAAAACGGTATTGTATACTTATCCACAGATTAAAAAGGTTACGACCAACATGTGACTTATAATTATACAAAAAGGAGATTGCTTATAATAAAATCAGCCTATCTCCAGTTCTCTCTGCTCAAACACCTGAAGCTCCAGCTCTGATCCAACAGGAAGTGCTGGTGAGTGGCGTCAGGTGCGTTCAAACATCAACACGATCAGTACGTTGCTAACTACCTCTGTTGTTTATCATCCACTGCTCAGAGACAGTAAACGGGGTTACGCAAAAACACCTTTACACATTTAAAAGTATAGCACAGGCGGCGTCTTTGCTAACTACCTAGCGATTTGGCGTTTTAACTCGTCTTATCAGAGCTTCGCTGTCGCTGCTGACGTTGTGCATCTGCAGGATGTGAATATTGCAGCACCCTCGCTCTCGCTACTCGTCCAGATGCTCTCCATGTGTTTCTTTACGCTCATGCAGCTGAAGTGCTGAGGCTAAGCATGTTGTGCCGCGCCTGAACCGTGATATATGGCGTGGAAAACCCTGCAGGTTTCTTAAATGAATCACGCGTCGCTCGTACCGACTGCAGCTGACGTTGAACGATCGTCAACAGCGTTTGGGCATCAACGTTCAGGTTTTAAGTAATAAAATTGTAGCATTTTGATTTGAGAAGATCTGAAACAATAAGCAGGATGGGAAGGAACACTTCACCGGTGGAAATATT
Source organism: Echiichthys vipera (assembly GCF_963691815.1). Classification (NCBI taxonomy): domain Eukaryota; kingdom Metazoa; phylum Chordata; class Actinopteri; order Perciformes; family Trachinidae; genus Echiichthys; species Echiichthys vipera. The sequence continues at coordinate 3,270,388 of NC_139843.1, read as the reverse complement.
AATCTGTATCGGAAGTCGAAGCGTAACATAAATTTCTAATTTGGCGCCTTCTTGACCGAGAAACGGCAGAAACAGACTTTATAGCGCTTCTGGATGGAAAACAACAGCTCCCAGAATGCACCTTGTCCTCGTCAGGGACAGGCACGTCCTTTGCCTCGGCTATAGCAGCCGCAGTAGACGCCTCCCATTACCCAATCAGCTGCTCATCGCTAAACTACGGCTCGTAAAGGACGCCACGAGCATCTGATTCGAGCACCCGATCTCCAAAATCTATATCTTCCACATCAGAGTATCCTCCGCCATTGCCGTTACTCTACCAGCTTTCTCCAAAGCGCCTGTTAGCTTAGCTTAGCTTCCAAGTAAGACGGCGAATGTTAGTTTCAGTCCCACCCCCTTATCCAGCTGTTAGGACGAGACGTAACGCCCTTTCAAAATAAGACTTCTGTGTCTAAGCCTCGTAATTGTTCACATGCTTAATAATGTGTTACATCAGCATTAACAGCCGGATAGGCAGGTTTGAAAAATGATGAACTAGCGCTTGTAGTTTCACCAGAGCCTGCCTCTCCAGCACTTGCTGCTTTAGTGATTTTGCGTCATCTAAAGCAGGAAGTGTTCGAGGTAGATACTGTCTCCTGTCTCAGGGGGAAATGAGGGAATGATGCACGACCATTCAAACATATGACCGGGTTTCCAATGATGCGGAGCTTAACGCAAATGCCGTACAACTCAAAATAACTCCTATTTTTGCGGCCTTTGTTTACACAAACTATCACAATGACACAAATATAGCTATATATTGTCCACCCCTTAATAATGACTGTTTCATTTGCACAGTAACACCTCGTTTGACCTTAAATGGGACACCTGACTAATACATCACAGGCTTAATTTCTACTTTTGGATCATGCATGCGACTCACACACAAGCTTCCTGTTAGGTTATGAAGATATTTGGGTCAAAGGTCTGAAGTCAACACGGGAAAGCATCATAAAAATCAGTGTTCTCAGTTACCGTGTTAATAATCTACCCGATCCTAAACAGGTCAGTAAGTCCATTAACGCGGCTGACCCACCTGCTGGATTTTCCCCCTCCTTCAAAACACTACAGGCACTGAAGTGAGTCACTCTTATGTGAACTTCCCATGGAAGACATTCACAAGCTCCTGCTGAGGCCAACCTGACATCACAACAGGCAGCATGTAAAAAAACATGAAGCCCACACTTTCTGTAAAAAAAGAAAAAACCACCACATCCCCCCTGACGATGTTTCCTCCTCGGTTTCAGTTTAAATCAAAACATTCATCGGCTCTGTGGGCGCTCACTCGAACGCTCTACGGATAAACAGAACGTTCGGTTTCAGGAGGATGTGTGTGTGATGAGAGGGCTTTTTTTTTATTACTTTGAGTCCAATCTATGATACCACCCACACCACCACTACACATGCTCTCTGGGCGGATGGTATCTCTACCCCTCCCTGGAGTTTGACCCAACCACTACCGAGGCAGACCAGGCGGTTATGGTTGTCATTGGCACCTGCTAGGGCTGAGTAGCATATCACCAGGCACAGAAATACAGGGGCTTTCACAGGAGAGATGAAGAGCCATGGAAATGTGAGAGTAGTAGGAGTGAAAAGCAGCAACTATGAAACCTCTTTTTAACCTAAATGCTTCCTTTAACACTCAACTTGAGCTCCTGCAGTGAATGCTCCTGTGCTGCAGAATCAGTTTTTACATGTACATCCCAAAACCGGGTTAACGTCTCAGCAGGTGAGGACACTTTTACTTACATTTTGACATGTCGCTGCTCAATGTCCACTCTGGTCAGCTCCTCCTCCTCCAGGTCAGAGTCCCCCCCAGAGCTACTCTCTGTTACGTCTGAGTCAAAGGCGCTTTCTGCTGAATGAAGGTTGGCCGATCCGCTCAGGTACAGCCTCTCCAGTTCCAAGGGCATGGAGCCGCTTTTGAGGAAGCGACCGAGGCCGTCTCTGTTGTTTGAGGACGAGTGGCGTCCAGTCCTCCATGTAGCCGTAGGGGTCGCCGTCTCCGATTTGCGGTTACCCGCCAGGAGCCGGTTGAGAGCCGAGTCCAAGAAGCCGCCGAGCTGCTGCTGAATGTGCCGCTCCACCTGCTTGGCCTGCACAACCTGAAGACGTTTGCGCAAGCGCCGCAGCCGGCTTTCGATCTCAGATTGGCGGCTGCTGTTGAGAAGGGTGCGCTCTTTAACATGAGCGTCAAGGCCGTCTGAGGAAGAGGTACAGGGAAGAGGAGGCTGTGGTGCAGGCGTGCAGGACGGGGAGCCCTGCTGGCTGCTACCTGGTCTCTCCCTATCTGAACCCTGTGGTTGACTTGTAGGCGTGTGTGAATCAGCCTCCTCCAAATTCACCTGTTCAGTGGGGTTAGGGTTGTCGTGGGTATAGGGGGAAAGTGCAACAGAGTGGAGCACTGGTGGTTCAAGGTTTTTTCCATCTGTATTTAGAGAAACCCCAGAGGAATGCTTCTGTTTAAGGGTTCCTTTCATTGGGATGTGCCCTGATAAGGTAGCCGTCAAGGTCTCCGAGTCCAAGGGCAGGTTCTGGGACTGAGAGTCTGTGGTGGCAGACGGCTTGTCACCGTTCACCGCCACCACGCAGCCGGGGCCGGACATAGTGACCAGCTTCTTGGCCAGGCCGTTGACCGGTGCCATGGGCTGGCCGCCTCCGTTAGTGCTGCCGCTCATGAGGCTTTTGAGCTGGCCGCCAGAGAGTTCGATCGCCTGCCTCTTCCTCAACAGGAAGTCTCCTCCGCCGTTGAGCAGGGAGCTGGGCAGTATTCTGTGGCTTTTCAGCACAGACTGTTTGATGAGGACTCCTTGCAGCTTGATTGACTCCTTAGTTGAAGAGACAGGTGTCACATCAGAGCATAAGTAAGAAGCCACCAGCGGCTGGAGCTTTCCCAGGGCCGAGGCCTGAGCCACAGAGTCGGCTTGGGGTTGCTGTTGCTGCTGTTCCTGGTCGCCGCCACAAAAGTCAAGAGGGCAATCTTCGGACGCGGCCTTGCACTTGGCGGGGCCGCTGCTGTGGATGAGGATGTTGCTGGCGTTACCGTTGTTCTCTGCACTGGCCGGTGAGAGACTTGAGGATGGGGCAGCCAGTTTGAAGCGGATGTGGTGAGCTTCGGCTGGGGCGTCGGTGAGAGCGGGCGCCATCGCAGCCATGCAGTGCAGAGGGACGGGCACCGCGGCCTGCTCCACACCACCCGCTTACTGCCCCACCTGAGGACAGCCTGGATAGTACAAAGAGAAAACAAAGAAATAAAGTTAAACACAGTCCTGCATAAAAAACACACTACATCAAACTATGATAAGGGGTCGGTGTGGGAGGACGTTGGGTGGAGGTAGTTTCCTATCAGGAGGTCCTCAGGTAACGTTCACGGCCTTGCACAGTGATGGACCGACGACCACGTAGTGTAAACACACATATAAAGACACTGCCCAGAACATGTTTAAATATTGATTTCATTCTGAAACAGCTGTACACATTTGAATTTAAATGAGTGCATTAGTTATTCTGAAGGCTATCAAGTGAGGAAGTGCAGTTAACTTGATCCCCTTAACGTATGTTTAAGGAAAAGCTGCAAACAAAACAATTCAGTTTATTCACAAATGCTTTGATTTGAATAAACAAATACATTTCTTTCCTATAAATGAAAGGCAACATGAAGGCAGGCTGTACGTACAGACTATACTATAACAACCGACTGACATACTTGCCCTACAGGTTCTGTAAGCCTGTGTAGTGAGTGGAAAATTACAGTAACCGCCATCAAAGAAGCAGCATTTCTTAAATATTTGGCACCAGATGCAATCGATAAAAAGTCACTAATACACCACGGCTTCACGTCAAGTCCAACTCTAACCTACAGTAAACGTCTACAGCTAATCAAGTGGGAGGGCTGATCGATTGAACCGGTGACTCATTGACATTTGTTGACCTGCTGGTTGGAAGTGTTGCTAAAAATGAATCCTGCGGGACCGCAAAACACACTTCAGGTGAGGAGGAGGAGGAGGAGGAAGACTTGAGACAGAATCAAATCCACTCACCGTTTACTCAAATGCAATTTCACTGCATTGTAATCACAGTAGCGCATTTATCTACAGACCTCGCTTCCAAGACTTTCAGTAAATACCAATAAACCCAGCGTCTGCACTGACCTTGGTGAGTGGGATGCGAACGATATGGATGGAGTAACAGCAGACATCTGAGCTACTTCTTCAGGGCCACTAAATAATTCCCACTACACCCATGCTTGCGTGAACAAGCCTTTTATTGTAATTTGCTGACAAGCCTCCTCTTTTATACGAATAAAGCTTTGCGATTCAACCGTGGCGAGGGGGAAGAAACAGGAAAAGCCAATGCAAATTGTCCAAACCCCACTGCCCTACATGTGCCCTGGTTAGTCCACCACACAGGCGTGTAAGTAGGTGGATTTAGGCCCCAGCATTAGTCCAAAGCACATGATGTCATCCTGACGAGGTTCATGGGTCGATTCTAGCTTAATAAATGAAACCATCTCAATTCCCCCCTAAATGAGTGCCAGTAAAATGACTATTAAATTAAAATTAAACATGTAAAGAGACAACTGAGCCGTGATTAAAGCAGGAGTACTGATTCAGTGGTTCACATGTCATTCACACCGCAGCCTGTGTATCCAGGTCTGACTCTGACACACAAAAATAAAAAGGCTGCCTTCAAATAACAGCGAGATAAAAGCGAGCTGCACCTCCTCGGATCGTCTGCAGGCCCAGATGAATGGGGGCTCAGTATTTCACCGCAGTTTCTAGTCAGCGCGCACTACGCCATGTTGGTATTTCCGAAAGCAGATTATGCAATGCGATTCATCTGCTTTCAAACCGCCCATTCCGCTCCAAACACACCGAACCCGTTCATGCACCGAGGGAGGGAATTAAAAAACGTCAGTGAATGCATCGCTTTAAAACAAAAAACCAACATGCATTATATCACCAGTCTCCTCATGTGTCTGGATAGAGATGCGACAAAAAAAATGCCCACATCCAACGTTAGCCAGGCATAACGTAATCCCCCAAAATGTCCCCCTGTTTACGGCATGTTTGCATGTAAAAACAGCCTCTTGCAGACGCATACGAGCATAATGTCGTTATTTCGCCATCTTCGATATAGCTTCCGCTGCAAACCACAGTGCCTCTGTATCACCGAGCCCCAGTGTGAGCAAAATAAATATAAAAACAGCATCAACAGAGATAAAAATCTGCCTAAAAACACGCCACTTTTAATCTTTCCACACGCTGCGTGCACATTAATGCGCTCCTGGAAGCTGCTGATGCAAGAAACACAACCTGCGTGCCGAGCTCATTATAAGCCAACTGCAGTGAAACGCGACCTCATCACATTAGGAATATAAATATATATACATTTTTATTTTTAAACCTTTCGTTTTCACTCACACGGCTTCATTATGTTATTCTTTGGGTGCAGAAGCAGTTACGCAAACCTCGTTAGGCAAGTAAACATTTAGACTACGTAACCTACGTGCACCCTCAGTGATAAGCCAATAACGCCCAAAGTAATATGCATTTGAAGAAGGGGATAATGTTGAATACAAGGGGGTGTATTAGCACCAATGTGTGCGCTAAATAACAACAACACAACTTATATTAAAGCAGAGCGGGGAGACGTGGTGTGCACCGCAATTAAGGCTAAAAACAGGCAGCCTGCAGATGTACATGCACGGGGATGAAGGTTGATAACACACACACAGACGCACACACACCTAAATCGTGTTGTTCACACACATGTCAGGAGCCAGGGAAGTTGGGGAGAAGACCCAGGAGCGGCAGAGAGAAGCTAAGCTCGCTAACAAAGAAAAAGGAGGAACCTACCACGTGACGAGGGTTGCACTATCCGAGGGAATTTCGGCAACAATCCTCCTGCAGTTGTTTTTTTTAAAGTAGAAAAAACACACACACCAACACACACACACACACACGCAAACCGCGGCCGGACTCGATCACTGTGCCATTAATGAAATAAAGCAGATTACCCGGGATATTAAAAAAAACAGGCCCAGTTCACACGGAGCCGCCCGGGTCTCTCGTTCCGGATTCGGGCTACAGCAGCTAGCTAGCCGCCGCTAGCTAGCTAGCTAGCTAGCTAACGAATTTAGATGTATATAAAAAAAAGGACAAGGCCGTGAAACACGACCCGTTTGAAACCCCGGTTTACGGTAAATGTAGGTGGTTTCCGTAGCAATCCTCCCGACCCTGAAAAACCCGGTCCTCGGCGAGGCAAAGGTAGTCCAGATGGCCGTTTAGTCGCGAGCCTTTTCTCTCGTTTTTAGGGGAGAGACGCGGAGAAAATGGCGGCTCGCTCCTCTCCCTCGGATTTGAGTCTGACAAACATAGGAGGGCTGGTGTGTGCGTGCGTGCGTGCGTGCTGGAGCGCGCGCGTTAGAGAGAGTGTGTGTGTGTGTGTGTGTGTGTGTGTGTGTGTGTGTGTGTGTGTGTGTGTAGGCGGGAGACATTTCTCATACTCTCCACTAGAGTAAAGGGCAGATCAGAAACGACAGAAAGCTCTAAAGAAGACGCCACAGGAGGGCATTGTCTCCAAACACACACACACACACACACACACACACACACACACACACACACACACACACACACACACACACACACACACACACACACACACACACACACACACACACACACACACACACACACACACACACACACACACACACACACACACACGCACGCACACACACACACACACACACACACACACACACACACGCTGCTTTCATCTATTTATTATTATTATTATTATTAATAATAATCTTTTATTATTATTATTAATTTTACTACTCATCTAATCGGTTTGTTCATTTCTTGTGTCCTGTTCTTATTTTTGTATTTTTATTTATTTATAATAAATGTTTTATTCTTTCTTCTATTATCATTATCATTATTATTATTATTACTATTATCATTATCATTATTATTATTTTTTACTCATCTTATAGGTTTGTAAATTTCTTGTGTCCTGTTCTTATTTTTGTATTTTCTTTTCTTTCTTTTATTATTATTTTTTAATATGTATTTTATTATTCTTATATTTTTAATTCTTAAAAAAATATTTTAATATTTTTATTTTATTATTATTTTTTATTATTATTATTTTTTAATCTAATTTCTATAACTATTACAATTTGTATTACTACTCACTTTGTTTTTTCCTGTTCCCTTTTTTGTATTTTCTTTTCTTTATTTTATTATTATTTGAAAAATATACATTTTATTATTTTTATTTCTTTTTTTTTTTTTAAATATTCTATTATTTAGATGTTTTAATTTGTTTGTATTTTATAATTTTTATTTTAGTTTTTTATTATTTTTTAAATCTATAACTATTACTACTCACTTTATTGGTTTGTTCGTTTCTTTTGTCCTGTTCTTATTTTTTGTATCTTCTTTTCTTTTTTATTTAAAACAATATATAGATATATTTTAATTCTTGTTCTTATTTCTATTCATTATGATCTAATTTATTGCATTTTTATGTGTGTGTGTGTGTGTGTGTGCACATGTGTGTGTGTTTACATACATATATATACATACGGTATATATACTGTAAATGTATGTTCTTGGTAAATATAGGGAACCCTACATGCCGCCTCTTTAGTGTGCGTGCGCGTGTGTGTGTGTGTGTGTGTGTGTGTGTGTGTGTGTGTGTGTGTGTGTGTGTGTGTGTGTGTGTGTGTGTGTGTGTGTGTAGGCGGGAGACATTTCTCATACTCTCCACTAGAGTAAAGTGCAGATCAGAAACGACAGAGAGCTCTAAAGAAGACGCCACAGGAGGGCATTGTCTCCAACACACACACACACACACACATTTTTATCTGTTTATACGGTTAATGTCTTCATGTGCTTTCACTTTAACCACCTGTTTTAACCCTTAAGTATTTTATTTATTACATTTTTTATTCCTATTTATTTTACCACTCGCCTTATTGGTTTGTTCATTTCTTCTGTCCTGTTCTTATTTTTTTGTATTTTCTTTTCTTTTATTATTTAAAACATTTTATTATTTAAAAAAATAAATATATATATATATATATATTTTATAGTACTTGTGTAACTATTTTTTTAATATTTAAAAAATATATATATTATTTTTATTTTTTTGTATTTAATTATTTTTATTTTCATTTATTAAATCTCATTAATATTAATAATCACTTTATCGGCTTGTTCATTTCTTCTCTCCTGTTCTTATTTTTTGTATTTTTTTTCTTTATTTTATTTATTTTTTAATATATATTTATATTATTATTTTCATATTTTTAATTTTCTTTTAAATAAATATTTTAATATTTTTTTGTATTTTCTTTTCTTCTTATTATTATTTTCAATTATTTTTATTGTTTATTCTTATTTCTATTCATTATGTTCTAATTTAATGTATTTTTTATGTATGTGTGCACATGTGCATTTGTTTACATACATACATACATACATATATATATATACATACACACACACACACACACATATATATATATATATATGTGTGTGTGTGTGTGTGTATGCCATGTCTTTAAACTGTAATCTTCTTCTCCTTCTTCTTCTTTCAACGTGTGCTAAATTAATCTAAATCTAAATCTCATAAACAGCTAAATCATGGTAAACTAAGAGCTCATTATGCTCCTTTTTTGCTCTCTCATGCCACTCTGAACAGGAAGTAGACGCCCACCACTACAGTCACACCTCTGCAGCTGCAGCCTGGAGCCACATGGAGGCGCTCTTCTGCACCGGACCGTTAAATGCAGCTCCAGCCCAAAGAAGAGCATCAACTAACACCTGCTGCACCTGCACTTCTTTATACAGTCTATGCACCTACGCTGGAAACTACAGAGGTGCACATGAACAGCAAAGACGCCGCTGTGAAGCGAAGCAACACATGATATGACTACACCACAGACTGCAGGGTAACATAAAAACAACATAAACATGTCGACAAAGCAACAAATAAGACCAAATTTATATAAAACTAAAGCTACGGCACCTACACTAATGTATGAAAACTACAGGGTGGATATAAGAGTAAAGATAAATCAGCCTTACAGTGTTTATATTTATTCTATTGTCTAAACTGTGTGTATTTGATCTATATTAACATTATAACTCAAGCCGTTTAGACCGTATATCTGCAGCTGCTGCGTGTTTTATTGTTAATACTGTACACAACCCTGACTGTGTATCCACATATTATCCACTGAACATATGCACATTACTCAACAACTCCGGTTCGATGCTAAACTACATGTTGTCTCTTTACCTGCATTAAAATAATATAAACCAATATAATGCAATTTAATACCTTGGCCTATAAGACTGTGTTTTTATATCGGCTGTGTCAGTGGCTGGTAGCTGGTCATTTGACGCTGTAGTGGATTAAGACGATATAATATATGACAATATGATATTTTATAATGTAGTTCTAAGGGCGCACTCACACTGTTCATCCGTACCGTGCCCAAACAGGTTAAACGGCTAAAGTCTGGTTCCTTTGACCAGTGTGAGTGCAACCGTACCACGCCTAGTAGCCGCACGCTTGCCGTCCACGGCCCGTTTGGGAGAGGTGGGCTTTAGTAAAGCACGTTTGCACGTGTACGAGCACGAGCGTGCGCACGTGTACGAGCACGAGGCCTACGGCGGTTCTGAGGTCATTTCCTGTGCGCCTGTTGGGACGTAGAAAAAAGAAGGAGGGACCATGCGCGGACATTTAAAACAATGGCGGTGAAAGGTTCGCGTTGGTGTGATGCGGAGGTGGAGTGTTTACTGCAGATTTGGTCGATGAAAAGATTCAAAAACAGTCGACAAGACGCACAAAAACTCCGAGGTCTACGGAAAGATCTGGAAACAAAGCCACGCATCGCCATGACGTCATCAATGCGTGTGACGTGTTACGGCGTGATGACGTATAGGCAGCAAGAAGCATTCTCCGAGGCCCAGGTAGTGTGAGTACAAACGGGCCTGGAGGGGGGGACAAGGACCCTAAAGCACGGGGCACGGGACGGAGGCACAGTGGGAGGGCGCCCATAGTTGAGATGTACGTTATATATCACACAGGCTTAAGTACTTGTGTAACTACCTTGTGTTTTTCAAAAGATCCTTTTAGAGAAGTTATGGTTGCGTTACTGTTCTCGTGGCGCTCTTCACAGCAATCATTTCAAAGTGTTGAGGGCGTTTAAACCTCTGTAGTTAGTTGCCTATTTGACTTCTTCCATCCTGCGGCTACTGTTTATCTTCTACGACCTTTAAAATAAACTACAGATTATCATTTCCTGTGCACTGTGAGACTCTCACTGCACCTTAGATGTTTACAGTGCTGTGTTTCCCCCTCGCCTGTGACTGTTACGTAACGCTAATGAATGCACGCCGCTTACTTCCTACATCTCTTGCATCGCCTCTGTGTATTATCAGACCACCAGAGGAGACATGCATAACAAATAAGTCATTATAAACGTGCGTTTGTACGTGCACATGTGTGCATGTGTCTCCTACAACTGTCAGGATCAAATAGGGGATGTCTTTGTTAGTCGTTCAGTAAATTATCCTGCGTTTATCCTTGACTTGCTATGCCCACAACCCCCCACCACAGCTTCCTTCCTGTTTGATCAGATCAGGAAGCTCCGTCAGCGTCAGTTCTCTGAGTGTCCACTAGGGGCAGGTTTCATAACAGAGCAGTTTCTCATTGAGCCCCATGTTAAACAGGCCGTTTACACAACATCATTAAACCTGTTTAAGGACAAAAGAACATTCTAGTCTGTGTGTTTAGATCAGATCTCCATGACAACACTGAGGGGGAGGGGCTAGTTTTTATTTTATTGGAGGTTAAAGTTTATGAATAATTAGGGGCGTGGCCTCTTGAGTGACAGCTAGCCTCAGGCTCTCACTTCTCCTCGGAGGCTACTTGTCAGGATTAGCATCATTAGCATGCTAACTCCGTCATCTGGACCTGGACTGTGGTCATTCGTGCGTTGGTGTTTCCATAAGTGACAAGATGGTTTAGGAACACACCGTGTTAGCGTTAGCTCTGTCAGGCTAATTAAATAGCCGCAATTACACCATGACTTGAATACAGCCTGCTATCTATGACACAGACACTAGATGCTAATCTGGAGCAGCGGGAGGATTCGGGTCAGTGTTTTACATTCTGTGAGCGTGGGACTGTGTTGAACATAAGTTTAAATCATAAACGCCGCCTGCACTTGACTCCCTGAGCCGGTGTAATATCCTCTAGGGACACGGGACTCCCACTCCCGTTTATCCGGTAACGTGTTCTGTTAGCCTAGCTCCGGGGCTTAGGAGCTAATGTGGCTAACTCTGTAAACGTCACCAAAATGGATGTATCTCCCCCCCCCCCAGACGTCACATCAATGCCCTTTTTCAGTCACAGGAAATGAGGAGGACGACTCCGAGAGGCGAATATGATTGGATCAAGAGAGAACGGACCCCGTCGGAGAAGCTACATCTTCTTATCCTGTTCACAGTCACCATAGCAACAGGGTATGCAACGTTGACTCCCCTCATGCTTCCCCTTCTTCACTGTGATAGATGTAATCCATCCAGCAGTCGGACACGCCGGCCTCCTAAAGAGAAGCGTTGGTTTCCCCATTAGATGCACCTCACGTGGCCGCTAGTATCCGGTCGCCTCTAAGCCCGCGACCACAGGTGAGGACTGACCCGAGAGCAGAAATACACAATAAAATAAAATAACATGAACTATTTAGAAATACCTTTAACTCCATTGTTGAAACGCTCCGCTCAGTAATCCAATGGGCCGTAATTCCGGTGAGTAAAATGACACCTAAAAAAACAAAAAAGAGTAAATAAACCTTAGTTTAATCTAAATAAAACACTCAGACTCTGTCAACTTCAATGAATGAATGAATGCTTTATTTTGAATATGTAAAACTTCTTATCACTACATAAGTTCATAGTTTTTAGGGACTAATCGTGTGAAAGAATGCGTGGACACTGATGCCAATACTGTTTAAATTACCTTTACATTACATTATATATACTCTTTTGATAGCATCATGTATTTGTATTGACTTGTCAGCATACTTGTCATTATACGTTTATTATTATTATTATTTTATATATTTACTCATTTATTTCAGCATTTATTTATTGATTCCTGTTATTTAAACATGTATTTATTGAGACTTAAGGGGAGTGTAGTCCTCCATACTGTTCAAATGAGCTTTATTCTATATATTTTTTAAGGCAACATGTATTTGTATTGACTTGTACAGTATATTCAGCGTACTTATATTGTCATTATGCGTTTATTATTAGTAGTATTTTATATATTTATTTATTTATGCATTTATTTATTGATGCATGTTTAATCCTCCATACTGTCCAAATTAGCTTTATTTTACATTATATATTTTTTTGATAGCAACATGTATTTGTATTGACTTGTCAGCATAGTTATATTGTCATTTTACGTTTATTATTATTATTATTTTATATATTTATTTATTTTTAAACCATGAAAGACGCAGAATTAACGTCAGTTGTAGTGTCTTATTTTAATGAGGAGACTTTATTTTTTTATTAGCACTTAAATTAATACAAATCATATAAAAACAAACCCTAAAAACCATTTAAATGCAACTTTTCACGTCCGCTTGTTGTTGTTTACAGACGCGACGGAGACAGACGTTGACGCACGGCTCGGCGAGCAGCGTCCTTGCGTCATCGCCCCTCAGCGTGACGTCGCGGCTAACGGCCAATAGCGGCCGACGGAGCTAGCAGCGAGCTAATGCTAATAGCTTGTTCGCTCCCCAGATCCCACACTGACTTCTCAATGACTATTTCACGCGTTTGGTTTGAAAAGAGCGCGAAAAAAATCCGCCCCTCTCGAATAAAACCTCCCGTACTTTAACGGAAGCAGCGTTTTCCCGTGACACGCGCAGCGTTTGGTGAATTTAGAGAAAAGATAACAAGAGAAATCTTTTACTTACCTGCTCGCGCTGTTACTAACCGTTCACCACTTGATAACAACCCCGCCCCCCTGCGCTCCTATTGGTCGACGCGTCCATTCCGCGCTCTCCTATTGGCTCCCCGCGGCCGTCACTCACAGCGAAATGCCCGTACAGCGGAAATATGGGGGACGAAAGTTCATAACACGAAAACTTCATTATGCAAAAAATATTGTTTTTGTGTGAAAAAACCTGCTGGTTATTAAAACATATATGTTTTAAGGTCTCCACTGCGCGGGGCCCGTGTACAGCAGCGGCTCCCGGCGCAGCCTGCTGTGGGTTCACTGTGTTTAACACCAATATGTGAATGTTTGTGCTGCTTTGTCCGTCACTGAGACATGAACCGCTGCTTCTCACGGCTCTATATTAAAGAAAACACACATGCACGCTTTGCTCCTGGCCGTGGATGAGTTTGTTCAGTGTGTTGCATTGGATCTTATCTGTTGTATCTGATGATGAGCAAGACTGTGCTGCAGCTGAGTGATGGATGATGGTGTTTGAACAGTGTCTCAGTCCTTTAACCCTCAAACTAAGACATGAGACATGAAGTCAGGAGGTTCCTGCTGCAGGAGTGGAGTTAAAGCTGCAGCTCAATGATGGAGGATGAGGTTTGAACCCTCAAACTAACACATGAGACATGAAGTCAGGAGGTTTCTGCTGCAGGAGTGGAGTTAAAGCTGCAGCTGGTGGGGCAGGAGACAGGATGCAGTCACTGTACGGACGTGTGGCGTTTACCTGTGGGTGCAGAAGTAAAGTGCAGTCATCAAAGTGTGCTGCTGCACTTTAGAGTCAAGATTCAAGAAGCTTCATTTATGCCGAGGGGAAAGATTGTGCACGATAGAAAGGTGGGAAAGGATCAGAGTGACAATAAGCATAAAAACATCAATCAAATCAAAATAAAACATAAAATAAATCAAACAGTAACTAAGTGTGACAGAGTGCAACAGACACTGTGGTTAAACGCAGGTTTATACAATAAACAACAACATGCAGCTGCAGTTTAGCAGCATGTTAAATAAAATAAGTACAAACTAAAGAAGAAGAAGAAGAAGAAGAGGAATTCCTTTTATTAATCCTGCAAGGGAAAATTCAATTTTTTCACTCTGTTATTATTATTATACAGGTCACACACACACACACACACACACACACACACACACACTCTTAATGGAGAGATGTCAGAGCGAGGGGGCTGCCAGTGACCAGAGCCCCGAGCAGTTTGGGGTTCGGTGCCTTGCTCAACAGCACCTCTGCAGTGCCCAGGAGATGAACTGGCACCTCTCCAGCCACCAGTCCACGCTCCATTCATGGTCCACACAGGGACTTGATCCAGCGACCATCTGGGTCTTCTTCTCCTTCCTCTTCTTCTTCCTCTTCTTCTTCTTCTTCTTCGTCACAGTGAAACCAAATAAAGTGATGCAGTGATGATGAAGGTGGCGTTTGCTCAGGACAGTGTCTCCACTGTTCCTCAGGTTCTGTTGCTCTGATCATTTCACACGTTACAACGTTCGATTCCGCAGGAACTGGATCCTTCACTTTAATGCAGTAGTTTCATCCCACTGCTCGTTTCTGCCACAGACGCTCACGTTACACATGATTATTACAGTGCTTTTGTTTATATAACTGTTGTGCATTGATATTTCATAAACATATTTACTGTTTTATATTTCTGTGTTCACAAATATAAAGAATACTGTATGTAAACAGTTTATTTCTGTTGTTAATCTGTTGAAAAACAGTATTTCTGATGTGAGTCTGACACAGATTTGATCTTCACCTGATTTCATTTCCCGTGATTTTGATTTGACTTGATTTCTTATTTCTACTTTTTATATATTTGACTAAGAGTTTATTGTTTATTATCTTATACTGTATTTGTTTTATTCCTCCTGTGTGTTTTTTAAGCTGCTGGAAACTGAATTTCCCTGCTGGAGTTCCTCCTAAAGGATCAATAAAGAGAAGTCTCTCCTGTGTTTTTCTAACCTTTTGTTGCGTCCGTGGCTCTAAATATACATTAAAAGAATCCTTCTCTTGTTGCTGAGTTGTTGTTTTCCTCCTCTCTGCGTCTGAGGATGTGACTGAGACGTGAAATCCACTGAAACCTGCAACAAAGCATCAGATTGAACCAGTTCACCACAGAATCAGAGGATAAAACACTCGGATCTCTGCAGGTTTTGTCTGTTTGTTCTGGTTTTTAAGGCTTTTTTTATGCACGAGTGTTTGTTTTTAGAAACGTGTGTGAGGACAAACGTGCAGCTGCAGATATGTGATGTTTAGTTTACACTCATTTAAAGATATTTGTATTTTTATTCATGCAAACGCGGCTTCTGCTCAGCTGTTGAATGTAAATGAGGTCAGACTCAAAGGGACGAAGCTTCATGAGTTTTCGTCAGGTGTTTGTGGATAAATGTCGTAAAAATGAGGCTGTGAAAGGAAAAACCTGCACAATAAAGAGAAATAACACTGAACCCATCCTTGTCTTTGTCACAGCTCCGTTATTATTCAAAAACACTCACACTTCTGCGTAATAATGCAGAAAACGATGCTCCAAAGTGTCCTGCTGCTATTTTTATTTAAATGTTTATCAACTGAATGATACAGAACACAAAGCACAATATTTAACTATTTAATTTATATTTTATGTCCTTTTATTTAAGGGGAAACACTGCAGAGCATTTTTTAATTACACGTTTTCTCAGATTAGATGTTTAAATATGCAAATGAGGCAATATGTTATGAAATATGAGCTGATTTTTGTGCATTTCAAGGACAGAAATGTGAACATTGTTTCAATATTTGGTTCAAAAGAGTCAAAGGTTGTTGTTGTTTTTCTACAGATATCTATTTTATCACTGAAAAACACAAGAAAAGCATGAATAATGTTGTTTTTGTCCCTTTAAAGTCAATGTTTAGGCGCAGTTTCAGTGAAAAAACAGCAGGTGGCGCCAAAACATCACATTCAACATCATCACATTTAATTCACACTTTTGTTTTTTATCATATTTACTTTTTATTCAGAGGATTATTAACATTATTATTATTATTATTATTATTATTACTGTTATTATTATTATTAATATTATTATTTCAGAATGGTTTATTGAACATTAAAACAGTGTTTATGGTTTAAAAACTATATTAATCATAAATAAACATTATGTTCGTATCAGTCAAGTGTTGAATATTTAAATAAAACAACATAAAATAAATAAAATAAATAAATAAACATGTTTAGTGTCAGTCAATTCATTTAAATTAGTCAGTTATTAAATAATAAACATTATGTTCAGAATCAAGTGCTGAACATTTAATAAAATAAAAAATAGATTCATAATACTGTGTGTTCAGTATCAGTTTAAATAAATAATTAAAACATAAATAAATAAACATCATGTTCAGAATCAGTCCATTTATTTAAATAATAAAATAAAATAAAAAGAACTAACTAAACACTATGTTCTGAATCTGACAGTTTATTAAAAAATAAATAAATAAAAATAACATACGTTCTGTATTTGCCAATTAATTAAATTAAATTAAATTAAATAAAAACAAAAATGATGTTCTGTATCAGTTAATTAATTTAAAACAGAAAAATAAAAAGAATAAATAAAAATCACCTTAAGTATCAGTCAGTTGTTAAACATTAATAAACATTAATAAATCATAAATAAATACAAATAAATATCTTAATACTCGCGTGTGTTCAGTATCAGTTAAATAATACAATAAAATAAATAAACTAAAATAACTTTAATTTAACACTATTTCAAAATCACCTGAAGCTTTTACCATCGAATGGAATCTGCTGCATTAAAACATTATTTTATGTTATTTTAATTTCTGTCTTTAACACAAACAAAGTGTTAAAAAATATACTTTTAAACGTTTAAACACTGAGTTTAAATGATTAGAGATAAGAGTTGAAACCAGAGTAACTGAGGGTTTCCTCCCTTTTGTTTCCTGTTCTCATGTTTCATCCTTTTGTTCTTTTGTCCTCATCGATGCTGCGGCGCTGTCGAGTGTCCTCTTCACGTCTCACACACTCGGCGCCCCCGTGGGCTTCGGCCTTGAGGCTGTTGCCGCGGTGATGGAGGTCTTTCTATGGTCCTGTCCTGCAGGGCTGAGAGATCTCATGTGAAGGTGCGTTCAGGGCCGGGTGAGACCGGGTGAGACCGGGCACTGGTGCAGCAGGTCAGGACGCGGCCTACGGAGAGAAGGAGCCGCCTCACGTCCCTGAGGAGTCACTTCCTTCAGCGTCTCTCTCATTCTCAGGCATTCAAAGGTCTTTTTTAACCACTAATGCTGCTGAAAATAACAGCAAACCTCTGCAGCAGCATGAGAAGAGTCTCTACACACACAACAAAGCAGCAACAGCGTAGTTAGTGAAGCCAGAGTTTATTAAAAGAGTGTTTTAAAGACTTACCTACTGGCCCCTGCACCAGCTCCTCTCATAGTAAAGTCCATTTTACCGCAGATTCACAGGAGCTGCCGTTCGCTACAATGGACGTTTTCTAACCCTTAAAAACACCAAAGTCACGCGATCACACACACACACTGACGGTGTGATGGAGGACGGGTGGAGGACCGATGGAGGACGGGTGGAGGACGGGTGGAGGACCTATGGAGGACGGGTGGAGGACCGATGGAGGACCGATAGAGGACGGGTGGAGGACCGATGGAGGACGGGTGGAGGACCGATGGAGGACCGATAGAGGACGGGTGGAGGACCGATGGAGGACGGGTGGAGGACCGATGGAGGACCGATAGAGGACGGGTGGAGGACCGATGGAGGACGGGTGGAGGACCGATGGAGGACGGGTGGAGGACCTATGGAGGACCGATGGAGGACGGGTGGAGGACCTATGGAGGACGGGTGGAGGACCAATGGAGGACCGGTGGAGGACCGTTGGAGGACGGGTGGAGGACCGATGGAGGACCGGTGGAGGACGGGTGGAGGACCGATGGAGGACCGATGGAGGACGGGTGGAGGACCGATGGAGGACGGGTGGAGGACCGATGGAGGACGGGTGGAGGACCTATGGAGGACCGATGGAGGACGGGTGGAGGACTGATGGAGGACGGGTGGAGGACCGATGGAGGACCGATGGAGGACGGGTGGAGGACTGATGGAGGACGGGTGGAGGACCGATGGAGGACGGGTGGAGGACCGATGGAGGACCGATGGAGGACGGGTGGAGGACCGATGGAGGACGGGTGGAGGACGGGTGGAGGACCGATGGAGGACGGGTAGAGGACCGATGGAGGACGGGTAGAGGACCGATGGAGGACGGGTAGAGGACCTATGGAGGACCGATGGAGGACGGGTAGAGGACCTATGGAGGACGGGTGGAGGACCTATGGAGGACCGATGGAGGACGGGTGGAGGACCTATAGAGGACCGATGGAGGACGGGTGGAGGACCGATGGAGGACGGGTGGAGGACCGATGGAGGACCGATGGAGGACCTATGGAGGACCGATGGAGGACGGGTGGAGGACCGATGGAGGATCGATGGAGGACGGGTGGAGGACCAATGGAGGACGGGTGGAGGACCGATGGAGGACGGGTGGAGGACCGATGGAGGACGGGTGGAGGACCGATGGAGGATCGATGGAGGACGGGTGGAGGACCGATGGAGGACGGGTGGAGGACGGGTGGAGGACCGATGGAGGACGGGTGGAGGACCTATGGAGGACCGATGGAGGACGGGTGGAGGACCTATGGAGGACCGATGGAGGACGGGTGGAGGACCTATGGAGGACCGATGGAGGACTGATGGAGGACGGGTGGAGGACCGATGGAGGACCGATAGAGGACGGGTGGAGGACCGATGGAGGACCGATGGAGGACGGGTGGAGGACCGATGGAGGACCGATGGAGGACGGGTGGAGGACCGATGGAGGACGGGTGGAGGACGGGTGGAGGACCGATGGAGGACGGGTGGAGGACCGATGGAGGACGGGTGGAGGACCTATGGAGGATGGGTGGAGGACCGATGGAGGACGGGTGGAGGACCTATGGAGGACCGATGGAGGATGGGTGGAGGACAGGTGGAGGACCTATGGAGGACCTATGGAGGACCGATGGAGGACAGGTGGAGGACCTATGGAGGACCGATGGAGGACAGGTGGAGGACCGATGGAGGACGGGTGGAGGACCTATGGAGGACCGATGGAGGATGGGTGGAGGACAGGTGGAGGACCTATGGAGGACCTATGGAGGACCGATGGAGGACAGGTGGAGGACCTATGGAGGACCGATGGAGGACAGGTGGAGGACCGATGGAGGACCGATGGAGGACGGGTGGAGGACCGATGGAGGACGGGTGGAGGACAGGTGGAGGACCGATGGAGGACGGGTGGAGGACCGATGGAGGACGGGTGGAGGATCGATGGAGGACGGGTGGAGGACCGATGGAGGACGGGTGGAGGACCGATGGAGGACAGGTGGAGGACCGATGGAGGACGGGTGGAGGACCGATGGAGGACGGGTGGAGGACCGATGGAGGACCGATGGAGGACGGGTGGAGGACCTATGGAGGACGGGTGGAGGACCGATGGAGGACAGGTGGAGGACCGATGGAGGACCGGTGGAGGACCGATGGAGGACGGGTGGAGGACCGATGGAGGACGGGTGGAGGACCGATGGAGGACCGATGGAGGACGGGTGGAGGACCGATGGAGGGCCGATGGAGGACCGATGGAGGACGGGTGGAGGACCGATGGAGGACGGGTGGAGCGGCTGAGGTCAAACACCGGTTGTCGTCTGTTCTAAATGCAGCGTGCAGTTAAACTGATGTCACATTTCTGCGTCTGAAGCTTCTCAAACCGTCGTCCGCTGCAGGAAACACGCTTCACAACATCACGACTGTCCCTTCAAGTGCAGGATCCGTACGTACGCCGGTTGTCTCCACTTAAAGCGACGGTGACGGTGACGGTGAGTGAGTGTGGAGCCGGCCCAGGATGAAACAAAGCAGAAGCGGTTTATGAGTGAGCGGTGCGGCGGCTCCGTGCATCGGGACGAAGCCGCCGCTGCGTCGCTGCAGGAGCAGGAGCCGGCGTTGTGTTTACATGGTGAGTAACCGTGTTGTGAGTGGAGCTCTCATGCATGTGAGTGCGCCACAGAGGGCCAGGTGGCATCACGGCCTCCTCCTGAGAGCTCCGCGTCATCTTCATCTCATCACCCAACACACACACACACACACACACACACTCACACACACACACACACACACACTCACAGTCCCCTTCAGCGTCACAGTGACTGAACTCGTCTTAATGAACATCCTTCACAGTCAGGAGCACCAACACTCTCCTTTAAAGAAACAGATCTGTGCGCTTTAGATCGATTTTAAGATTTTACCGATCACTTTTACGGCTCGTCACGGTCCCGCCCCAGAGTCCATCACAGACACGCCGACTCAGCAGCTGCAGGAGACTCTCACTGTCGTCTGATGGAGTCACCGTGGCGACCAGAGTTTCTGGATCTTTATCTTTAAGATCCTAAAGATAAAGATCATCTGGTAAGGATGAACCCTGGGCGCCTCCCTAGGGAGGTGTTCCAGGCACGTCCAGCTGGGAGGAGGCCTCGGGGAAGACCCAGGACCAGGTGGAGAGATTAGATCTCCACACTGGCCTGGGAACGCCTCAGGATCCCCCAGTTAGAGCTGGTTAATGTGGCCCGGGAAAGGGAAGTTTGGGGTCCCCTGCTGGAGCTGCTGTGCCCGCGACCCGACCCCGGATAAGAGGCTGAAGATGAGATGAGATGAGATGAGATGAGGCATTTAAGTGCACTTTTCCCAGTTGGAGGTCTGAAACTTCGGACTTCCCATGGCACTTGAACGCAGCATGAGTTTCAACACCTGCTGGATGTC
Organism: Echiichthys vipera; assembly: GCF_963691815.1. NCBI lineage: Eukaryota > Metazoa > Chordata > Actinopteri > Perciformes > Trachinidae > Echiichthys > Echiichthys vipera. Next base: position 3,249,437 of record NC_139843.1, on the reverse strand, counting down.
TTTGACGTTTCAGTGGCGTACGTTTATTAGGAGCATTTTAAGATTAGAAAAGTAAAGAAAGAATTGCTTTATTTCTTATTCTCGATGATTCCCGTGGAAAGTTCCCGACTTTGCGCCTTCGAACCGTGGAGAGGAGCCGGCGTTCCTCCTTAAACCCCGGCTGAGGTCGGCACTCAGGCCTCTCTGCCGCGGCCCGGGGAGGAGATGTTCAGTTGGGCAGAAGCGTCTTATTTAAGAGCTGCCCTCAGAGACGTGCACACACACAGAGCTTAAAAGGATCACAAGGTCCAAAAGATGTATTTCTTGTCTGTTGTGTCTCGGGGGAGCGTGGAGACAAATGGCGACGTGAGGCTGAGCCTTTAAAGCCGGCGCCACGTTAGCGCTGAATGTGTGTTTTTCTCTGCTCTATAAATAAACTCCACTGCACATTGTTGAATTTTTCATTCAGTCGAATGCAACACAGCTTTATTTCCTCTTCACTTCAAGTATGAAAATAACAATATTGAAAATAAATAATAAATAATAATGATGTGAATTACATTGTGATTTTGTTTTGTACCACAGAACCATGAAGAAGAAGAAGAAGAAGAAGAAGAAGTCATTTTTAAAGACAACACGTCACCAACGTCCTCTGCTGCTCATTAAAACACGATTAACGGCGTTCAGAGGTTTGAAACCCGCTGAAACAGAAGCTGCAGTGCAGTCAGACGTCTCTCTGACGAAGACTTTAAAACAGATTCATGAGGAAGAAGAGAAGAAATCAGTCGTTTAAAGATTTAAACAGGTTTCTGCTGCAGAGTGAGGGCGCCCTCCCACTGTGCCTCCGTCCCGTGCCCCGTGCTTTAGGGTCCTTGTCCCCCCCTCCAGGCCCGTTTGTACTCACACTACCTGGGCCTCGGAGAATGCTTCTTGCTGCCTATACGTCATCACGCCGTAACACGTCACACGCATTGATGACGTCATGGCGATGCGTGGCTTTGTTTCCAGATCTTTCCGTAGACCTCAGAGTTTTTGTGCGTCTTGTCGACTGTTTTTGAATCTTTTCATCGACCAAATCTGCAGTAAACACTCCACCTCCGCATTTTTTAGCCAATGTGTGTGTGTGTGTGTGTGTGTATTTGTGTGTGTGCCCTGTGTTTTTTTCTGCTTCCAATCATTGATGCAAATAGGTGTGTGCCGTAGCCGTGCCGTGAACGGTGGAGTGGTTCCAGGCCCTGGCTCTTGATTGGCTGCACGCTGAAAACTACCTGGTTTATAAAGAGCCAAGATGGCCGACGTCTGACGGCAGCAGGCGTTCCTCGTCCTCCTCATCTCCCAACAGGCCGCGCTTCAGCTCAGCTTTGTCGTCCTTTTGAGTAGTTTCAGTTTCTTTGAGTAGTAGGGGTGGACTGTCACTTTTGTTAACATTGTTTTATTTAGTTAGGGCGGTAAATCTCGTGTCATTTGTTTCTTCTTAAGTTTGGTTCGATATGGTTTATTATTTCCTGTACAGGAACCTTTTTGTTCGGCACACGACCTCCTCCTGCGCTACTTGTGTAAACACATATATGTGATACTTTCCATTGTTATGGTTGATAGTTTATTATGTTTATGTCTGTTTCCATGCATTCCTAATCACTTGGCTTTTCTCTTTGTAAACCTTTGTTTTGAAAGGTGCTAAATGAATAAAGTTATTATCATAATTACGTCACGACTGAACAGCCCCAAGGTCTGAACATGATGATGTGTCTTTAAACAGGAAACAGCCAAAAAAGGTTAATTAATGAAGCTTGTGGCGGACGGCGCTGACGCTGACGCACGGAGAGGCTCTGACCTTTAAAGGAAATGACACATTTCTCTGTTTGAACGTCGCCGCAAACATTCGAGACGACGTCAGAACACGACACGAGTCATTCACGGGGATCCAGAGGGTGTTTGTTTGAGAACGAAGGAGAAAAAAAACCTGTTTACATCCAAACTCGACTCATTTCACTCTTCTTCTTCTGCGAAACAAAGGATCTAAAACGTGAAAAACACGCGCGGTGAATGTGAATTCTTCTGTTCTCGGCTGATTCCAAGCGTTCCATCGGCCGCTCCGCCGCCTCACGTCAGCAGAAGCCACGTCGCAGAGTGAGATCCTGTCGTCTTGAATGGTTTCGAGACGTTTCCCCCCCGAGCGGAGCGGCGACGCGTCACTCTGAGAGGGTTTGAACGTAAAGAGACGTTGACACAAACAGCAGTGGGTCCGACGCACCGGTGCGAGGCAGAGCTGGTGTAGAGGGAGGAATGTGGCCTGTGAACTCCAGCGTCACAGTGTGCGGTTTGTGTGTGTTTTTGGTTTTTGTTGGTGACTGGAACCTCCGCGTATATATTTATATATTTACAACACATCAGTAAACAGAGTCACCGCGCAGGACCCTTCAACGCTTACACCCGACGCGCACAACGCCACTTAACGCTCCTGTTAGCGGCTCGCTGTCGGAGAGGCAACAAAAGTCTCTTTGTTCTCAAGAGTTTTGTTCCAGAAACGTCCGTTAAGAGTCGTCCACAACAACAACAACCGTGACTTCGCATGATTGTCTGTAGTTAACGCGTGGTAAAGCGCAAATTATGAAACGAGCGGCTCGAATCAGGCAATCTGATTGGTTGTTAGACGCGGTTTGAATCCCGTATACCACGGCAAAGTCCCGATTCTGCATCACTGCTGTCAGAGACTTCAACAGGGAATAACAATCATAATAGTTTTCTTTATTTTTGTTCTATAATTTCATAAATGCAACAAACTGTAGTTGTTTTTGTTTATATCGTATAACTATAGATACAACTTTAATAGCTGTGACGTCAAATGTGTTTTGCGGCTTCAGAGAAGGCGGCAAATTGGCTCGTTTGACGTTAAAGGTCGCCGACCCGTGACCTAGAAGGAAACACTGCTCCGGGACGTCTTCAGTGTCTCACAGACCACCGCCGTCTACACCACAGCTGCTCGCCATTTTGCCTCCTTCTCAACACACGCAGGGTGGTTATCTCCTCCATCGTCGGCCATGTTTGTTGTGGTCAAAAACTTTTTAATCTGAGTGACGCCGTCTAGAGCAAGGGTGTCAGACTGATCCAGCAAAGGGCACTGTGGCTGCAGGATTTCATTCGTACCGAGCAAGAACACACCTGATCCAACGAAGCCAACTGTGTGAAGGCGACTCAGGTGATTGAGTAAGTCGAGTCAGGTGTGTTTTTGATTGGTTGGAATGAAAACCTGCAGCCACAGCGGCTCTTTACTGGATCAGTTAGAGACACCTGCTCTAGACGGTGTCAATTCCAACGTAGGACGCATGAAAGCACGAGGATCGATGAGAACGATGAGAGCGTGCGTCTCCGTTCACGCACGAAACGGGAGCAGAAATCAACCTTTTCGACGCTTTTTATTCAGGAACAAAACTCTTGAGAGACTTTTATGGAATGTGTTGAAAACGTTTCTGTAGACTCGATGAAAGCGGCGCGACCGCCCCGAGCTGAGAACAGAGGGAAGAGGAAACAGCACAACACACAACGACTCGACGGACAACTACGACCGGGCCGCTCAAAAGAAAGAAGGAGTTTTAAAACGTAGTCGCTGCGTTTGAGTCCAGCAGCGAGCGGAGGAGAGTCCGGTCCGCCGCGGCCCGGAGACTCTTCCAGATCGCACTGATAACAAATAAAAATAAAAACAGACAAAGTGTGCGAGCAGGAACACAACGGAGCGTTTCTATGGCAGGCAGACACGGAGGAATACGGAGTGCTGTACATTCACACCCGGATTCAAAGTCACACGTGGTCACGCTGCGTCCCCTGATCCTGATCCACTAACCTCCCGTCTCATAAAGTCCGCAGTGTCCTTCCTCGTCCGTATATAACGTCCCTCCTGAGGTTTGGAGACTGATGCAGCCTCTCCTCCTCCGGTGCACCAAGCGTCTCCGTGTGGCACAAAGCGATGACGAAGCGCGTATCCAGGACAACGCCGCGCCCCCCTCACCCCCCCTCCCTCATAGGGACGTGGACTGCTTGATGCTGTGAAAGCTGACCCGTGAAGGGGACGTGGGGATGGACATGGCCTGGGTCATCCGGGCGCGGATGGAGTGCTGCTCCTGCCAGCGGTGGAAGCGCTTCCTCACGGCCGAGCGCACCTGTGGACACACGGAGAGCAGACGCACGCTCGCGTCAATACATCATACGGAGCGAGTTTTGTTTTCAAAGACGCAGAAACAACAACACAAAGCTGCTGTTGGTGATTTAAAGTAAAGAGAAATAAGAATCTAAGACGCAGAAATACAGTTGGTTTATAGGAGGAAGTAGATAAACATGTATCTGTAGATAATGCTAAGATAGGGTGTTATGAATAAACTGTTTACATGAGTCAAAAATGTTATTAAAAGCTTATTAACAGCTATAAAGATAAAGAAAGAGATGATGAGTTTCATTTTTCAGTCAAAATGAATAAAAAAAAATCAAAAACTCAAGAGAAACTGGGTCAAAACCGTCAAACAGGAAGGAAATAAAACACAATTACAGTTAAAAATATAAGATATTAAGATTATTTAAGATTATTAAATCCTGATACTAAAGATTTACTTTGATGGCAAAATCTGTTTAATTCTAAAATACTGATCATAATTCTGAGATATTTGTTAATCTGTCAAAGTCTGATTTAAAAATATAATTATTTATTTATTATTTTGACTTAAAATATCAAAAGTGCAGTTACCTAATATATGAAAATAATGAGTTAATATCTGAATCAATGAGAAACTTTATGAAAATAATGAGAAACTTTATGAAAATAATGAGAAACTTTATGAAAATAATGAGAAACTTTATGAAATGAATGAGAAACTTAATCAAAATGAGTTAATATCTCAATGAGAAACGTTCTTGAAATAATAACAACATAATATAATAATATGGTAATAACGTATTATTTTGACATTATGAGTTTTTTATAAAGTGATATTTTGGTGAAAGTTGAAATCTTTTGTCTTTTTTCTTCCACATTAATTTTGTGACGACTCTTGTTGATGTTTTAAACGTTCCTTCACTTTCATCTGTTTTTGTTTGTTTCCATATCATCAGTTTTATTTTATTATTATATTATTTATTATATATTATATCTGTGATGTTGAGTCTATAACGGAGCAACAACAGGCGGTGAATCATTCTCTCTCCCTCTCCTCCCTCTCTCTCTTTCCTCCTGCAACTCTCTCTCTTGCTCTCTCCCTCCCTCTTCTTCTTCTCTCCATTCCTGCCTCTCTCTCTCTCCCCTCTCTCCCTCTCCCCCCCCTCCTTCTCCCCCTCCCTCCCTCTCTCCCCCCCTCTCTCTTCTCTCCATCCCTGCCTCTCCCCCCCTCTCCCTCTCTCTACCCCCCCCCTCTCTCTCTCTCCTTCTCCCCCTCCCTCTCTCTCTCCCCCCCTCTCTCTCTCCCTCTCTTCTCTCCATCCCTGCCTCTCTCTCTCCCTCCCTCTCTTCTCTCCATTCCTGCCTCTCTCTCTCTCTCCCTCCCCTCTCTCTCTCCTTCTCCCCCCCCCTCTCTCCCTCCCTCCCTCTCCCCCCCTCTCTCTTCTCTCCATCCCTGCCTCTCCCCCCCTCTACCCCCCCCCTCTCTCTCTCTCACTCCCTCCCTCTCTCTCCCCCCTTCTCTCCCCCTCTCTCCCTCTCCCTCTCCCCCCCCCCTCTCTCCAGTAATCACAGCTCCGTCTCTAACAGGAGGAGCTTTGACCTGAAACGCTTGATCCGCAGAACACAAAAACAATCACTTTAACGCGTTTCACGTCTCCGCTCATCAGCTGTGTGGCCGCTGCCCTCCGCGCAGACGCGTTAACCCACCGCACGCACACTTCAGCGCTACGCGTTTCCCCTTTCCCTCGGATGTGAGCGCGAGCATCCTCTGTTCATCCTTTGTCTCGTTTCTTCTTTGCTCCCTGAAACAAAACACTAAATCAATAACCTCTGTAAGCCATGCATGCGATTAAAGGCCCTGCAACACGGACCCACGATGAGATGTTCATTCATCACGCGGCGTGGGACGGCGGGCGAAGGCCACAGCGGGCTGATATTCCATCTGTGCAGCCTGCGGAGTCATAATTATCTGTGATGAGACTCAAACACCAGATTATGATTCAGCCGGCGAGCCACCGGGCCGCCTTAATTAAACATCTGACATAATCCTCATTGTGGCGATGAAAAGGTCAAGTGACGCTGTGATTATCTTTACGTCTTCTTCTTCTTCACTTCGGGGGACGCGCGGCGACGTCAGGCGGGGCGTTATCGATCCAAACCTTAGAAGAGAGCGCCGCGGTAGTTCATTTATTAAGTAAAAGCCGACTTTAGGAGGTAAATCCTTCACAGGCTCTGTCTCGGTTTTTACTTTAGGATGAAATGATGCTTTTTTGGTCCCGCGGCGAGGAAACGTGCCGTGTTACAGCAGCAGAGGGGGTCATTTACTAAAGAGGCGTCAGGGAAATGTTAAAAATTTAAATAAATACACAAACTTCCTCAGACGTTGGAGTCAGATCGATGCGGCTCAAGATTTAACCCAGAATAAAAGTCTATTTCAGGTGTTTTGTTTATTTTTCTTCTACAACTCAAGCTAAGAAAATAAAGTTCTGCAGCATTCGCCGATGGCTCAGCGCCCCGAGCAGGTGGGGGTTCGGTGCCTTGCTCAACAGCACCTCGGCAGTGCCCAGGACCAATTTAGAGTTATCAATGAACCGAACACCTGCACGTCTTTGGACTGTGGGAGGAAACCGGAGAACCCGGAGAAAACCCACGCAGACACGGGGAGAACATGCAAACTCCACACAGAAAGGCTGGGATTTGAACCAGGAACCCTCTCGCTGTGAGGCTGTTATTATAAGCACCTGTGTGATATGAGTGGAGATGTCGTCTGTGAGACACATCCATAGGTTGCACCAACAGAACACGTCTCCGGTGGGACTTAAAGAGGCACGTGGAGAAAACCCACGCAGACACAGGGACAGAAGGGCCCCAGCAGGGATTCAAACCTGGAACCCTCTGCACTGCTGTGAGGCGACAGTGCTAACCACCACACCAGCGTGTCGCCCTACTTCTGCAGGCATGCATATTCTTATTTCTGCTCTATTTTGAGACGGTTTCCTCCTCCGATTTCATCCGTGGGACCAAATTAAGGCCGACAGTGTCATAAAGAGTAGAAAGTGATGTCGCTTAAACACGACAAGTCCTAATTGTGCCCTAAATACAACCGCTTCAGGCCGCCGCATCGCTCCGTTCCCCCTAACAACCCACGGCAACAGTCACCAAAAGGGAGAGTGGGAGCAGCCTGAAGACGGACGGGAAACATAAATAAGAGTCTGAAGCAGAGGGGGGGGGGGGGCTGTGTGATCGATCCTTGGATGTGAAAGTGCTTACCTCGCTGTTTAGGAAGCAGTAAAACACGGACACAAAGAAGCCCTGTGTGCAGAGGAGGGGGGGGGGGGGGGGGGGGGGGACAAAGCGTCAGGAAACACTGTGGGTTATCACACATTCATTCAATCATCTCCGGAGCGGAACGCTGTAATTAAGCTGTCCACTCATTACAATTACTGCGACTTTGTTTACAGACAACAAGCCCGAATAAATGTTACTGTCCTGCCCGAGAGCCTTTGTCCGCGGGCTCGTTTGTACCTGGAAGGACTCCAGGAACGAGTTGAAATAGATGAAGACGATCTGCGAGATCTCGTCCTCCCCCGGGTTGACGAAGAACAGCATGTAGGTGATCCCCAGGAGAGGCAGGAGGACCAGCGTGGCCTTCACGGCTTTCCTGCAGGTGGAACGGCGACAGAGAGGGTCATCAGGACACCGACCCGGCGTCAGTGAGTCACACACACGACAACAGAACTGACAGGAAATAAAGGCGGTAAAACATTCAGCGTGAAAAACCGACTGCAACTGAATTTCCATAACTGGGTTCCTGCACATTTTACATTTAAAACAAAGTGGTTAGAGCAGCTGAAGATGCCGCAGGTTCGACTCCCACCTGCGGCTGTTGCCTCGAGCACCTTCAGCTGCACTAACCACTGTTCCCCCTTTACTGCAGGTCTCCCCCCCTCTCTCTCTCACCCCATTTCCTGTCTGTCCTTTATAATAAAAGGCTTGAAAACTGCCAAATTTCTTTTTTTTTTTAAAAAGACACATTTTCAGACTTCTCTTTTCTTCATTATCATTAAAAACCCGTCAATCTCATCTCATCTCATCTTCAGCCTCTTATCCGGGGTCGGGTCTCGGGGGCAGCAGCTCCAGCAGGGGACCCCAAACGTCCCTTTCCCGGGCCACATTAACCAGCTCTAACTGGGGGATCCTGAGGCGTTCCCAGGCCAGTGTGGAGATCTAATCTCTCCACCTGGTCCTGGGTCTTCCCCGAGGCCTCCTCCCAGCTGGACGTGCCTGGAACACCTCCCTAGGGAGGCGCCCAGGGTTCATCCTTACCAGATGATCCTGAACCACCAAATGCTGCTGAAACTAGAAGCATCTGAACGGGCAGGTCACATCGAAACGTACCTGTACTGGATCGTCTCGGACGTGGTGGATGCTCGCAGTTTGGTCATCAGGATCCTCACGATGTTGAAGAGGAAAATGAAGTTGATCTGCGGGGAAAAATCCAATATGATAATGAGGAATAAAATCATTGAATAACGCGGTGTTAAGATGTGTTACAGGCAGGTTTTTAACCTGAGGCCGCTCATGTTTACGTCTTCAGTGACATCCACGTAAACACAGACAGTGGCCAAGTCTCAGTATTACGATTAACCACAACGTATAACTAACTACTGGAGAACAGTGCTGGACTTTTCCCTTTGTGTTTAATGTGAATTTACGGATCAAAGGCCCAATTTCAGGAGCCCGGTCCATATTCAACAGAAGGATCCAGAGAACAAAGAGTTAGTGAGCTGCTTGCTCCATAGCTGCTCATCTCATCCGTGGAAGCCTCCATGTTGTTCACACTCAACAGTCTCTTCTGTTTCACTTCAATGCACCAAAGAAACCAACACTGATTGGTTCAGACTGGTCAAACTTCTCCACCGCACGTTGCCAGACTGATCTGAGAGTAAAATACGGAGCTCAGAGATCAGGACGGGCTCACGAGGCTGATCAAACACCATCAAATGCTTCCAGCTGAGCTTCAAACCTGCAGACTCTCATTCTTCTCAACCAGACACGTCATTCGTTTTGACTGTGATTCAGGCTTTAATATTGATGTTATATTATAGTAATTTAATCCTGCACTGATTCACGCGTGCTGGTGTCGTTGATGTACACTCTGTCTGCTTAAGTGTTTTTCTGACAGACTATATAATGGTTATTAAATGTAAATGAATGTCTCAGCGCTCGGGGACTGCAGATGGAGAATAGCTAATAGCTAAATGTGGCGTAAAACCATCTGTCTGCGTTTTGAGATCAGTGTTTTCCTTGACAGTAAGAAAGCTAAAGTCTCTTTCCTGGTTAAGTGAGATTATTTCTCCCACAATGTGATGAACGACAACGTCCACGGTGTGTGTGCAATAGGTGCGAATGATGTAACACAAGAGCGAAAATAGCTGAAGGAAGACTTTCCGAGCCGACCTGACCTTGGCCCTCCGCAGACGCATGGCATCCTTTCAAGAACCATCCGTGTGTTCTCACTCGCCCGGCGCATTAGTGCTCGTGTTATCATGTTTAATAACATCCTGCATTTATATATTACAGCCCTGCACCTCTTTATTGCTGACATTAACAGCCACCGGGGGGTTGAAAGGCATTGAAAGTTCAGCCCCCCCGACAGGAGATCCCACACGTATTCTGGTGACCTGACGATGCTGCTGCTGCTGCACGATCGAGTGCTCGTCACTGAGATAAAAGCCTGAGAGGAGCCGTTGGATGTAAGACATTTTGGGTGAAAGTAGCAGAGAGATATTGAAGGAGGCAGATGTGTGCTTTAGGGGGAGAGAGAGAAGGAGAGAGGGAGAGAGAGAGAGAGAGAAACCTAAAGTGCCTCTCGGAGCGATGACTTTTTCCACCAAAGAGTGGAGATAAGGGAGCGTGTGGTTTCTGGGAAGGTCAGTCCACCACTGGAGACCCAGCAGGGAGAAAATAGTCCAAACTGAGCAGAGAAATGCTCCAATCACCAAAGCGAGGAGAGAGCGAGTGCACGTGGATCAGGGCTGAGGACAGTGGAACAAGTACGCTGAACTTTTACTGAAGAAAGCAGCAAAAACCACAGTTAGTCGTTAGCGATGTGACGATATCAGAACGTGCTGACGATCTGTCGAAGCAGAGAGATCGTAGCATCGTCTGTAGGGCTCAGTCTAGCCCCTGCTGTTCTCTGCTCTGCACAGACGCATCCGGGCATACGTGTGACGTGTTACGGCGTGATGACGTATAGGCAGCAAGAAGCATTCGCCGAGGCCCAGGTAGTGTGAGTTCAAACAGGCACAATCAGTGGGAGTGGCCCTTTAAGAGCTCCTCCTGAAAAAGCCCCATCTGCTCTGATTGGTCGGCCTCTTCTTCTGAACTCTTTGAGTCTCTGCATCGTCACTGCAGCCGGGGAATGACTGTTACGCTCAGTTCAGACGGGTTGAAACTTGCAGAGTGCAGGTCCGTAAACTTCTGAAACCTGCCCGTTCACACCGGAGAGACGGGAGGAGGCGGAGTGTCATCTCCATAGCAACAATGCCGTGTACGTCCGTTCTAACCTTATTTTTCAGGCTTTTTTTTGTTTTTTGTAGCGGAAATACTCACGACAGCTGCATTTCTAGAGAAAATAAGGTTCTTATTTCCCTGATTCACCGCTTTGTGTCAGATTACAGTGCTTGCTCGACTCTCTCTCTCTCTCTCACACACACTCGTTGAGCCTCCGTCCAAATAGTCCATTTTCACCCAGCTGAGAGTTTGTCAGTGACTTGACCAGCGGACTTCGCTCAGACTTAATCGGCTGTTGAAACAGGTGACGTGTGTTTCGCTCTAAAACCAGCTGCTGGTGATGTAACAGGCTGAGTCGCAGGCGACAACATGAGCCGGATTCCAGAGGACACGGGTCAGTTCACGCCGCTGCAAACTCTAAAAGAGTTCTGTCATCATTGGTCTGAACCGCACTTTCGAGATGCCCCGACACCTGATACAGAGGTTAACTTGTGGTTTGAGGCACTAGTGTGACTCTGTTGTTGTTTTTCGGCGACACATGCAGAAAACTAGACCGCCTCGTGTTCGTGTTGTCTCCCAGATGAGATAATTACACTCAGACAGTCTTAATTTTGGGTTCTGTCAGCTGTCGTCAGCTGCTGTGATTCGGGGAGAAGCGTGTGTTGTTTTGTTTGTGTCATGATTTGCAGCCCTCCCCTCGGTTCCTCTCTGCTGGTTAGTTTGTGTCCCGCTGTTGAGCACAGAGCTTGTAACTCGCTTTTACTCCTTTTCTTTCTCCGGTAAACAATAAATGGCAGTGATCGCCTGGCTTCATCGGTGGTGTGTTGCTTCCCTTTAGACCCCTGCAGGGTTTGTAACAAAAATATGGTAAATGGCGAATGGACTTGTACTCTGGTCTTCTGACTACTGAAGGCGCTTTTACACTATTTGTCACATTCACACTGATGGCAGTGGACATCTACAGACCATCTAATCTAATCATTCACACCACATTCACACACCCATGAGCAGCACGGGGAGCAATTCAGGGTTCAGTGTCTTGCCCGTGGACACTCCGACATGTGGACCGGGGTGGCTGGGGATCGAACAGCTGATCTCTTGAATGGAGGACGACCCACTCTACCACTGAGCCACACCCGCATATATCTGAGCATACTCATATCTACTGTTTATCATTTATATCACCACTGTACGTTTATTTACCGGTCAATCTTTGTTCCTACCCTCACCTGTGGTCATGAAAGCTGGGTCAGGACCCAAAGACAGAGGTCGCGGGTCCTAGGGTCTGAAATGTGTTTCGTCAGGAGGGGGTCTGGAGTCTCCCTTAGAGAGAGGGGGAGAAGTTCAGCATCCGTGAGGAACTCGGAGTAGAGCCGCTGCTCCTTTGTGTTGAAAGGAGCCAGTTGAGGTGGTTCAGGATCATCTGGTCTGGATGAACCCTGGGCGCCTCCCTAGGGAGGTGTTCCAGGCACGTCCAGCTGGGAGGAGGCCTCGGGGAAGACCCAGGACCAGGTGGAGAGATTAGATCTCCACACTGGCCTGGGAACGCCTCAGGATCCCCCAGTTAGAGCTGGTTAATGTGGCCCGGGAAAGGGAAGTTTGGGGTACCCTGCTAAAGCTGCTGCCCCCGAGACCTGACCCCGGATAAGCGGCTGAAGAGGAGAATGAATGGGATATATGTTTATTTATATACATGCATTACTCTGCACTTGCTGCTTTTTGCCCTCTGGTCGCAGCTGGTAAAATCAACTAAAGCTATAAAATAAATGCAGTAAAGTAATATTTTATTATGATGTGTAGAAGAGTGGAAGTACAACTACCTGGAAGTAATTAAGTACAGAGCTTGAGTAAATGGGTTTTCCACCTCTGGACGGAGGATGCGGACAGCAGGGGAGTTACTGCAGTCCAAACGACAGATGACTAAATCTTGTCCGAGGAGTCGGGCTGTAACTCTGTAAAATCTGCAGGATCGTTTAACATGAACCCTGCCGGAGGGCCGCGAGTCTGTCCGCAGAGCGAGGAAGAGTCACAACAACTCAACTCCGCTCTGAACGCTGAAGGAGAGGTCCTGCAGGTGGTCGATGTCCAGACGAGGACTGACACAGAAGCTGAGAAATGTCCTGCTGTGGACGAGGGCAGCAGCGGAACAGATTTGTATACTCGACTGTTTACTCGCAAAATACGTCATCCCAATTACTGGGAATACGTTTGGGTCAGGGGTGACCCGGTGGTATAGTGGTGGTTGGCACTGTTGCCTCACAGCGAGAGGGTTCCTGGTTCGCATCCTGGCTGGGGCCCTTCTGTGTGGAGTTTGCATGTTGTCCTTGTGTCTGCGTGGGTTTTCTCCGGGTTCTCCGGTTTCCTCCCACAGTCCAAAGACGTGCAGGTGTTCGGTTCATTGATGACTCTAAATCACCCGTAGGTGTGAATGGTTGTCTGTCTCTGTTCGTCTCTGTGTCCTGTGATAGACTGGCGTCCTGTCCAGGGTGGACCCCGCCTCACGCCCGATGTCAGCTGGGATCGGCTTCAGCACCCCACGACCCCGACAGGGACAAGAGGCTGAAGATGAATGAATGAATGAATGAATGTTTGGATTAGACGACAGGTTAGAGCGCACAGAAGGGAGGACATGACGCAGATACACTTCCTAATTTGGACAAACAACCTGAGACTCTTTGGCGTCGGTCCAGAGATGTGGACCTGACACACGTCTGTTTCCGACAGAAGTTCCCAAATCTCGTCTCCAGTTAGACGTTTTCGTTGCTGTCTTTGTGTAAATCACCTTCTTCTTCACAGTGAGAGAAGAGGTTTGATTTCCTCCACTGTTGGCCGACTCCTGATATAAACGTTATCATGAATGAGCGGCTGTTTTCACACGTGGGCTCACTCGGAGATTAAGCAGGGTACGTTCTCGCATACAGACCCACCGGGTTATGTATAGATCAGTGGTCCTCAAACTTTGTACGTGACGTAAATATCAAGTCCCACCACTGAGACCAATGTTAAAATACAGCAGCGTAGGCCGACACTATTCAGCCACAGCCACACTGTAGGAAGGAGACACATCAGAACAGACACGTCAGTGCTTTCAAACCCATCATTTCACCTCTGCTGACTCTCTTCCATCACAGTTTAGATCTTAATTCGGCTCCAATTACACGACTGACGTGTTTTAATCAAACATAAAAGAGGCGTCATTGATTTCCTTCCTTCCAGTTAACTTCTTAAAGCGATTCTGTACGTAACCCCTCACAGCTCGGGTCGCAAAGGGACGCTACGTTTTTGGTAAATTGCTGGAAACTTTCCAGAAACAAAAGTATGACAGGAAATTCATTCATTCATTCATCTTCAACCGCTTGTCCCTGTCGGGGTTGCGGGCAGGCTGGAGCTGATCCCAGCTGACATCGGGCGTGAGGCGGGGTCCACCCTGGACAGGACGCCAGTCTATCACAGGACACATAGAGACGAACAGAGACAGACAACCATTCACACCTACGGGTGATTTAGAGTCATCAATGAACCCAACACCTGCACGTCTTTGGACTGTCGGAGGAAACCGGAGAACCCGGAGTGCTAAACTTATTTTAAATTACATTTCAAGGATGTTAAAAGTATTTTCTTAGTAGATTCATCCACAGTTTGAGGAGCAGTGTTTCAGGTTTGCAGTGCACGTGTGGAAGCAGCTGCAGACCCACCTGAAAATCAAAACCCCTTCACACGTATGCTAAGTATAGAACATTTCCACAGCTTTACCTCGACGAAGAACTGAAGATGATTTATGCTCTCTTCAAAACCCGATGATCAAGGTGGCGACGGACCAGCGCCGCCTGCGTTCTGTGAGGTAAAATGACTGTTTCTGTCAAAGGAGTCTGGTGGCTTTGAAGAGAGCGGAGATAACGGCTCCAGCACCCCGTCGGAAAGAGCCGTCAGTCAGCACGTTAAAGCTGTGAGGATAGTCTAAATATAGCGTAACTGACCGTCGTATACTGACTGTGGAGAAGTGCATCATGTGACCGCGGTTTAGATTCAAACTCTCCCTTTAAGATGCCTTGTTTCTGTGATTTAAAGTTCAGCTGCTGGATGTGGAGCTGGATGTGAACGTTATTGACACCACAAACCCGGTGAAGTAATTAAATAAGAGCATGGAAAACGTCCCCGAGGGAGTGAAGATAATAACCCAATAAGATGCACAAACAAGACTGAACAGATCCTTGGATTTCGTTCTTGTTTTCCAGCAGGATTCCCATATTTCCCGTTAAGGTGCCAAGCTGCGGAGATTTAAATGTTACGCTCGACAGGTAAAGTGTTAGAACCTCACATTCATCATCTCCAACGTGAAGAATGTGTGCCGCTTCCAATATTTCACGCCTGTCAGGCATTTTTAAAAGACATAATAAAGACTAATTGTGTCAGCGAGTTATGTAAAAGGCTGCTACTGCAGGATGGAAATAAAAGAAAAAGGAGTCTTACCACTAAGACGAGAATCATGGGCCCTTGGTAGATGTAGTCTGTGTAAACGCCAGCTCGCTTCCCAAACCAGCACCTGAAATCAAACCAGAAGCAGTCAGACGCGTTTACGTCCAACAGGAACGTTGATTTAGATCCTTCGTCATTAGGAATTCAGCAGGAATTATGTCAATTAGTCCGTAATTTACCACAAATATCAATCAAACTGTAGAGCGTGCAGGATAATTATTGATCATAATTGTTTTTCTTAAAACACAGGGAAACATCTGTGTTATGAGAATACTTCTAATACAGAATGATCTTGTTTTAGGGCGCACTCACACTGTCCATCCGTACCGTGCCCAAACAGGTTTTACGGGTAAAGTCTGGTTCCTTTGACCAGTGTGAGTGCAACCGTACCGCGTCTAGGAGCGGCACGCTTGCCGTCCACGGCCCGTTTGGGAGAGTTGGGCTTTAGTAAAGCACGATTGCACGTGTACGAGCACGAGCGTGCGCACGTGTACGAGCACGAGGTCTACGGCGGTTCTGAGGTCATTTCCTGTGCGCCTGTTGGGATGTAGAAAAAAGAAGGAGGGACCATGCGCGGACATTTCAAACAATGGCGGTGAAAGGTTCACGTTGGTGTGATGCGGAGGTGGAGTGTTTACTGCAGATTTGGTCGATGAAAAGATTCAAAAACAGTCGACAAGACGCACAAAAACTCCGAGGTCTACGGAAAGATCTGGAAACAAAGCCACGCATCGCCATGACGTCATCAATGCGTGTGACGTGTTACGGCGTGATGACGTATAGGCAGCAAGAAGCATTCTCCGAGGCCCAGGTAGTGTGAGCACAAACGGGCCTGGAGGGGGGGACAGACGCACAGTGGGAGGGCGCCCTTAGTCATTTCCCAGAAACAAGAAAAGTAAGGCAGGACGCTGCACGAGAAAGAACAGATAACACTTGTTTTAATATAATAAAAAATAACATTGTGAAGTATCTCACTGCACTGGGTGATTTATTCACTTGGAAGTAAATCAGAGGATGAAGCTCGGGTTGTTCTGCATTTTTCATATTGTCAACAACTTCCATGAGAAGATAAGAAGTCGTCTCTCACTGTGACGTCTGTCTACTGAAGACATCCATCTTTCAAATCAGGTCGTAAATATTCTGTTAAAAGCTGATTATTGTAGTTTTTTATCAGACAAACAAGACGAAACAGAGCATTTGTTGGGGGCTATTTTCAGTGGCGGATATTACCACACTACAGTGAGTATTTGTGTGAGCAGGACGGTGTGTGCAATAAGTGCTGCAACAATTAAACGGTCCATTAAACGATTAAACTACTAAATTAGTCGCTGACTATTTTGAAAATCAATGAAACTTTTTGAGTCTTTTTTGAGTCAGAAATAATTCAAAATCCTCTGGTTTCAGCTTCTTAAATGTGATTTCTTTCTGGTTTCTTTCCTCTTCTGTGACGATTAACTGAAAATCTCTGAGTTTTGGACAAAACAAGACATTTGAGGACGTCGTCTTGGGCTTTTTAGGAAACACTGATCAACATTTTCTGACATTTTTCAGTCAGTTGCAGCTGGATATGGGACTGAGTCCCAATAAACTACAGTGTGTGTGTGTCAGTGTGTGTGTGTCTGTGTGTTCATGGGGATGAAGGAACATGTGATCCAGTGCAACAGTGTGGCTCACTGACTATATTCACATGTACACTAATATTCCACTATTATAATAACACTGATACTTTGATACTGTATGGGTCATAAAACAGCATATTCCATGTGGATATTATTCCTAATGTACATGTGGGATTTGCTGATATTAGATTTTTTATAAGTGTTCTTTTGAACTCGTAAATCCTGCAGGTTAATCATTTTTGCAGAGCTGATGCTGGATGAAGAGCCGTATCACGCCTTTCTCCTCTCTGTTGACAGTTAACTTTAGTCTTTGTTTTCTTTTTATAACTGCTGACAAATAGTAGCAGTGGCAAGTAAATAAAACCAAAAAAGCATTAACTTTAAAAACCCTGAAGGTGCGTCTTGAGTTTATGGCCTCTCGCCTGTTTACGGTCAGCTCCGTGCGTTGAACACGAACCGACCGGACGACAGTTTGATGTAAAGTAAAGTACAGATGCACGTCCTAAAGAAAAGCACACGTTTCTGGTGCACGTCCTAAAGAAAAGCCTGTGTTGCTGGTGAACGTCCTAAAGAAAAGCACGTTTGTGGTCGGAGGGAGAAACACTGCGCCTACTTAAAACATCGTAAACGCTTTAATATGAACAAGCTTTTGGATTTGTGCAACTGCAGCAACAGCGTTCGTGTCTGACACCGACAGAAAATCCTCTTTGCGCGGCTGCGTCAATAAATATTAGTGGAATATTGATTTTGAATTAGTCATTCAGCAGGAATATTGTCTTTTTCAGAATATTTTGTGTTTTTAAACCACAAAGGAGAAGAAAGCAGATATATCAGGCTTTGAGACACACACACAATACGTGGTAGCAGCTACTTTCGTTGTTAATTTTAGGTTTTTAATGCGATTTATTGGGAATAAGGAGAATAGGGAAGAAAGCCGTCCTTATGCTTCAGTAATGTGCACGCTTTAAGGACTTAAATGAGATGTTTTTCAGTGCACATTTATAAAATACTGAATCCATTTCCACCTGTCGAGGAGGTGCAGAAAGGGGCCACTTTGTATCAATCAAGCACCAAGCAATCGGCACCGCGGTGAACGTGGCCACGGGGGTAATGTTTAATTAAGTATAATGTACAATGCAAATGTTATTACCGCGGGTTATTAATAGACATTCATCTCCTTAATGAAATGCAGTTTGACTTTGCCCTTGTCCTCTTGTCATCAGGGGCAGTTTCTGTGAGTGTCTGAGAGGAGTCACAACAAAGGCCTTACTTCTCGTTGTCGTAGTACAGCTTCCCGATCGCCCAGGCCACAATGATAGGGAATGGTATACCTGCCAAAAGAGAAAGAGAGAAACCACAGATTCTTCTTTCATCTCTCTCTGCTGTTCAGATCACATAATATCTCTCGGGGGATTTCACGCCGCAGTATGAAATCCTCGTCTATTCTTTTCACCATCGCCTGCCAAGCTCTGTCAAAACCTATTGTTCCCCGCGCGCCGCGATCCGCGGATGCAAGCCGAGACATGTCACCGTGTGAACGTCCCTTTGTGAATGAATGAAAAGCTGGACTCTGGGTGATGATAATGCACAGTGATCGACTGATTTACTGACTTATGCGAGGAGAGTAAAGCAGCCGTTATCTGACCGCGAAGACCTCGCCGGCCGCCCCGTCACACACACACACGCAGGTCTCACGTCTCTGGAAACTTTCCACTTCGTTAGCAATGTACTGTCTTCAGCGTAATATTAAACCGCGGGAAAATCTACTCTCTCAAGCCTCGGATTACCTGAAATATGTCTTGTGGTTCTCGTCTCCTGTCCGTGCTCTGCTTTAATAATCTGTCCGCTCCTGAAGTCTGAGTCAAAGCAAAACCCAGCAAATATAGAATTTGATCTTATTTATTTTGTTTTCACGCCCATCCTGAAATCTGCTGCCATTCCTCCCCCTCCTTCACACGGAGGCTTCACGCCGCCCCGGGGGAAATGTAATCCAGATGGCACAATACACCTAATCTGAGAAGCACATAGTTTAGTTTGACAGTGTGAAACGGGGTGTTAGTGGACTCCACACCAATGCCTTTCCCAGCTGCCACACTCGATCCTGGTATCCCCATCAAGTCAAATGTCCCCATTGTTGGGTAAATTTGTGTCTGACCTTCAGTTCGTTGTGTTGACGTGAAGTAACCAAACTGACTGGAGTTAAACACATTTTAGGGATAACTCCCTTTCTTGCAGAGAGTTTTATGATAAAGACAGAAACCGTTCTCACGTCTGCGCACTGAGAGGTCAGCTAGAGCTAGGAGGCCGTTAGCTTAGCTTAGCATAAAGAGTGATTTCCTAAAACGTCATTAACATCATTTATACGGGGATTATGCTCCTGTAGTCCGATTTACACAATATGAGCAGCAAAAAGAACTAAAAATCCATTCAGTCCATCAGCCGCAGGGGAAACTGACCAATGGAAGCCATCCGGTCCGAAAGGCTCCCATTGACTTCTCGTCTCCCCTGATCCTCGCCCTTCCGCCTCGTCCCCCTCCCACTCCGTAAACTCTGAGCAGCTAGCGATTAGCTTAGCAGCTCAGCTAACGGAGCTTCTGTTACCAAGGAGAAGGAAAAGACCGATACTAGCTAGAGGCCTCTGCTCGCCCCGACGACGAAGGTTTTAGAACGAAGGTTGGAAGACAACGCAAATGGAGGGAGGAAAAGGCAGAAATGTGACCTACGTAGGAACCAAAGAGGAGTCAACCTCGAGGATTCCTTTGAGCGGTGGAGAAGGCTACGCCCGGATCTGGGACTGAAAACATGCTGTTTTATTGAGGTAGATGTTACATAAATATCCTCCATTAGTCTGAGTCAATACTGGCTTATGACTGTGAACATCCCCGGTCTGATAAACGCCGCCATAGAGACGTGCCAAAGGCGGAGTGTCATTAGGAGGTGATGGAGGGCGATATGAGCTCGAGGGGAGGAATCCTGGAACAGTGAGCGGAGGGTTTGGTTAGGTGTGTGTGTGTGTGTGTGTCTGTGTGTGTGTGTGTGGGGGGGGTGTTTAAATCTGTCTCAGAGGCTCAACTGATTTTCAAAATGTAGACCATAGCTTTAAGGTATTTTCAGCAGCTGAAGCGATGTGAGCTGTGCAGCAGTGAGTGTACGTACACCAGCCGATGCAGATGAACATCCATTTGCGCAGCTTGTCGGTGGAGTAGGTGAGGACGATGGCGGTGTGGAGGTAGCAGCCCTCGCCGAACATCCAAAAGAAGTTTGTGGAGTGGAAATAGTTGAAGGAGGCCGTGACGAGACGGCACCAAACCTGCACAATTAAAGCACAATTATACGTATTGTGTTAAGAGTGAAGAGACAAAAGTGTGTCTTGTCTTCATCGAGTGATACGCACCACGTTACTCTCGTGCACCTCCGGACTCATGGTCATTTGGACGATAAACCAGGTGGCGTTCCTCAGGATGAAGGCGGTGATGAGGTTCCAGTGGATGATGTTTCTCAGGCAGCGGATGCTCCTGTGAGAACAACAGAGAGAGAATAAGCTCCATACATATATTACAAACACTTCTCCTGCAGCGCCGTGAAGAGAACATTCACACTGAGACGATGTAAAAGCAAATATAAGATTTTCTAGTCTATTTAAAGCAAAGTCATTAAACTAAACTAATTAAAATAAACACTGGAAATGAAATGAACCTCAAAGCGTCTGGACTTAGACGAATACTTTCATATTTTGGGAAATGCAACTAATCACTTTATTACAGAGAGTTTAATGAGAAAACTGATACGACTCTTTTGTCTGAGCAGAGAATTCAGCAGGAGCTCGAGACGGATTAGCTTAGCTTAGCTTAGCTTAGCATAAAGACTGGAAGCAGAGGGAAACAGCTAGCCCGGCACATAAAACCACATTTGTCCCCTTTACATTTCTGTCTGTGTACAGAACAAGATATAGAACATTAACGTGACTTAATGAGCTTTGGAGTGGTTGTTTAATTTATGACCTTTGGACAGATTCAGGTTTTATGCTAAGCTAATCTAATTACATCCTCGCAGACAAAATAGCTGTATCTCAGCAGCTGTTTTTTAAATCATATTTACTCTTTCACATGTTTTTTCCCCCTAAAATATAATGAAATGTAGAGAAAGTTAAATATGATGAGCACAAATGGGTTTAGCAAAGACATTAAAGGTTGAATCTGGAGAATGAGCAGAACAGCTCCATCTAGTGTCTCAAGATCATTGTCACAACAACAAAAAATAAGTCCAGCAGTGGGGTTGCCAGGTTGGTCAGACCCGGCCCAGTAGCTCCAGGAGACCAGAGTCTGTTTGAGCCTGTTTGAACCCGTCCCCTCCAGAAAACCACAGCATCAAAACAAGGATTAGAGGAGTTTGACTGACAGTTAGCGTTAGCATTAGCCGTTCCAGCTAAGTGCAGATGAAAGTGATGTTAGCATCAAGGAGCAGCGTAGCCATGTGGGCGTGTGTTTGAATGGCGTTCCTCTCCTTTCTCTCAGTCCATGGAGTGAATGCTCGGCCTATAGTGACTCTGGTTGTTGCCCGTCTCCGCTCACTCAGCTGCTGGGACAAAGAACGCCCCCTTCACTGAGGCTCCCAAGCAGCTGCACGATTGGCTAACTCCATTTCACCCAGTGCCAGCTTACAGTAGCTGCACCCAACAACAGACAACCCTGGCAACCAGCAACGCCCAACGCTATTGGCTGCTACCATGGAAACACAACGGGACAGAAAGTCATTGTTAAACTGTTAAAGTGATCTTGTAAAAACAGGAAAGGAAGATGAAGCACATGAATAATGCAGCTTTACTCCGCGGAGCCCCTCACCCCTGATACAACCTGCAGTAACGTTTCATCCCTCTCGTTTGTGCCGTGCCCCGAACGCCTGATGTTTCTAATGCTTTAAATAAATTGACCTTAGGACACAATTAAGAAATCTCAGAGTGAGCGGCCGAGAATAGAAACGCACGGACGGAGCCAACCGGCACAGCAGTGGTGACGGCGTGGTGTGCTGTCACCAGCTGACGGCATTAACAGCCAGGAGAAGGCTGCTGCTTCCTCCGCCGCCAACTGCCGATCCCGTGATTTATTTTTGAGCGCGCATTAATTCTTAATAGGTGTCACTTGCACTGGCTTTGTGCTGAGTGAGCAGATGTGCAGGAGCAGGGGTATTTCCGGTGACATTGTGCGTTTGGGCGTGTGTTTTTTTTATTAGTGTTAACCATGAAGCTCAACACAACGGCCTCATTAACACAATGATACGCGCAGAAACGCCGCCGCAGCTTTGAAAGAAGAAGAAGAAGAAGAGCAGCCTTAAGGGTCAACAACATAAAGCTCTATGTTATAAAGCTCGCTGCCCCACAAACAGGCAGCTCCTTCCTCTCCATTATACCACGGTTAACACCGTTCTATAGGTTTAGTGTTTAATTTGGTGCTAACTGTGCGAGGGTCGGGGAAATCAGGGAAGCTCATCACGTGTTTGTGTTCTGTTGGTCTGTGAATGTTCTCATGTGTCCAGGTCGTTGTTATCCTCAAAGCAATTTCAGTCAAAAGCAACTGGACTTGGTTCTTTGTCAGGAAGACGTTTCACCTCTCAACCAAGAGGCTTCATCAGTTCATGTACGCACCTGACCAGACTGGGACTGGACCAGGACCAGGACCAGGACCAGGGACTGGACCAGGACCAGGACCAGGCTGGGACTGGACCAACTAACTGGTGTGAGATCCAGGTATTTAACCTCTCACAAGGCTCCTGTGACTCCAACGACTGTTGTTCAGACTCAATAGAGCACTAAAAAAGTCCAAATCAACTTCCCACCAACGACTGTCACTCTAACGACGCTCTTTGGCACTTGGAGCACAAAGGGTTTCAGTGACATCATCGGCCTTGTGAGAGGTTAAATACCTGGATCTCACACCAGTTAGTTGGACCAGTCCCAGCTTGGTCCTGGTCCAGTCCCAGCCTGGTCCTGGTCCAGTCCCAGCCTGGTCCAGTCCCAGCCTGGTCCTGGTCCTGGTCCTGGTCAGATGTGTACATGACTTGATGAAGCCTCTTGGATGAGAGGTGAAACGTCTTCCTAGACAAAGAACCAAGTCCAGTTGTTTTTGACTGAAATTGCTTTGAGGATTGTGTTGCAGACAAATATAAGAGTTGTATTCTTCTTATCTGCTTCTTTCCATTCATGTAAATGTTTAAATGTATTGTAATTGTGTGTGTAATGTAATGAATAGGCATTATATATATATATATACATATATATATATATATATATATATATATACATATATATATATATATATATATATATATATATATACATATATATATATATATTTATTTATATATATACCGCAGCTGTGATTAGTATCACAAAGGCAGCGAGTGCCAGAAGTGAACGGTCGTATTCATTATATTGACCTCGCTTCCTCTGGCGTCCTGCCGGTGGCTGCAGCTCGGCATTATGGGCAATAATTAAGAGTAAAACACTCCTGCAGAAGAGCATTTATCAAAGACACAGAGAAATGCATTTAACATGTTCTTGTGTCGCCGCGTTGAGTCTTACAGGAGTCGCAGTTTAAGCAGCAACACACGTATATTTTGATTTTACATTTAATTCAGTTTTTATTGTGTTTTTAACGTATTTCTTTATTTATTATTGTAGTTTATATTTTGTATTTGTGATTGTATTGTACAGCTGCTTCCTCAGGGATAATTAAGTTATCCATCTATCTATAACATTATTTTATATATTATATATTATATGCTGCATAATGGAATTCTCTTCCATTTTAATTTTATACATATATTATTATGTATGTTGTATTTATTTTAAGATGAGATGAGATGTTTTTGTTCCCCGAGGGGAAACCATTCAAATTAAATGAATAAAACATAAAATAATAGATTAAAGAGATGTGACATGCCCTATATTAAATATACATAAAGATAACACAAGTTAATTATGCAAATATTTGTGCAACTCTGCCAGTAATTAGAGTACAATATACGTATTATAAAATATATATTATGTTACAAAATATATGTGCAGTGTGAAATTTACATAAACTACAGAGGATAAATAAATAAAATAAGCGTAAAAATAAATAAAAACATTAGTAAATGAGTAAATAAAGAAGCAAATTAAAACAGGAATATTAATTAATGTCACACTTTATAATTTAATTAATAGTATATTTATTTTTGCTACATTTAACAGCATATTTATTAATAATTGGCTGATTTATTTATTTATGATTTGGCGCCTTCAGTCTTCCATAACTATGCAAATATTTGTGCACCTCTGCCAGAAATGAGGAGTAAAACACACATAATAATATATTAAAATACGGCATATTAATTAATAATGTGGTGATTTATTTATGTATGATTTTGGCAGCTTCAGTCTTCCGTATTGCCTTTCATAAATCATGCTTTGAGGCATTTTTGATGAGTCATTGTTCGCTCCCCGTCCCGTTTACAGCACAAACGTTCGTTAGCTTGAGTGTGTTTGAAGCTGCTGCAGCGACGTCACGGGTCAGAGGGGTGCGTTTGAACATCCACCGGCAAAAAAACATGTTTACATTTCCAAAAAGACGCCGTCTCATCTCATCTCATCTTCAGCCTCTTATCCGGGGTCGGGTCTCGGGGGCAGCAGCTCCAGCAGGGGACCCCAAACTTCCCTTTCCCGGGCCACATTAACCAGCTCTAACTGGGGGATCCTGAGGCGTTCCCAGGCCAGTGTGGAGATCTAATCTCTCCACCTGGTCCTGGGTCTTCCCCGAGGCCTCCTCCCAGCTGGACGTGCCTGGAACACCTCCCTAGGGAGGCGCCCAGGGTTCATCCTTACCAGATGATCCTGAACCACCTCAACTGGCTCCTTTCAACACAAAGGAGCAGCGGCTCTACTCCGAGTTCCTCACGGATGCTGAACTTCTCCCCCTCTCTCTAAGGGAGACTCCAGCCCCCCTCCTGAGGAAACACATTTCAGACGCTTGGACCTGGACCTGGTTCTTTGGGTCCTGACCCAGCTTTCATGACCACAGGTGAGGGTAGGAACCAGGACTGACCCATAGATCCAGAGCTTTGCCTTCCTCAGCTCTCTTTCTCTGCGGTCTGATTCATTAATGCCTTCATCGTCCCGGTCGAACAACGCGGACGAAGGAGACGTGCGGGTGAAGGTGAACAGCTTGCTCTCACTAAACGCTTGCTAAATAACAAACCCAGAACAATTTGATTCATTTCCTCTTGAAGTCTCACCCTGAAGCAGGTGGAGTTACAGGGAGACCGTTCCAGCTCTCAGGGTGAACAGAGAGTATCGTTTCTTCTTCATGCATATGAAGTGTGAGCTGACTGACAGTTGGAGCACTCCGAGGCCTGGATGGACGTCCTACGCAAACTCCTCTGGTTGAGTCATCGGAATTAAAGAAGCTGTGAGAAAATATCTGGCTCGCAGAGGCTGACAGTTTGGTTGGCTTGTTTTTCTTGAGCTTAGCGCATCGACGCACAGCAGTGAGCCGTCACACGCGGCAGCACTGATCCAAACGTCGGTTCAGTCTGCTGTTAAAGCTCTTTATAATCACTGTTTATGAGGTTTACAATCACAGCTCAGATACGACCGAGTATCTGCAGAATGAACATTCCTGGGTCTCATCAGAGGTCGACGGCTGGAAGAGAGAAGTTTTGTGTAAATATGACGTCACGTCCTCCATGGAAACAGAGCGGTCGGAGGGAAAACCTTCATGGGGGGAGGGAAGAGGGGAGAAGACACTTAGGGCGCCCTCCCACTGTGCCTCCGTCCCGTGCCCCGTGCTTTAGGGTCCTTGTCCCCCCCTCCAGGCCCGTTTGTACTCACACTACCTGGGCCTCGGAGAATGCTTCTTGCTGCCTATACGTCATCACGCCGTAACACGTCACACGCATTGATGACGTCATGGCGATGCGTGGCTTTGTTTCCAGATCTTTCCGTAGACCTCAGAGTTTTTGTGCGTCTTGTCGACTGTTTTTGAATCTTTTCATCGACCAAATCTGCAGTAAACACTCCACCTCCGCATCACACCAACGTGAACCTTTCACCGCCATTGTTTTAAATGTCCGCGCATGGCCCCTCCTTCTTTTTTCTACGTCCCAACAGGCGCACAGGAAAAACATCTATCCACGTAAGTGCAGGTGTCTCTTTCTCCACGTAAGTCAATGGGAAAAAGTCTTGTTGGGCGCCGACACCGAGGAAGTGTTTCCACCATTTGGCTTCACTCCACTTCCTGGAGGCGTCTATCGTTTTCCCAACCCGCTTTAGATGAAGCCAGGATCGACTGCATTGATGAATTCACTGTTTATCAGACCTCAGATTAGACAGCGATCAGCCAGCTGGCAGACTGACCCGCGGAGAGGAGAACAGTTGGCCGCCGCGAAGCAGTCCCATAGCAGCGGAGGGATTTTAGACCCAACATTAACCGCCGCTGCGAACTTCACCACATGAGCGACAACTTCATACTTAAATACAAGATGGAACCTTTCAGTTCATTTGTTGTTGTCCACATTAAACTCCTGCAAGAGGTTCACAGAAGACTGATCCTCGGCTGCTTTTAACCAGGAAGCAACGCTCCCTCTCGTCCACTCAACAGGGAGTTTGAACTTCTTCCCTCTGGTAGACGACACAAGGTACCTGGGGCAAATCGCTCACCTTCACCTTCATCCTGAATGCCATTGGAGCCCTGAACACTGTGGGAACACTCCCACTTTGCCCTGAGGATGTTTGCGTGTACGTGTTGCCGTTGTTGTCGCCGTCCTGCTTGTTGCTTTTACGAGACCAAAGACAAATTTCCACATTGTGGACGGTAAATGAAACCAAACCACAGTAACACAGCGACACTTTAAGTCTCTCTGGTCACTAACACCGGAGAGTCCATGTTAAAGACGTGTTCATATACGTGCACTAAACACCTCCAACCACGGTGCATCTCAATAAGGAACGTCCAGACGGAGAGCTTAAAATACTAATGCCCAGTGAGATCTAATGAAACATTCAGCAGATTCAATTTAATCCCGTTCAGATTCTGGATCAGTTTGGGATGAAAACAGTGGATTACGCACTCGATACAGGGTTGGCGGTTCAATCCCAGACGCCTCCTGTGCTCATGTCAGTGTCTCTGCTTTCAAACTTTTGCACAGAACTGTACAACACGGATATATTTTTACTGGATTCAGCAGCTCTTGCTTTTCTCCTTTACTGTGTTTACTCGTGTGCAACTAAACACCAAAGTAGATCCCTTGTATGTGAAAACCTGCTTGGCTGTAAACCGTATCCTGATGCACGGCAGCACTTGAGATAAAACCACTTCATTTCCATATTAATTAATTGAACCAAAGTGGCAGAAAAAGCCGGATCTATCAGACACCTAATGACCATGACATAAGCCTGGGATATTGTTTAATGATCCAGGAGACTCCTGTGTGTCCATGTTGAAGATATCATTAAGAGAAAACCTTGGAAATTGGAGCCATTTATATTCTGTTTCACTGTCACGCTAAAAAAAAAATGCTCAAACTGCGATTTCAGTGTTTTTTCAGCCCTCGAAAATCTCTCTCTCTCTCTCTCTCTCTCTCCCTCTCTCTCTCTCTCTCTCCCTCTCCCTCTCTCTCTCTGTTTTCTGCTGTAATCCTTTCCACCCTCTCTTCCCAGTTCCACAACACCGAGCATGAGTGTCAACCTTTCCCTCCATCACACTGGCAGCGGAGACCTTCCCTTAAATGGTTCTTTATCTCATTAAAAAAGTGAAAAAGGGTCGAGTAATAAATGCCAAACTCCTTCTCTACCCTTGTGCCATTTTTAGCCGGCCTGCACTTGTCCTCCCTCCCTCCCTTCCTCCCTCTCCCTCCCTCCCTGTGCAGGCCGCACAAACATGGATTGTGCATAAACGCTGTCCTGTAGAGCTCCTCTTCGCTGTGCCTCTCCGTGGCACTTCATGCTTTTCTCACCCCCCGGGGGTGTCACGCGGATCGATACCGGCCCCGGCTGCTGAGGGTGCTAAGACCTTTCTGTTGTTAACGCTCGGTTTGTTTCGGTTTGTCAGAGAAACCCATTGCACCTCCACTAGCTGTCCCAGCAGGCCTCCCTTCACGAGAGTGTTGTGCTTTTTCTTCCTGAGACGGGTCTATTATCTTCCGTTTGCGGGGAGATGTGCCCCAGTTTTCCCTCTAAACCCCCCCCTTACATCTGCGGGATTGAGATAGGGGAGGTTTCATCCCATGACCAAATGGTTTGTGAATAAGAACGAGAGGCGCTTTGAACGAGGGATCTTGAGAATACTGACGTTCCTGTCACATCGAGGACGTCTTCGGGATTATCAGCGGACTGCTGGGACCGACACTTACCTCAAACACAAGAAGAGGAAGAAGGCGACGAGCAGAGCCACCATGGAGATGCAGTGACCCAGGAAGTTTATGATCACAGCGATTTGGTAGTGCATCTTGCCTTTTTTCTGCAGGGGAGGAAAAAGAAGCACAGGATGAGTCTTTGGGGTATTTTACGATCTACGGAAAAACAATATTCAGGATAAGAAAAGTTACTTCAAAGGCTGAGAATCCTCTTACTGAGCAGCCGACTCTTGCTGCGTCTCTAAGCAGAGGCAGGTGTTTGTAGGGAACTTTTTTACACAATAAATGAATAAAAATGTGAAAGACTCACATTGGAAGCTGAGGTTTTTGATCACAATTGCATTATTAATAGCTACACTGTTTATTCAGCCTAACACATGATATAAAAAGGCAATTAAAAATATTCTAATATCCAGAAACGGCGAATATTATAACTCCAAACAGCCATGGACGGATGACCCCTGGACCGACATGTGAAAACAGATGTTTGTAGTCACTTTGGCTGCGCTCACACTGCAGCTCTTAACGCACAACCACGATTTATTGCTCAAATCTGATCTTTTTGTTTGTCTGTTCACGTTACGTCTTTAAATGTGGCCCGTCTAAGGGGTGCTGCGTGAACACCGCATGCTCCTGACGTAACCCGCATGAGCAGTTGATGACGTCACGCCACGAAGGTGTTTACGGAAGAGACTTTACGGCTTAATGCTAAATAATGCTACACTCTCCCTCTACGGGCCGCCTGCTTCACTGCTGTCCTCCATGTTTGTTTCTTGTTCCTGGTTCTCGCCTGTGGCAACTTTATTTGTCATTCATTTACAAAACAGTGCAGCGCGGGTCAGAATGACGCCAATGTCACGTTAAATACAACCTGGCTGTTCAGATCGCGGTCGCATTCAAAGAAAATACGATACGTGTCTGATTCAGTAGCACATTTAATGGGGGGAAAGGGAAGTTTGGGGTCCCCTGCTGGAGCTGCTGCCTCCCGCGACCCGACCCCGGATAAGAGGCTGAAGATGAGATGAGATGATTTAAAAGTGGCCTGATTCTGATCCTGATTGTATTCAAGGTTCCAGGTTCGAATCCCGACTGGGGCCCTTCTGTGTGGAGTTTGCATGTTGTCCCCGTGTCTGCGTGGGTTTTCTCCGGGTTCTCCGGTTTCCTCCCACAGTCCAAAGACGTGCAGGTGTTCGGTTCATTGATGACTCTAAATCACCCGTAGGTGTGAATGGTTGTCTGTCTCTGTTCGTCTCTATGTGTCCTGTGATAGACTGGCGTCCTGTCCAGGGTGGACCCCGCCTCACGCCCGATGTCAGCTGGGATCGGCTCCAGCCCCCCACGACCCCGACAGGGACAAGAGGTTGAAGATGATGAATGGATGAAGATCCAATGTGACTTGTGCTGTTCACTGTCAGAAGCATCAGATGTGGGTCGAAACAGTGGATTCAGGTCACTTGTTCTCACAATTTGTCTGTTTTTAATCTCCTGATTTCCCTCTAAACAACAAATGTAACCAGTCACACCTGGTGGGCTGTTCAGTAATCCACCCGTGACGCTATGATCCTAATGAGACACCTCCCTCCCACTCCTCCTCTCACTCCCTGGTGTTGAAGGATGAACACTGTGAGGATGGTGAACGTGCAGGTTTTACATCGCGGACACTTCTCCCTCTGAATCTCTGCCTAAGACCTTTGTCTGTGTCTCAGATATCGTATTATGATCGGATTTCCCCCACACTACGGACAGTAATCTGTGATGTAAGTAGATTTATGTAACTCGCCAGCGTCTAAGGGGAGATTAAATGTGGACACGTTTAATCCCGGCGCCTCCTGTGCAGAAAGACGTCATCCCATTCACTTTATTTTGGTGCGGCGGCTCAACTCCGTGACTCTTTCTAAGTCTGTGGTGAACAAACGGCTCAGTATCACAGACTGTACGTACAGATGGACTCCACTTCCTCCCACTGTGCTAAAGAGGAGCCAAGAGTCCCGCCAATGCACCCACCTGACCACTTACCGCTGTCAATCCTGACGATTCACACTGAGTTTTTCAAATATTGATTTCAACAGTAGGTGGAAGTTCAGTGGGAAAAGTCAATACTGAACAAAAGCTATAATAGACAAGAATAATAAACCGCGCAACAATGCGGCTGTGACTCAGTGAAAGAGTGGGTCGTCCTCCATTGGAGAGATCGGTGGATCGATCCCCAGCTCCCCCAGTCCACATGTCGAAGTGTCCTTGGGCAAGACACCGAACCCTGAATTGCTCCCTGTGCTGCACATGGGCGTGAATGGTTAGATTAGATGGTCTGTAGATGTCCACTGTATATGTAAGTATATATATGCAGGTGTATATGAATGTAAATGTATATATATATTTATATATTTGTATATGTATGTATAATTATGTATATGTACATGTTTGCAGGTGCGGCTTCAGCTAAGTGACGTAACGTAACAGAAATACAAACAATGGCGTCAGCGAAAGCGCTTCACTTTCTGAAATGATGTAGAAACAGTTTTACATCACTCCAGACGTTTTACCGTAGCTCCTTTCAGGAAGGGCTCATTACGTAGTGTGTGTGTGTGTGTGTGTGTGTGTGATGAACAGTTGTAGCTAGTCGATGATCAGAGCAGAGAGAAATCAGCAGTGAGTTGTGCAGTGAAGTGTTTTTGCTGTGGCTGATTTGTTTGTGTAACACAGCGCACAAACACACACACACACACACACACAGTAATCAATAACCAGGTTAAAGGTATTTATCATGTCAACGGGGAATATGAACGACCTGATTTCTCTGGGCTCATGTAAATAACACATCCTGAAGATGATCATAAGCAGAACAAGGCTTTTAAACAGGGTATTCTGTCACGGTGCGGTGAGCTCTGTCCTGTCTTTGGGCAGGAGCTCAGTCCATAGGTGACTGGGCTGGGAACCGGAGGGTTGCTGGTTTGAGTCCCTGTGTGGACCATGTATGGAGCGTGTACTGGTGGCTGGAAAGGTGCCAGTTAATCTCCTGGGCACTGCCGAGGTGCTGTTGAGCAAGGCACTGAACCCCCAACTGCTCAGGGCGCTGGTCACTGGCAGCCCCCTCACTCTGACATCTCTCCTTAATTTTATGTATATAGGTCCTGTCTGAGCGTGTGTGTGTGTGTGTGTGTGTGTGTGTGTGTGTGTGTGTGTGTGTGTGTGTGTGTGTGTGTGTGTGTTGAATTTCCCCATTCGCAGGACTAATAAAGGAATTCCTCTTCTTTGTCTCATGAATTTCCTGTTTTATTTTGAAAGGTAACTCTCCTCTCGTTCCAGGTCCCTTCCTCTTGTGTCACCGGTCCGACGTCCTCCCCTGATCAATGATTGTTTCCACCTGTGGTCCCCCCCCCCCCCTTCATGTGTATAAAGTCCGTGTCTTCCCTCCTGTCCCGTGCCAGATTATTTCGTACCTTGTTTCCAGCGGTTTTGTCCCACAGTCTTGTTTGTGCTATCGAGTTCTTTGTTTCATCATTCAGGTGTTTGTATTCCTTGTTTGATTAATTATTTTGTTCACTTTGTTTTTGGTTATTCCTCCCGTTCTTATTTTGAGATTTATTTGTTAACTTTGCCTTTTGTTTTTGCGTCTTTATTTTGTACTTTGTTTTATTACTGGCGACTTTTGTTCTGTTCCTCCTGGACGGAGCGTCGTGATTTTTTGTTTGTGGCTTTTGCTCTGCGCCACTTTCTTGTCGTCAAGCTGATAAATTCAGTGTTGATCCGCGAACTTCCGCATCTGAGTCCTCCTTCCTGCCTGGGTCTGCCTAATCATGTGAACAGACTCTATATTTCACTCTGCTGTCTTTGCTGCTGAATATGTTTGCCGTGTTTGTTTTGCTGTCTGGCTAAATGTGGAGTTTTGTTGTGGACGTCATCAAACCGGACAGAGTTGTTTGTTTAAAGTGCACAGAACCACATTTGTGAAGCGTACTCGAGGCTTCAGCAGTCTGAGTCAGACCCGTGGGCGTCCTGGGACTTTCATATGTGCATTGTCCCAGTGAGAGAACCCTAAATAACACCAGGACAATCCCCTTTGCTGCAGCCGAACGCTTTTCTCACCAAACCAGGAATGCAGTTTCTGTCCTCTGTCTTTTTGCTGCGGAGTCACGCTTTAAAAGGATCGTTTCAAGGGCAGTGTGACAGGAGGGGCGATTACAATGATAAGCGACCGCACATCTCTCAGTGAACGTCCGAGCGTGTGCGCGGTAATAAAGACGTGAAAGAAAAGTGAAGCAGTCCTTTAACAGACACCGCAGGACTGTCCGACACACCAGAGCATAAATCAGCCAACGGGAGGTTTTTAAAATGGATGGAGGAGCTCAGGGAGGAGGGGGGTGGGCGACACGGGGATAATATACAGTAAGACCCACCCACCACTCGCCTCGGGTCTCCGCGGATGTCAGACCCAAACCTGACTCACTCTCCATCTGTAAGGAACAACAAAGACACTTAGGGCGCACTCACACTGTCCTTCTGCACCGGGCCAGAACAGGTTTTTCGGGTCAAGCCTAGTGCGTTTGACCAGTGTGAGTGCAACCACTCTGCACCTAGCTGCGTCCACGGCCCGTCTGAGAGAGGTGGGCTTTTGTAGAGCGCGTTTGCACATGTACGAGCACGAGCGTGCGCACGTGTACGAGCACGAGGCCTACAGCGGTTCTGAGGTAATTTCCTGTGCGTCTGTTGGGACGTAGAAAAAAGAAGGAGGGACCATGCGCGGACATTTCAAACAATGGCGGTGAAAGGTTCACGTTGGTGTGATGCGGAGGTGGAGTGTTTACTGCAGATTTGGTCGATGAAAAGATTAAAAAACAGTCGACAAGACGCACAAAAACTCTGAGGTCTACGGAAAGATTTGGAAACAAAGCCACGCATCGCCATGACGTCATCAATGCGTGTGACGTGTTACGGCGTGATGACGTATAGGCAGCAAGAAGCATTCTCCGAGGCCCAGGTAGTGTGAGTACAAACGGGCCTGGAGGGGGGGACAAGGACCCTAAAGCACGGGGCAGGGTGCGGAAGGACAGTGTGAGTGCGCCCTTATGGTATCTCTGAGAGAACGACCTCGAGCGAGTCCCAAAAGGAGGAGAGGATTTTTATTTTTTTCCTCGAATAAACTTCACAATAAGCTTTTGATCCGCGCAGGTTCTCTCCCCGGTGGGAGCGCCGAGTATCCGCTTCAGTACAGGTTGAACTTTAACAAGAAGCTACTTCAGCCCCATCCTTTTCCCACTCATGTCAGTCACACCTCCGCTGCCACCCGCTGATTTATTTCACGCACACAAAAAGAGGAAGAAGTCCAACGTTTCTTAAAGGTCAGACAGTCTATGAGCGTCTTCTGCAGCGATCGATTGGGCATCAGCCTCAGAGAGAAAAACACTGAGCGAAGGCTTTCATTCCCCTGCAGATCTATAAAAGCACAAACGACTACGACTGTACCGCTCACAGGTTTATGCGCCTTTGCAGCACGTTACACAAAATTCTTAAGGTGAAGTGATCCCACACGAGTCTATCAACCAACACAATCTGGGTTTTGTAGTTGAGACTAAGGGTTCGTCCACACGATCGAAAACGACCTTTTTATTCTCTGCATCTTCATTTTGCCTGTTTTTGTGGTGGTTTTGCATCTATTTTTAGTCATTTTGCATCTTTTTGTGGTGGTTTTGCATCTATTTTTAGTCATTTTGCATCTTTTTGTGGTGGTTTTGCATCTATTTTTAGACATTTTGCATCTTTTTGTGGTGGTTTTGCATCTATTTTTAGTCATTTTGCATCTTTTTGTGGTGGTTTTGCATCTGTTTTTAGTCATTTTGCATCTTTTTGTGGTGGTTTTGCATCTATTTTTAGTCATTTTGCATCTTTTTGTGGTGGTTTTGCATCTATTTTTAGTCATTTTGCATCTTTTTGTGGTGGTTTTTCATCTATTTTTAGACATTTTGTGGTGGTTTTGCATCTATTTTTAGACATTTTGTATCTTTTGTGGTGGTTTTGCATCTATTTTTAGTCATTTTGCATCTATTTGTGGTGGTTTTGCATCTATTTTAAGTCATTTTGCATCTTTTTGTGGTGGTTTTGCATCTATTTTTAGTCATTTAGCATCTTTTTGTGCTGTTTTGCATCTATTTTTAGTCATTTTGCATCTTTTTGTGGTGGTTTTGCATCTGTTTTTAGTCATTTTGCATCTTTTTTTGGTGGTTTTGCATCTATTTTCAGTCATTTTGCTTCTTTTTGGGGTGGTTTCCATCTATCTTTAGTCATTTTGACAAATCCTCCTCCATCCTAGAGACAAACGTGTCCCTGGTTCTGGTCTTAGTGGAGACTTTGGTGCTGTTCTGGACTCTGATGCACCCTTCACTCTGCAGTTAGTGTCCTCACTGAGCAGAGGGTGCTGCTGGGAGCCCCTTCACTCTGCAGTTAGTGTCCTCACTGAGCGGAGGGGGCTGCTGGGAGCCCCTTCACTCTGCAGTTAGTGTCCTCACTGAGCAGAGGGTGCTGCTGGGAGCCCCTTCACTCTGCAGTTAGTGTCCTCACTGAGCAGAGGGTGCTGCTAGGAGCCCCTTCACTCTGCAGTTAGTGTCCTTACTGAGCAGAGGGTGCAGCTGGGAGCCCCTTCACTCTGCAGTTAGTGTCCTCACTGAGCAGAGGGGGCTGCTGGGAGCCCCTTCACTCTGCAGTTAGTGTCCTCACTGAGCAGAGGGTGCTGCTGGGAGCCCCTTCCCCGTCCCAAAGCACTCCCAGGCGCCACTTTCTCACTACATTTAGAGACTTTTCACAGCTTCTTAGAACTGGATTTAGAAACAGAGCCTAGAGCAGTTTAGCTCCTTATTCAGAGCATCAGGGAAAAGGGAGACATCTGTGCTGGGCCTCATTCAGTCCCATGCATGTGGCTCAGAGTCCAGTTCAGTAAACAGTCTCTGGGTCCGTCTCTGTCCTCTCACGCAGCAGCACTGTTGTTGTTATGTGACACCGCGGGGTCAGAGGTCGGAGGTGGGGCCATGACGCCATCCTTTAACAAAGTCTGAGCTTTCACCGTCCAGACCACAACGCCATGGGGGATTCAGGCTCCGATAACGCCGGCTGCTGTGGACGGAAGACTGAACCAGAATAAAGATGTGCGGTTACAGGAAACCGCGTCTCCGTGTGGAAGGGCCCTAATCATGCGTGCTTCCATCATAGTGCTATTTGGGGTTATGTGAGAGAGAATACAGAGAATAACTATTACACTTGAAGCTCAACCTTTTGGAAGTAAGTTTGCTTTCAAGGAGACAATGAGCTCGGCATGAAGAATGGAAACAGGAGGAAACAGCGAGCTAACATGCTCTTTGTGTACGGATTAAACACCCAAGACACGATGTGATGACAGTGAGCTTTAGAGGCGTCTTTTTCACTCTTTATGCTAAACGCCTCCCGGCTGCAGCTCCGTGTTCAGCGTACAGACACGAGTGGTATCAATCCTCTCGTCTAAATCTGAGCAACAAAGCAAATAAAAGATCCGAATACGAGTTTACACATATCTTCGATTGTTGAGGAAAACATAAAACTAAATGTTCCTCACTCTCGTGTGAGGAGGACAGACACGTGAATATTAAGAACAAATGACCCCCTCCTGCCAAACTCACAGTGACTAACATGACATGGACCCAATATCAGGCCGAATAGATTAAAACAAAATGAAATGCAGTATGATTAAATCGTCCTAGAACACCAAATGTGGATTAATCCCCCGCTGGAAACAGCCTCCAACAAATGCACTATTTACTCCTGTTTAACGTCGGATAGTGCACGTTATTATTTACAGGATAAAATATGGAATAACGCCGGCTTCATCCTTAAAGTGCAGGTCAAAGATACGATTGTTTTAAAGACGGGGAAAGAAAACATAACAGAGCCGACTCAACCGGCACACGGCTACGCTGTTTACGGAAACTCAGCCGTTTAATATTCAGTTCAGTTTCAGCAGATGGCCAGGTCAGGCTTAACCAACATCATTTCACATGTGATGTTCTGTTTCACATACAATACTTCACATGTCCCCTCGCTGCAGCCTGATATAGGTCAGCGTGTTCTGCCTCAAAGATTGTCCTCCATTCAGTCCTAACGAGCGCTCCTCACTATCACATCTGCACATCAATACATCGTCCAGGTGGAGGCTAAGAGCATGTGAACGACAACATGTGAAGGGGTGAAAATCTGGAGCACAGCGGGACCTTAACAGCAGCGTGTTGTTGCTTTCAACCGAAGCTAACCCACCGCATCCTTTCTATCGTTGCCGGAGGA
This sequence comes from Echiichthys vipera, assembly GCF_963691815.1. Lineage (NCBI taxonomy): Eukaryota > Metazoa > Chordata > Actinopteri > Perciformes > Trachinidae > Echiichthys > Echiichthys vipera. Next base: position 3,213,014 of record NC_139843.1, on the reverse strand, counting down.
CAATGCGCTTTAGAAAAGCCCGTTTCTTTTTTAGAGGAATTTACAAAATGACTCTGTTTTGTTTGCAAAAGAGAAATAGCTGCAGGTTGATTTGCAGATCTCAGGCTCCCGCCCACATGTAAAAGCTGCCAAGATGACATTAAAGCTGCAGCGCCTTTTTTAATACAATTGTGCGTTTGAACCCGTCGACTGATACTCCTGGGCCTTTCGTAGTGTTCTCTTTAGACGGTGGTGTCCGTTTAAGGCTGCGGGCTCAGGGGGACCTCACCCTGAATCCATATTTACTATAAATAATCCTCAAGCGAACCTGCCGCACTCGTCTCCCGCTGCCAACCCCGCCTTGTTGTTGGTTTTTGATTATGTTTCATGCTTGGAGAGTCTTTGTGAAAAGCCTCATTAACCAGGATACATGCACACAAACACGGCCCGCCGTGACGTCTTACCTCCTCGTGAAGTATGGCCTTACACATGGAGTAGTTCCCCTTCAGCGCCCATGTCCCATTTGCGAGGCATTTCCTATAAACATTATCTGGAGAGAGAGCAAAGAGAGGGGAAAAGGACAGGAGGCGGATGTTAAAGGCAGATTTTTCACATGTTTTTAAGTGAATAACTCTGTTTTTTTGGGGCCTTGTGTCCCTGGAAATGTACGAGATGTGAATTCCTGCTGGATTCATAGTGGCATTGTGACCTTTCCTGCTTTTGAGACTAATAGGGAGCGATATCATTAGAGGCAGTCTTAGAAGCTGTGAGTTTTCACACGTTTGCTGTCAGGAGAGTCTACCACCCTCTGCCAAGGCATTGTTAGTGTTTTTTTACATTTAGAGCCACGATTTTTCAAGCTGGATTCACAAAATGTCGTCCTTGTGTCGTGCTGTTCACAAACAATGAGGGAGAACCGCAGCAAGTCTGGGAGTTATTTAACTAAGGGCGCACTCACACTGTCCTTCCACACCGCGCCCCGTGCTTTAGGGTCCTTGTCCCCCCCTCCAGGCCCGTTTGTACTCACACTACCTGGGCCTCGGAGAATGCTTCTTGCTGCCTATACGTCATCACGCCGTAACACGTCACACGCATTGATGACGTCATGGCGATGCGTGGCTTTGTTTCCAGATCTTTCCGTAGACCTCAGAGTTTTTGTGCGTCTTGTCGACTGTTTTTGAATCTTTTCATCGACCAAATCTGCAGTAAACACTCCACCTCCGCATCACACCAACGTGAACCTTTCACCGCCATTGTTTGAAATGTCCGCGCATGGTCCCTCCTTCTTTTTTCTACGTCCCAACAGGCGCACAGGAAATGACCTCAGAACCGCCGTAGGCCTCGTGCTCGTACACGTGCGCACGCTCGTACACGTGCGCACGCTCGTACACGTGCGCACGCTCGTGCTCGTACACGTGCGCATGCTCGTGCTCGTACACGTGCAAACGTGCTTTACAAAAGCCCACCTCTCCCAAACGGACTGTGACCAGCAACCATACCGCTCCTAGGGGCGGTACTGTTGCACTCACACTGGTCAAAGGAACTAGGCTCTAGCCGAAAAACCTGTTTTGATGCGGAAGAACAGTGTGAGTGCGCCCTTAGACACACGATTTTTAAGCTGGATTTACAAAATGTTGTCGTGCTGTTCACAGACAATGAGGGAGAACCGCAGCAAGTCTGGGAATTATTTAACTAACTGGACAATAATGGACAGTTTTACAATGCATATCTTTAAATTTCCATCCCCTTCGCCTCCTTTAAATCAAAAGAAAGACTCAGACTGGACACGACACGGAGCGAACCCGTGTTTATTTTCTATTTTAGAAAAAACCCAGTTCCTCTACATTGCTGCGTAATGCAACCCACATGAAGGCTATGACAGATGATGGGTAAAATGATATTTTCTCATGCACGCTTGCTCCGTCACAGCACGAAATGAAATAATCTGTAACAAATTTCACATTTGTCATTTCCCATTTATTATTCCTTAAGATGAAGGAAATGGAATCGGCAGAGAGAGAGAGAGACACTCGGGGAGAGGAAACACGGCAAATGAGGCAATCGAAAAGTCGAGAGGAGGGATGTCAGAAAAATGTTTGAAAGATTATGTTTATTTTTATAATCAGCAGCTGCCTGCAGGTGAGGCTGCCTCAACGTCTGAGCTTCACTGCATTTAAACACACAGAGGAAAAGACATTAGTTCTGCTGCCCGCGTATGATAACGTTAGAGCCTTAATATACATAAACCACACACACACACACACACACACACACACACACACACAAGTCGCAGCAGGGTTGTTTTGTCTTAAGGAAGAATCCTCCTGTTACTGGGTTCAGGCGATCAGCAGTGAGAGCACGTCCCGAAGTGTCAGCTGATTAATCTGCCGTCCCATAACAAAACATTTCTCCCTCAGATATACGGACAGGCGTGACCCTGATCTCCACGCGGGTCGACTCGGGTCGTCGGAAATCTTTTCCCAGTGACAGTTTCTCAGAACTGTGTGGAGAACGTTGAAGTTTGCTGAGCAGTCGGACGCCGTTAAAGCTCGACTGGGATCAGACCAAATTGTCAGCTTGTTGCGCTCCGTTTCCATCTCCGCTCTGACATCGTCTGCACTCTAACAGATTTCCGCGGAGCGTGATTCGATCTTCTCTAACCAAGAGAACCTGAATGAATCCAACTTCCTCTTAAGTCCACACTGACGCCAGCATACTGATTTGTTTTAAGAGCGGAGCGCAGCTAAAGAAAACTTAATCAGGGCTATTAATCGATCCAAAAACAGCTTTGACAGCAGCGTCTATCTCATCTATAGCCATCGACATTGTTGTGATTGCTACGTCTTGGGTCCGGTGCACAGCTGGACGACAGCTGGACGACAGCTTGACAACGGCGTTAGGCCCGACCGCGGCGCTGACTGGTTAATCGTTAGTCGCCCCCCAAACGGCGCTCATCGGATCGATTGCTTTTTCATCCGAGAAACCACGGCTTCGTGTCCCGGCGCCAGATGAACCTGTCAACTCAGTGGAGTGGGGGGTTTCAGAGGTCAAGGTAAGGTCAAAGCGGCATTGGTTTTCTCTGGGAGTGGAGAGCTGCCAACATCCATAAATAATGAAACGTCAATAAAATGGAGTTCTCGTTTGCGTCTATTTTTAGGAGACAGTTTACGCTCTGGTTACATTACCCAAACGGCAAACAGGTACACACCGCGGGTAACCTGGTTCCAGACATCTCGGGGCTCGTTAGCGTCTCTTTTCACACACGGAGGAACAAGGGGGTGAGGTTAAAACAGCTAAACTCAACTCTGCAGTTCCCCTCATCCCTACACAGCTTTTTAAACCATCTTTTAGCTCATTTTTGGGGTTCTCTGGCCTCGGGGAAGACCCAGGACCAGGTGGAGAGATTAGATCTCTACACTGGCCTGGGAACGCCTCAGGATCCCCCAGTTAGAGCTGGTTAATGTGGCCCGGGAAAGGGAAGTTTGGGGTCCCCTGCTAAAGCTGCTTTTTCCAACCATCTTTCAGCTAATTTTTTGGGGTTTTCTGGCCGACAACTAGAGATGCACGATCCATTTTTTCACGATCCAATCCGATACCTGGGCTGAGCGTATCGTCAGAGACCCGATACTGATCTGATCCAACTGTGAGGAAGGCTTCAGGCTTGACACAAACATTTAGCCTTGTTAAAAAAAAGGTAACAAATAAACACAGATATAAATGTACTTGTAATGTATTATTTGAATTGAAGTGACTACTGCGCTGTAACTGTGTCGCTGTGTTTGATATTAATAAAAGAGAAATGATGGATCGGCCTCATTGGGCCGCTAATTAGTGAACACTGGAGGCGATATCCGACCCAGGAATCAGACCGGTGCATCTCTACCCTCAACTTTACGGATTTAAAGTCTTTTCAGATCCATTTCCATCCGAACTAAACAGAAAACCAGGGCTCAACACTTACTTTCATATTTTAAATGTCATGCAGTTCAACAACAGCCTAATAATGAAAATGAGACACAAACAGTTGGTTGCGAGGAAGCCTCGGGGAAGACCCAGGACCAGGTGGAGAGATTAGATCTCCACACTGGCCTGGGAACGCCTCAGGATCCCCCAGTTAGAGCTGGTTAATGTGGCCCGGGAAAGGGAAGTTTGGGGTCCCCTGCTGGAGCTGCTGCCCCTGAGACCCGACCCCGGATAAGAGGCTGAAGATGAGATGAGAAGATGAACATAATGACAGAAAACTAACATTTTCAAAGTTCACCACCTTGGAGATGAGCTGGGTTTTAAGTAAAAGAGAGAAAGATGAATGAGCACAAGCGTAGACGGAGGCTGATGGACTTAATGTTTTAATAATTAGAGATTTTTTGGGGAGGGTGAGAGATGAAGGGGGGGTTGGTTTGCCTGAGGGCAATAATGTGCAACGCGCTGGTTAAAAATAGCATGTTGACAGTGAACGGGGGGGCTGTCATCCCCAATCAAGATTACCTCGCTGTGATATTCCCTGAACCCCAACGCAATAATCCGGAGAGCCTAGGAATCGCTCTGCGGGGAATTCTGTCAAAGTCAAAAGTTCTGTAATGGACTCGTTTGGATTCTTAAAGGAGACGATTCAGACGCACAGGTTTAACTTGCAGTACTGAATTTAAGTATGCTGGCAAAACAAATCTCACATGTTTCCAGAGAGCTCTCACGTTCTCTCCTTTTACTCCAGTCAGATTTACACGCCGCTGCATGACTGGACAACTTTACTCTGGGTTCACTACATAAATAATTTGGACGGATTAAAGTCAAAGCACTGAAGTCACGGGTTTCAGGGAGAGCACGTATTTTAAAAACGACTTTTTAAAGCTGTGTAAAAAGCAGACAAAACAAGTGAAAACAGGCAAACGGGAGACATCACAGCAAAGATGCTCATGCAGAGCCTAAGGGTTTGAACCAGGGGGGTCAAACATACGGCCCGTGGACCGGAACCCGCCCGCCAAAGGGTCTATTGCTGTGTGTGATATTAATAAAAAAGACAAGACTGGATCGGCCTCGTTCAGCCGCTAATTAGTGAATATTGGAGGCAATACAGTTATCCATCCATCTATCTATCATCTATCTATCTATCTATCCATCCATCTATCGATCTATCTATCTACCTATATATCTATCCATCTATCCATCTATCGATCTATCTATCTACCTATATATCTATCCATCTATCTATCTATCGATCTATCTATCTATCTATATATCCATCTATCTATCTATCCATCTACCTATATATCTATCCATCTATCCATCCATCCATCTATCTATCTATCCATCTACCTATATATCTATCCATCTATCTATCTATCCATCCATCTATCTATCTATGTATCCACTAATCCATCCATCTAACTACCAATCCATCTATCTATCCATCCATCCATCTATCTATCATCTATCTATCTATCTATCATCTATCCATCCATCTATCTGTCTATCTATCCACTAATCCATCCATCTAACTACCAATCTATCTATCTATCTATCTATCTAACCATCTATCCATCCATCTATATATCCGGTTATCTATCCATCAATCTGTCTATCCATCCGTCTATCCATCTATCACTCCATCACTCCATCCCTCCAACCATCCATCTATCGATCCATCTACCTATTTATCTAACTACCCATCTATCCATCTATCTATCCATCCATCCATCTATCTATCAATTCATCTATCTATCCGTCTATCCATCTATATATCTATCTATCCATCCATCTATCTATCCGTCTATCTCTCTCTCTCTCTCTCTCTCTCTCCATCAATCCATCTATCTATCCATCCGTTTATCTATCTATCCGTTTATCTATCTATCCATCTATCTCTCTCTCTCTCCATCCATCTACCAATCTATCCATCCATCCATCCATCTATCCATTCATCTATCTATCCGTCTATCAATCTATATATCTATCTATCCATCCATCTATCTATCAATCTATCCATCTATCTATCTATCCGTCTATCTCTCTCTCTCTCTCTCTCTCTCTCCATCCATCCATCCATCCATCCGTCATCTATCTATCCATCATTAAAATGTTCATTTATTTCTTTAGCGTCAGTGTCACAGCTGAAGCGAGTTATGGTGGATTTACGTCCCTGACACTTTTTCACTACTCGTTAGCTTTAGCCGCAGTAGCATTGTTGTAGGGAGTCGAGTTATTTCCGTTTGCTGCAGAATGCAAACGCTGAAATGTGTGGAAAGTGCTTGAGGACTGAATAAGGAGGAGGAGTAGTTATTTGCTTTGATTGTGAGAGCGAGGGGAACGGATGTGCAGCGGTGAGAGACTCTTTCACTTCAGTACATGTAGAAATACCACAGTGTTAAAAAACTACACTCTAAAAGTATTAAACAATTACAGTGATGATATTCATTAGGTACTGTCAGGCAAAGCACTCATCTTACAGGACAATAATTATGGATGAATTAAAGTGATCATTACATTAATTTAAGCTGCTAAAGGTGAAGCTAATTTTACTTTATTTATATATATATATATATATATATATATATATATTTATATATATTTAATGCGCTGCTGGGTCGCCTGTTGGCTTCCCCCTGGGGACAAATGAAGTCTGATCGAGGTGCAGTTATGATCATTTATTTAGTTAGATTTTCAATTATTAATCTGAATCTGTAAGTAACTTAAGTTATTAAATAAATATAGTGGAGTAAAAGGTCTGGTTTGTTAAAGGCACGTTGCAGCCGGTTCGTCCATTGGAGAAAAAAAAAGAAAAATGATAAATACATGTAAAAAGTTACACACAGAACCTTTAATTATGGAGCTGGAGTCAGAACACGGTTGGATCCAGTTACACAGAGACTCTAAGAGAGCCTGGTTCTGTTTAAAGTGAGGACACACAGCTAACCAGGCGCGGCGTTAGACCTGGGCATTCAGGGCCGTGACCCTGGACCTCTGTGTCGTCTAAGAGCGCCCTCCCACTGTGCCTCCGTCCCGTGCCCCGTGCTTTAGGGTCCTTGTCCCCCCCTCCAGGCCCGTTGGTACTCACACTACCTGGGCCTCGGAGAATGCTTCTTGCTGCCTATACGTCATCACGCCGTAACACGTCACACGCATTGATGACGTCATGGCGATGCGTGGCTTTGTTTCCAGATCTTTCCGTAGACCTCAGAGTTTTTGTGCGTCTTGTCGACTGTTTTTGAATCTTTTCATCGACCAAATCTGCAGTAAACACTCCACCTCCGCATCACACCAACGTGAACCTTTCACCACCAATGTTTTAAATGTCCGCGCATGGTCCCTCCTTCTTTTTTCTATGTCCCAACAGGCGCACAGGAAATGACCTCAGAACCGCCGTAGACCTCGTGCTCGTACACGTGCGCACGCTCGTGCTCGTACACGTGCAAACGTACTTTACTAAAGCCCACCTCTCCCAAACGGGCCCTGGACGGCAAGCGTGCCGCTTCTAGACGTGGTACGGTTGCACTCACACTGGTCAAAGGAACCAGACTTTAGCCATGAAACTTGTTTGTGCACGGTACGGAGGGACAGTGTGAGTGCGCCCTTAAAGCAGATTTGCCTTTGTTTCAGTTCAACGAGTGACTCTGCCAACTGGCGACCTTCAGCTGAGTGCCTCTGCGGTCACTCTTTAAACCCAAACACCGGTCGGGAGAGAAAACTTCTCAAACTATGTCACAATTTGCATGTTGATCAGCCCAGTTTCAAACATTTCTCGGGGGAGAAACTCCTGAACCCCTGTCTGAAAAGGATTCTCCTGGGCTACAGCCCCGAATGTGTTCGTTAGCTAGCGACGCGCCCGACGCTCACTAATGAAAACATTCGTTGTGAAGCAGAAAGTCAAGAAGAGTCACAACTTTGACAGGAGAAATAAAGTGAGGAAGAAAAGAAAGCAGACACACTTGTGAGAGGGAGAATGGAGAGAAGCTAACAAAGACAGAACGGAGAAGTGAGAGAGAGAGAAAGAGAAAGTATTCTGAGTTAGAAGGACGTCCTACGGTGGCCCTGAGCGCTCAATTCACCGCAAAGATAAAGAGAAAACACGCAGAAGACGCACAAAGAAGCCAATAAATAAACACCTTCAACAACGACACATGCAGCATTCAGAGAAACCTCTTCACCTTGGAAACACACACACACACACACACACACACACACACACACACACACACACACACACACACACACACACACACACACACACACACACACACACACACACACACACACACACACACACACACACACACACTTGATCTTTATTATTCCCTTGGTTTTGTCCAAAATTATTGAATTGATATTTATTTTTTTACAGATTTTCCAAAATAAAGGTCACTTTTGTTTGTTTTGAATTTAGCAACAAAAGCGCTGTGTTGTTTTTCCACAGGTGTGTGGCGTACTCGAGTCTCGGACTGGCTTATCTCCATAGCAACTGGGTGGTTTAGTATTTACACTCGTGCGCCATGTTAAACTGCAATACTCAAAACTAGTGGTCGAAGGATAAACCGTTATGATTGTTACATTGTCTCTGGACAACCATGCGTCCCCCCCGGTCCGTGGTTAATAATCTGCGTCGCAGTGTTTCGTGCTCATCCCACTAATAAAACTGAAAGCGAGGCCGCCGTGCTGCCCTACAGCGCCCAACTGCAGCCACTACAAAATAATCTAAGCCAGCGGTGTCAAACTCCAGCTCACAGTGGGCCAAATTTAAAAACTGGGACAAAGTTTCCAAACTCAATATTTACTAAAAAAAAAAAGACTGCAAATAGTGGTGTTTTTCATCTGTTTTTAGTATTTTTGTCACGTTTTTGTGGTGTTTTGCGTCTGTTTTTAGTCATTTTTTCACATTTTTGTGGTGTTTAAATCTGTTTTTTCACGTTTTGTGGTGTTTTGTGTCTGTTTATAGTAATTTTGTCACGTTTTTGTGGTGTTTTACGTTTGTTTTTAGTTGTTACATCACCTTTTGGTGGTGTTTTCATCTTTCTTTACTAAAAAAAATGGTCTTTACCTTCAGACACAGATCATCTGCCTCCCACCGCTGCTGAAAGCTCCTGTTTCCATCTTTCTTTGGGTCGTTTTTGGGGAGGGGTGGATTCAGCTTGTCTGCAGAGACTGGTAGCATGGATGCTCATGTGTGTGAACAGAAAAGTAGACGTGTAAGCTTTATACTCGCAGAACCTTGATATGATCTTAGGGACAAATATAATTACACTGCGGGCCAGGTTTGGCCCACGAGCCTGAGTTTGACACCCCTGCTTTAAGCAACAAAAAAAGTTTGTTTACCGTCCCAACAAATACAAAGTTGGCACATCTACGACAGATCATGGTTTCCTGGTTTGCCATGGTAGGATTTTTATGCAAATCCATCCTAACTTCCATACTTTCAGACCCAAACTGAGCAGAACTCGTGTTATTAGTGATTTAATAGTTAGTGCACTTTGTAGAGCAGCTACAGCAAGGTACAGCTCCGCTCCACATGGTGTAATTATATATTATTATCATCATTTATGTTGTTAGTGAGGCCAGACTAAAGGACTTTATGAAAATCGTGCTGTCTGGCAAAACACGGACTCAAACGACCTCTCTCCTTTCAAAACACAAACGCGTGACAGTGATCGCGTGGTTGAGTCTCATGGACGTGGACGTGATTGTAACTGATTATAAGTCTCTGAACAAACAGCAGCCGCGGGTCTCTTTTCTCTCCCCTCTCGCACATCCAGCACACACCCACCCACACTCAGGATGCATTCGCTTATTTATATATATATATTTGCACGGGTGGAAATCCGCTCAATGCGTCTGAATATTCACCAAATGAATGTTCAGCTGAACCCATTTAAACCAGTTTAGGTAAATTTCCATGTTGATGTAAATGAAAGTGGGTTCATTCATTCATTCATCTTCAGCCTCTTGTCCCAGTTGACATTGGGCGTGAGGCGGGGTCCACCCTGGATAGGACGCCAGTCTATCACAGGACACATAGAGACGAACAGAGACAGACAACCATTCACACCTACGGGTGATTTAGAGTCATCAATGAACCCAACACCTGCACGTCTTTGGACTGTGGGAGGAAACCGGAGAACCCGGAGAAAACCCACGCACACACGGGGACAACATGCAAACTCCACACAGAAGGGCCCCAGCTGGGATTCAAACCAGGAACCCTCTCGAAAGTATGTGCTTGGTGTGAAACCGCAGTGAAGAAGAACTTGTTGGGTTTTTCTCAAAATGCCTAATTATGCCTTGAACCCATGAAACAAACGAGTTCATTCTTGAAGTGCAGCGTGGTTAATCTTGACAGACTTGCACTCAGACACACACTGACCTGCAGCGGTGTGTGACTGACGTGATGTTAATGCAACGCTGACATAATATACTGCTTAAGTACCTTATTAAAAACAGTGTGTTTACTCTATTTTATGACAAAGAATAAATGTCAGGACTGTCTCTGTCATTCTGCCGTAAGTGTGAATGATGGACTTTTGCATCTGAGGCCATTTAAAGTGGATTTAATCACAATAAACAGTTTATATTTATATATTAGTGCTCTGTTGTTTCTAGAGGTAGCAGAACGCAAAACTTTTGGGCTTAAATATGTGCGAGGTGAATGTTTGACGACTGAAAGCAGCTCACCTGGCTCCGTCCGAGGTGAAAACAACCCATCACCTCGAGGTCATTAGTTAATTACCACGTTGTAGCTCGTTTGTTCAATCCCGACACGAACTGGAATGTAACCACTTGTGGTTTCAGGGCGAGTGCCGCGTTGGAACAACGGCTGCACTGTACGCAGCCTCTTGAAGGCTTGAACCCAGACCAAAACCCAGTGAGGACATTTTGGATTCGTTTCAAAGCATTTTCCAGGAAACGACAACAGAAAATGATGATTAATGTGCGACTGTACGACAGCCAGGTACCGTGAAACCGTTGCAGGGAAGGAGGCGCAATTAGATGATTTCATTAAAGAACCAAAACCCAGTGGAAAACATGGGAAAATGACATTTCTGTGTTACTGTATTAATGTGAGGATGCAGACTTCTCATCGCTCCGCACACATCTGGTGATTTACGCCGTTCAGTGGACGTTAAAGTCACGTTCTTAACGTTATTTGGACTTTCTCTTTTGAATATCCAGTGTTTTTTATGCACAGATGGAAAATAATGTAGATTTTGATGTCAAAACCCGCCAATTAGGGAGCTTACAGGCTCATTTCTGCTCTACGTTGAAGACGCATACGTCCTCTGCGTACATTTCGTCCGTATTTCTGTCTGTATCCTGAAAGCTTATGGATGCTAGAAATTGCGGGGGCAGTGTCGGGCACTGGACAGAAAGAGTGGCGTGGATATCAGGAGCGAGCAAGTCATCAAAAGCCCCGACGGACATCCTGAAATACTGGAAGTTACATTCGACAGTTACAGCAACGCCCTCTAGAGGATGTTTTGCTCAACGTCCATCGCAGCGGAAAGGACGCATGAAAGCACGAGGGCAGTGATTAAAACGATGATAACGTACGTCTCTATTTACACACGAAATGGGAGGAGGCCTCGGGGAAGACCCAGGACCAGGTGGAGAGATTAGATCTCCACACTGGCCTGGGAACGCCTCAGGATCCCCCAGTTAGAGCTGGTTAATGTGGCCCGGGAAAGGGAAGTTTGGGGTCCCCTGCTGGAGCTGCTGCCCCAGAGACCCGACCCCGGATAAGAGGCTGAAGATGAGATGAGATGATGGGAGCAGAAAGGAACCTTTAGAGGAGCCAGGCTAACTGCTTGACCCTGGTTCCAGTCTTGATGCTAAGCTAGGCTAACCGGCTTCTTTCTTAATGCTAATTTAAATCGTCATCACATCCTGAACAGAAATCAAGAACCGCATTTAAATCAACGTGGAACGACTCCTTCAATGAAGCGAGCCGACACAAAGACGTGACTTTCAGTAAGTGGACAAGGCGTGTGTACGTTATTTGTGCGGTTAAGTTGGGGCGGAGGCCAACTTTCATGGAAAAATCTCTCTCCCTCTCACTGCATCAGGAGTTACAGGGTGCACTAGTCAGTAACGCACATGTTCTGTGTGAACATTCACGGATAATGTGAGAATTATACGGTGCGTCTGGTTTTTGTCACAGGTCAGCGCACTCAGACTGCAGCGGCACCACATTATCAACACTCTCCCGCGGCCTTCTCGCAGGTTTGTGACGAGCGAGCCTCTGACAGCATCATAAAACGTCATTTGCATCAGTCACGATCTCAAGGTCCCTGAACGTCTGCTGATTATATTTAGTGACTAATACCAAGCCTGTGGTAAGCCGCGGTTAAATCAACGGACAGGTTGGTCTGCGAGTGTCTCCAGAAGGCTCGCGCTGGACGTCACGCTGCACACTCCATATTACAAATCACTTTTAACCTTTGCTCAGTGAGCCGCTACTGTTCTGTCTGAAAGGGGGTTAAAAACAGCCTCTGGTTTGTGCCAGGTGCTTAATCCTCCCTGTGGAAACAGGAGCTCTGGGTAAATGCGGACGGTACGCCATCAGCCCTCTAAGCCCGGAGCTGGAAGATCCTATTTTAATTGTGTTTCTAAAGACGCGGCTGAGCAACAAAGATCCGTCTGCAGAGGGACTGAAAACCGCAGAGCAGAGCAGAAAGTGCTGTAATTGTAGGCGCTACACCAGCAAATATGCTGACCCAAATTCGGTCACACCTACTTAGCGCTCCAACACACTGGATAACGCGGCTAAGAAGCATCCACCTCCTCTGTGCATCTTGAGCAGAGCTCTAATTAAAACCAGGTCCAGCAGGGAACAGAACAACATATTATTTGCACTAAATTAGCTGTTTTTTGAACTGAATGTGTGAGTTGTTACATGATGTGTTTGCATGTTTATGCAGGCGCAAGTCACCGTAAAGAGACTGCACCTCAGGATAGTGTCGCATTTATGATGCAATACTCGTTTCCATTCTGTTTTGACCATTTATTCCTTTATTTTACCTCTTCTAGAGCACATTTGATGCAGTTTAGATGTTTGTTTGCAGCTGAATACTGTTTTAATTCCTGGTATTTACTATAAAATTCAAAGCGTGTCCGTGTGCTCGTGTTGCAGGAAGGTCTGGACACGACTAAGACTCCTTTCATTATTCTAACCATGCTTCCTTGTGTCCTCTCTCCTCAAGTGACCTGGAAATCGTTCTGCATCCATCATCATAGAGGATGGTCCAATCCCTCGAGGAGATGAAGAGAGAGGAGACTTCTGGAGGAGCTTAGAGCGAGACGCTGGTGTATCCTACGCTACGCTGAGGACACTATCGAACCGTGGATTTCTCCTTCAGCAGCTTCAGCTCCTCCGTCCTCACGTCTCGCTTTAACATCCTCGCTTTAACATCCTCGCAGGGAGGAACTAAGACGTGAGGAAGAGACGCAAGTAGGGCTGCAGCTACCGATTATTCCATCGAGTAATAAAAATGATAATTTTGCGTGATTACTAACCATTAATAACAAATAATACATTATGTCAGAGGTAGGCCTGTTTGCTGGGTAACCTAACACAGAGGTGTGTGTGTTTCTGTGTGCACGCATGTGTGAGGGAGAGAGAGACATCAAGATGTGTGTGTGTGTGTTGACGGCAATACACTCGCAATTTACCATGAATAAGTTACTATATAAACAATTCAAAGTGGAGCATAAGATTCTACATGACACGCAGGTTTACAGACAAATAGATTTACTGTATTTAGAAAATGAATTAGAGATGGATATTATCAGGAAGTCGCTCTCTTCCTGTTTGACGTAACAACAACAAACAAAAGCTCACCGACACATTAACTCAAACCAAACCCTACAGACCGATCAGAGAGGAGACGTTCTGTTTAACATTCATGAAAAACTAAACAAAGAGGCATTCACCAGGACACCTACGCATTCTCTTCCTTTTAGATTATTGTTTGGCAGTTTTCAAGCCTTTTATAATATGAGAGAAACAGGAAATAAGGTGAGAGAGAGAGAGAGAGAGAGAGAGAGAGAGAGAGAGAGAGAGAGAGAGAGAGAGAGAGAGAGAGAGAGAGAGAGAGAGAGAGGGAGACATGCACCAAAGGGCCGCAGGTCGGAGTCGAACCTGCGGCCGCTGCCTCGAGGACCTTCAGCCTATTTACATGCGGCTACTGCCCCAACCCCTGTTCCACCGACTGCCCCTCACTTCCTGTTTTTAACATCTGCAGTCACTACGGCAACCACAGACGCACTCGCCAGTTAACGGGTCAGTCGTTAACCCGAAGCAGCAGCGCACGGTGAAGCGGGGTTAACAACAGGCTACTTTCGGCTCAGACGCTGAACCACCCATGACGTTGTCGGCCTCTCTTTAAGTGCAAAATGATCCCAAACTTTGGACGTTCTCGGCCTTTCCCGGGCTGTTTCTTCACCCTCCGTTAACGCGCCAACTGAACACGGATGTAGCGGCGTGCATCCGCAAAAACGGTCCGTGTGGAACAATGATGGCTGCGCTGAGCAGGCCGCAGAACACGTGAGATATTTTTTCGTTGTAAGCGAGTTACTAGAGTAAACGTTTCAGCCCTGGACGCCAGTGAGGGAAGCGAGGAGACACGTTAGCGTAATGAAAAGCACCAAAACCTCCCGGGACAAAACATCTGCTGCTCTGCAACCTTGATTTTAACGGGAATCCCAATTATTATGTGTGTGTTCACAGAAACGCTCTGAAACAAGAAAGACGAAGCCAGAGTGCTGCAGCAATAAAGAACAAAAAGGCCGATGTGAGGAAAACCCCCTTGAAACGAGTTTATTTGCATTGAAAGCAGGTTGAAATATTCCAGAATGAATCCTGGCGTAACTCTTGAGCAAACAAAATCCGTCCACTCACAGCTCATCGGTCCTGACAGCTGGCGTGTAACTGCAGCTTTCCAACACGTTCATGAGCAGCGTTCAGGTGCGCGGCTGTACCTGCGCTCTGAAAACATGGGAAAGTTTTCTGCCACCTCATTATTTTGTTTAAAAGAAAAACTTGTTCATTTCATCCAAACTGGAACAACCCTTGAGACGCTGCAGGCGGGACGCACTGAGGGGGAAGCGGTGCCAGTGTTTGTGCTGGGTGTGTGTTCTGGCTCCGTGTGTTTGGGTTCTGAGCGCAGCACCAGACACCTCCAGGGTTTGCGGAGGACCGCGCAGTCGGTTTTTTGGAACGGGCTCTAAAGAGAGAAAGAATAATCTATTTTCCATGTCCGGGAAAACAAAAACACACAAACCTCATCGCAGCCCTTTTCCCTTTTCTCTCTTCTGTCTTTGATGTTCTCGTCTTGTCTCAAGAATTAATATTCAACGGATGACGCCGCCAACGCCGCCGCCGCTGCTGAGTGCTCTGGCTCATTCAACAAAAAGATGCATCGCGTTCCCTGTGAGTGAGCAGCAGGGTGAGTCGGGGTGAGGGTTTTTGCCACCCCACTGACCGCGAGCACTCCTCTAAATAAAACTGCCCCCCCTTCCTCCTCCTCCTCCTCTTCTTCCTCCTCCGGCTTTATCCACTTTGACTGGGGACGACTCACAGCCGGTCGGTGAAGTGCGCGTCCACATCAGCACACTTTCATACATATGAAAGCCCGACGGCCTCCCTCTGGGCACCATTAAGGGAAAGTCAAGCTTAGCGACGAATGGTGAAGGGGTTTCCGGGTGTGCGACGACAAAGAGAGTAATGCCAGGCTGAGTCACGAACCCAGACGAGGGCGTGCGGCGCCGCGGGCACCTGTCACGAATTAGTGGCTGAGCGGTCTGGACAACGCCCCCCGAGCGTCTGTCCTTCCCTCCGTACATATGTTAGACAACACGCTGCAATCACCAGACAAATGGAGGAGCTCGTCATCATCGGCGTCTGATCAATTACGGGAAGATTAACTCCTTTTTGACTTTTTCTACCTTCAGACCTGATTTTTTCTTCTTCTCCCGTGTAGAAACGAGGCAAAATGATTATGTGTCCATGAGATTTATTTTGTTATGTCGACAATAATAAGATACATGGTGTGTAGCTCCTCCCGGGAGTAAAGCATGAGACCAGAACAGGGTTTATTCACAGTCCCGTGAGAGCTAAAGGAAGTGAAAGTAAACGAATAGTCGGGTAAATAAACGTGCTAATTCAGAGCTCGCAGCTTAATGTTTTTACACCAATAACACACACCTCGTAGGCTGCACACCTTCTTAACGGGATAAAGCTCTGTTATGCTAATTAAATAGCCAGACTTGCACCATGACTTGCAATATACAGTAAATTCGCCTACTGTCGATGGCGCTAGATGCTAATCTGGAGCCGCGGGAGGATTCGGGCAGTGAGGGTAGGTGTTTTACAGTCTATGGGCGTGGTAATGTGTTGAATACGGTTCAAATCATAAAGGCTGCCTGCACTTGACTCCCGGAGCCTCCGCTAGAGACACGGAGCGCCATGTGACTCCCATTCCGTCCTGGTCCCAAAAAAAATCTAAACATTGACTCCCACTCCCATTTGTCTAGCAGCATGTTGTCTTAGCCTAGCTCCTAGGCGGTTGAGCTAATGTTGCTAATGGTGTAAACGTCAGCCTGACGTACGTATCTCCCTCCCTCCAATGTCACATACATGCCCTTTTTTGGTCAGAGGGAATGAGGCGGAGTCAAAGTCTGACAAGATGGCAACTCCCAGAGGCGAGTACGGACCCCAACGGAGAGGCTACATCATCCTCAAAGCAATTTCAGTCAAAAGCAACTGGACTTGGTTGTTTGTCTAGGAAGACGTTTCACCTCCCATCCAAGAGGCTTCATCAGTTCATGTACGCATCTGACCAGGCTGGGACTGGACCAGGACCAGGCTGGTCCTGGTCCTGGGACTGGTCCAACTAACTGGTGTGGAGATCCAGGTATTTAACCTCTCACAAGGCCGATGATGTCACTGAAACCCTTTGTGCTCCAAGTGCCAACGACCGTCGTTAGAGTGACAGTCGTTGGTGGAAGTTGGTTTGGACTTTGTTATTGCTGGTCCGTCCGCGCCTGGTCCTGGTCTAGTCATTGGTGGAAGAAGGTTTGGACTTTGTTAGTGCTCTTTTGAGTCTGAGCGACAGTCGATCATTTTTTATACAGTCTATGTTTTTTTTCAGCTACTCTTCCGGAGAGGTCGTGTTGCTCGACCTTGTCTTTAAAACAACCCAAATGTGTTGGATTCCAGTCAGGTGACCTACTTGGCCAGGTCATAGTTTTCACTTTGTCCTCCTTTAGGAACTTTTGTGCTCTTCAAGGATCATTGTCATTCTGGAATATTCCTCTCCTGCCAAGCTTCTGGAGACTGGGAGTCATCGTGTCGGCAGTATTTTGGTTTAACCACATGCATTTATGCAGCCTCACATCATCACCCTACCACCCCCGTGCTTCACTGTCGGGACGATGCCTTCACTGCGGTAGTGCTGGTAAGGTTCACGCCACACATGCTGGACCCCATCTGGGCCGAACAAATTTATCTTGGTCGCATCTGATCAAAGAATGTGCTCCCAATATTTATCAGGCTTATTTTCATGTTCCTTGCAAAATTGAATCAGTTTTGTGCCCGAGAGCAAGCGAGGGTTTTTTTCTTGGCTGCCGTCCACAGAGGATGACTTTGAGCTGTCTGAGCTGTCACAGAAACTCTGATTACCTCAGATAACCCCTGTGCCAAGTCTGAGGCACTTGCCCGTCTGTTTTTCAGAGCTAGATTGTTCAAGCAGCGTACCGTCCGCGGCATAATTTTAGGAGGAGGGCCACTGCGGCTCTGATTAGTGGGGATGTGGCTCATTCTTTACCTCCTGATTACGGCTGCGACTGTGTTTCCACTGATTTCTAGTTGGTCTCAGATCTTCCTGTGTCCTTTTCCATCTTTGTGAAGTCGCACAATCGGGTGTTTCAATTCCTCTGGTGATTCTTTTCCATGTGGAGCAATGATGAATATCAATAACGCAGCCATGATCAATAACGCAGCTGAAAATTGTGAGTTTGGTCTTGTTGTTGGCCAGAGTTTTGAAGCGGTCAGTGAGTGGGGCGAGGATGCCCTCCATAGTCCCAAACATGGTGCTGAGTCCTAAGTTGAGCAGCATGAGGAAGAAGAGCGCTGACCAGAAGGGGCTGCCGAGCAGGAGTGACATGGCCTCCGTGAAGGCGATGAACGCTAGGCCTGTACCTTCCACAGATGGACACAGCCCAAAGGTCCAAAGGTTATTTTCATAACGATGTCCATGCAATTAGGCTAACTGGAAATCACAGGTGTGCTCAGCTTTGTTTCTGTGATCACAGGTTTTCTAACTTGTGTGTCAGACGTCACAGGTGTGTTCACTTTTGTTGCATTGCGTTTCTACTTTGAGGCCTCTATTTTCAGTATAGTCTGTCTAAAGTTTCTGTTTTTGATGGTTTGTAAGCCGAAATACTCTGCTTGTCAACTTAAAAACAATGCAAGTACTGTAAGCTGAGTCTGTTTTGAATCATTTGACATTTAAGTGATATTCCACAAGGGTGTACGCACGTCTGTTACTTACTGTACATATATATATATATGCATAAACTTCACAATTCAGGGTGTTTACTTGTAGTATTTATGAGTATTTTTACTGAACTGAAGCATGTGGAAACTTCCTTTAAATAACGTTTTGTGGGTCAGAATGAAGGGAGAGAAGTTCAGCATCCGTGAGGAACTCGGAGTAGAGCCGCTGCTCCTTTGCGTTGAAAGGAGCCAGTTGAGGTGGTTCAGGATCATCTGGTAAGGATGAACCCTGGGCGCCTCCCTAGGGAGGTGTTCAAGGCACGTCCAGCTGGGAGGAGGCCTTGGGGAAGACCCAGGACCAGGTGGAGGGATTAGATCTCCACACTGGCCTGGGAACGCCTCAGGATCCCCCAGTTAGAGCTGGTTAATGTGGCCCGGGAAAGGGAAGTTTGGGGTCCCCTGCTGGAGCTGCTGCCCCCGCGACCCGACCCGGATAAGAGGTTGAAGATGAGATGAGATGAGGGTCAGAGTGAAAGCAGGTTTGTTATTTAGCAGATTTAATATCTATATTTATATATTCTATGTGTTTTGAGTGCAGTTCATGACCTTTCATGCTATCTGTAGCTCTGTAAATTTGCATCACTCTCCTTTTCCCAATCCAATTGAAGATAATTTTACTTGTCCGTAAATCTTTTCATGGATTTGTCTTTGGGATTTGAAACTGATCCGCGGCTGAAATACGTCCCAGATCTTTAGCTTCTTTTTATACCGAGGACTCAGATTAAAAAGGGAAGCTGACTTTTCCTCTGGTGGATTTGAACTCTGCAATAATCTCCCCCTGGATCTGAGGACAGCAGCTCCATGCACTCAGGCTTTTAAAGACCCACTCTGGAATCACTGTTCTGCCCTTTCCTTCCTCTAAAGCCACTTATTATTGTCCTAATACTACTTACACTGCTGCTACTACGACTACTACTACTTCCTCTGTTTTCAATTACACTTTGTCCGTCTGAGATCAAACTGAAACCTCGTCTGTCTCCTTACATTTCAAAAATATATGAAGAGCTCTTTTCCAAAACGAGATAAAAGACAAATAAAAAAAAATGAGTTTGTCACTTTGCTGTAAACAGAACCTATTCACTGCTTCATCAGTGTTTCATGCCAAATCTATATTTCCTTGTTTAAAATGGTCTCAAGATGCAGTTCCTTTCCAAACCGCGACCAGCGCCAAACCTATTTTTAGCCTAAATGCTATATGTCCTCTCGACCAATCAGAATCCGTTCTATGCGATCCAACATGGCGGCGCTCTGAAGCGGGAGAGTTTTTTGTCTCGTCTGTCCGTTCAACATGTTCAGACTGAGTAAAAGTGAAAAAAACGACTAAAAACAGATGAAAAACACCACAAAAGGTGAAAAAAACGATTGAAAACAGATAAAAACACCACAAAATGTGACAAAATTACTAAAAACAGATGAAAAACACCACAAAAAGTGAAAAAAAACGATTAAAAAAAGATGAAAACACCACAAAAACAACTAAAAACAGATGAAAATACACAAAAACTATTAAAAACAGATGAAAAAACACAAAAACTATTAAAAACAGATGAAAAAACACCACAAAAAAGTGAAAAAATGATTATAAACTGATGAAAACTCTCGACCAATCAGAACTCAGTGAGCGTTCTATGCAATCCAACATGGCGGCGCTCTGAAGCGGGAGAGTTTTTTGTGTCGTCCGTCTGTTCAACATGTTCAGACTGAGCCATAAAAAACATTTTGACAAGATACATTGAATATTAACCAAATGTGTGGGTCTGGGTAAAAAATTTAATTTTCCTGAAAACTATTAAAATGGATTTATAGCGTTTTGGAAAAGTGCTCCTCATGTGTATGTGCGTAGAAATTATTATTATACAAAAAGCTCATGTGGAATTAATATTTTTTACATTAATTTGATGTTAAATGTCCTAAAAACCAAACGTGTGTCAATGTTTTTGACCATTTCATGTGACAAATCATATAATAAATGATAAATATAAGAAAACAAAGTGTTATTTTTATTATTATTATCATCATAATTGTGGTAGTAACTGTAGTTGTAGTAGTAACCTGTAGCACTGTGGTTTTCAGGTGGACAACTACCATGCTAAATAATAAAAATACCGTACTTTGGACAGATGCAAAACAGGGAAATTACCCAATCTGACAGGAAGCTCTATTTAACATTTATTTATTTTAACATTATTTAGCTTGGTGACGTTTGGACTGGGCACTGGGCACATACCTTTTGTCCTGCTTGCTTTTAGAAACGGACTACGGTAAAAACCAGCCCCCCACTGGTTTTGCGGTACCTGTATATTCCAGGCATTACGGTAAGAGCGCCGTCATGTTCGCTAACGCCGCCATTAGCGCTAACGCCGCCATTAGCGCTAACGTTAGCTAGGTTCAGACCCATTTACCGTGCTCACCTGCAGCTTTCATGCGTGGTAATCCTCTCAGGGGGACGCTGGAGGTCCTGAGAGTCTCTTCTGGACCAGGTACCGTCCTCTCTGAAGTACTCGCTCACACGGTAAGCGAAGAAAAACCCCCCAAACCAAAAAGCGTCTTTTCTTCTGACAAGCTAGCAGTTAGCATCGGCCGTTAGCGATTTTATCCGGGAGAACAACTCTATAAATGTACTTTTTTTTTATTAAATGTTTCGTTTATAACACTATCCAGCGGCTGGTGGGCACCGAGGTGTTTAATATAAAGTATTTCTGCTAAAAAACGGACTTTTAAACGAGCACAGTAGAAGATAATCCACGTCAACGGCAGTTTACGAACGCCTAGCAACTGAGGTCAGCAAGCAGCCAATCAAATTGCAGCTGGGCAGTAGGCAGCCAATCAGCGGGCACCACCGGCCAACGGCTTTGAACCATTCTGACATAAAACTATAAAAACGACTTAAAGGTTGAATATGTAGAAACTTTATTGTTTAAAAGTATTGTTTAAAATATAATTCACCCTCAGGGCGTTTTAAAGGGGGAAAGAATGAAAGTATTTATTTTCCATAAAAAAATATATTTAGTAATTAATTAATATTTTAAAGGAGCATTATCACAAATACAGCGGTAATAACATAAAATAAACTGAAATATGCAAAAGATAGGCTGGGGGGAGCCATAATTAAATTTACAAAGAAAATCGCCAACAGTGAAGTCACCGTGGGGTAAATGCCGAATTTGTCTTTGTTATGACACAAGCGGGTTAGCGCTTAGCCTCGCCTCTGTAACACCGGCTGGGTAACAGCGCCTCAGTAACACCGCCTCCGTAACACAGCCTCTGTAACACCGCCTCCGTAACACCGCCTCCGTAACACCGCCTCAGTAACACAGCCTCCGTAACACCGCCTCCGTAACACCGCCTCCGTAACACCGCCTCCGTAACACCGCCTCCGTAACACAGCCTCCGTAACACCGCCTCCGTGACACAGCCTCCGTAACACCGCCTCTGTAACACCGCCTCCGTAACACAGCCTCCGTAACACCGCCTCCGTAACACCGCCTCCGTAATACCGCCTCCGTGACACAGCCTCCGTAACACCGCCTCCGTAATACCGCCTCCGTGACACAGCCTCCATAACACCGCCTCCGTAATACCGCCTCCGTAACACCTCCTCCGTAACACGACATCCGTAACACCGCCTCCGTAACACCTCCTCCGTAACACGACATCCGTAACACCGCCTCCATGAGAGGTTGTAGCATTGCCAGCATGCCATGGCTGTTCGCTCTGGAGCTCCACGGTCACCACGGTCTGCAGCTAACAAACAGTCGCACCAAAAAAAGGCCCTGCACCAGGAGAAATATGGGATTGGCGTTCACAGCATGGAGAAGCTTAGGAGCCTCTTTAGGGATAAAAACCGACTCGGAGCTGGCATTTCTTCTCATCGACAGGTAAGTCACTTCTAATGGCAATGCTAACGCTAACTCAGCTGTGCTGACGCTAACTCAGCAGTGATAACGCTAACTTGGCAGTGCTAACGCTAATGTAGCAGCGTGACTGCTTACAGTCACTGAATCGCTCTGCAGAACACTTTCTCTCCACGTCCCTGTGTCTTTCTTCAGCTGTCCTCTCAGCGTTATTAACGCGCTAATGCAAAATTATTTTAAGAAGGAGGAGGAGGAGGAGAAGTGGGTAAAGGAACCCATACACTTTTATTCTCCCTCACTGAATCACCAGGTAATGCAGAACTATGACAACGGTCCCTCTCTCTGTCATTAATATCCTGTCGTTTTAGTTTAGCTCTGTGAAACAAAACAAACAGCCAAGGCTTTGTCCTTTCTCTCTCTTACGCACACACTCACTGCCATCTTTTTGACATTATTCTAATCAAGAAATATGGAAATGTTACTTGTACTTCCTCAAATCTCATAGAATTTATTTTTATAAACTCAGCACTCACTCCTGTTTCTGGTATTAGAGCACTGAGGTCTTCTCCGAGGAGGCGCAGCCTTTTACGTGACATAGGGTTAATGTTTTCTATGACTTTCTGTCACGTTCTGTTTACATTATAACAGCCAATAGCAGCTGGCGTGGCGGGTTGCCATGGTTGTCTGTTGTTGCTACAGAAACAAGGAATCTTTTTTAATTGAGAGCTATATTATCAATTACACAGCGCCCAAAGAAATGCCTCCAGTTGAAGACTGATGATTAGTCCAAATTAGTTGTTTCCCTGTTTGATTCATCTCGGACATAGAGCCGGCTGATCGCTGACAAACTTGGCAACAAGACTGCTGGAATCATTTTTTGTTGTTGCGACGACGATCTTGAGACACTAGATGGCAGTGTTCTGCTCATTCTCCATATTCAGCCTTTAATATATATATTTTTTTAAATCCAGCAACTATATTGATAAATATCGGCAGGAACTAAGGATGTTATTAATCCAGAATTATATTCATTTATGAATGATTTGGTGTGAGGAACTCGGAGTAGAGCCGCTGCTCCTTTGTGTTGAAAGGAGCCAGTTGAGGTGGTTCAGGATCATCTGGTAAGGATGAACCCTGGGCGCCTCCCTAGGGAGGTGTTCCAGGCACGTCCAGCTGGGAGGAGGCCTCGGGGAAGACCCAGGACCAGGTGGAGAGATTAGATCTCCACACTGGCCTGGGAACACCTCAGGATCCCCCAGTTAGAGCTGGTTAATGTGGCCCGGGAAAGGGAAGTTTGGGGTCCCCTGCTAAAGCTGCTGCCCCCGAGGCCGAAGATGAGATGAATACAATCACACATTTAAAGTAGGCCTAGTTGAAGTAGTGGTAGTAGCCTATTAGTGTGTAGTATTAACAGCAGCATTTGTGTCCAAATAAGAGAAGATACGCCTCCATTTTAGTTATAATTTGGTTTCTATGACAACTGAAACATTTTCTCTATAAGAATAAACACTTACAGTATCGTTTGTGGAGCTGTGTCATGTAACAAAACGTGGTTTGTGCAAAATGCTTTCAAATAGATGAAGTGGATCTGTGCTTCTTCTGTACAGCGGCAGTACGTTCAGACACAGGATTGATTGTTACCTTGTCTCCACTGGCAGCAAACCAGTTACCGGTGCAGTGGGCTGGAACGGTAATTGGTCCCATCCTGTTCGGCCTATATCTCTGCATTCTGTGGTGACTGGGTCATCAAGCAATTTTGAATTCATAGACAAACCCTTCACAGAAACCTCCGCTGTCGAATGCGTTGCAATTTAAAATGTTCCCTGTAACGATCATATCAAACATGCACTTGTCGTTAAAACGCCTCATTTTGTTGCTGAGAGGTGTTGAAATGAGCAGAGAAGCCGACAGAGGTGTAAAGTGTACAGTAATGTTCTGCCCTTATAACTGTGAGGCGCTCGTACTGCAGTATCTATTGTTATTATCTATTTTTTATTCATGTATATAAAAACAAAACCTTATGGAAGCGGCTGGAAGCACATCTACTCTTTCTCCCTCATCGAGACATTCTGGATCTGGCCTCGACCGCCACCGCTGCCGGTGCTCGCTCGAGATGCTTCGGTGAATACATTATAACATCTACAGGAGGTTAACTATTCAAGGTCAATGCCTGACCTCAACCATCTAACTTTAACCATTTAAGGTCATTGTCTAACCTCAACCATCTGACTTTAACCATTCAAGGTCAACGCCTAACCTCAACCGTCTAATTTTAACCATTCAAGGTCAAGGCCTAACCTCAACCATCTAACTTTAACCATTCAAGGTCAATGCCTAACCTTGATTGTCAAACTATTCAAGGTCAATGCCTAACCTCAACCGTCTAACTTAAACCATTCAAGGTCAATGCCTAACCTTAACCATTCAAGGTCAATGCCTAACCTTAACCATTCAAGGTCAATGCCTAACCTTAACCATTCAAGGTCAATGCCTAACCTTAACCATTCAAGGTCAATGCCTAACCTCAACCGTCTGACTTTAACCATTCAAGGTCAAGGCCTAACCTCAACCGTCTAATTTTAACCATTCAAGGTCAAGGCCTAACCTCAACCATCTAACTTTAACCATTCAAGGTCAATGCCTAACCTTAACCATTCAAGGTCAATGCCTAACCTTAACCATTCAAGGTCAATGCCTAACCTTAACCATTCAAGGTCAATGCCTAACCTCAACCCTCTAACTTTAACCATTCAAGGTCAAGGCCTAACCTCAACCGTCTAATTTTAACCATTCAAGGTCAAGGCCTAACCTCAACCATCTAACTTTAACCATTCAAGGTCAATGCCTAACCTTAACCATGTAACTTTAACCATTCAAGGTCAATGTCTAACCTCAACTAACTTTAACCATTCAAGGTCAACGCCTAACCTCAACCATCTGACTTAAACCATTCAAGGTCAACGCCTAACCTCAACCATCTGACTTAAACCATTCAAGGTCAAGGCCTAACCTCAACCTTCTAACCTAAACCATTCAAGGTCAAGGCCTAACCTTAACCATCTGACTTTAACCATTCAAGGTCAATGCCTAACCTCAACCATCTAACTTTAACCATTCAAGGTCAATGCCTAACCTCAATCATCTGACTTTAACCATTCAAGCTCATTGTCTAACCTCAACCGTCTAATTTTAACCATTCAAGGTCATTGCCTAACCTCAACCATCTAACTTTAACCATTCAAGGTCAATGCCTAACCTCAACCTTTCAAGGTCAATGCCTAACCTCAACCATTCAAGGTCATTGCCTAACCTCAACCATCTAACTTTAACCATTCAAGGTCAATGCCTAACCTCAACCTTTCAAGGTCAATGCCTAACCTCAACCATTCAAGGTCAATGCCTAACCTCAACCATTCAAGGTCAATGCCTAACCGCAACCATTCAAGGTCAACGCCTAACGTCAACCATCTAACTTTAACAAATCTTGTATTGTTATCCAGACACGATCGCTTCAAAACAGTAGTCCACAAACAAACGGGTTACATCACAGTGGCTACGTCCATTTCTTTTAAACGGTCTATAGTTTCGACCAAACTGATGTACCGAGGAAATTGATGCTAAGAGCTGAGTTTAACCGTGTTTCCGTGTGGCGCCCCACCCCTCCGCTCCTCCGCTGCTGCTCCCTGAGCTTCATCAGACCCGTGTGTTGTCTGATTAACCTCATTGTGAGAGAGAACTCTCCGCGCCTCGTGTTGTGTTCACACTAAGTGTCTTTAACGTAACAGGATGCAAACAAACGGAGGCTCTCAGCTCAAGGTGATGAATCAAAAAGGCTGAAGATAATTCTCTAAGTGCACCGTGTTTGTCTTCCTTTGACGGAGACACAAGAGTCAACTTAGCAAATGAGACCACGGCAAACACATCCATTACATGTTCGTCCTTTTTGACTCCTCTGACCTCGTCGGGGGAAAATATAAAGTATTTAATAATGGTTAATAATAAATCCAGGCTAAAAACACACCCTGGAGTTGTAGCTTCATTTGTTATCCAGTCGTAAAATCAGAGGATTTCCATTCAGCAAGTACTCCGGGTAGGGAATGAGTCCTTACCCCAAGTGAAGGAGTTCAAGTACCTCGGGCTCATGTTCATGAGTGAGGGGACGATGGAGCGTGAGTTTGGCCGGAGAATCGGAGCAGCGGGGGCGGAGCTGCAGTCGCTCTACCGCACCGTTGTGATGAAAAGAGAGCTGAGGAAGTCAAAGCTCTGGATCTACCGCTCAGTCCTGGTTCCTACCCTCACCTGTGGTCATGAAAGCTGGGTCAGGACCCAAAGAACCAGGTCCAGGTCAGGACCCAAAGAACCAGGTCGCGAGTACAAGAGTCTGAAATGTGTTTCCTCAGGAGGGGGGCTGGAGTCTCCCTTAGAGAGAGGGGGAGAAGTTCAGCATCCGTGAGGAACTCGGAGTAGAGCCGCTGCTCCTTTGCGTTGAAAGGAGCCAGTTGAGGTGGTTCAGGATCATCTGGTAAGGATGAACCCTGGGCGCCTCCCTAGGGAGGTGTTCCAGGCACGTCCAGCTGGGAGGAGGCCTCGGGGAAGACCCAGGACCAGGTGGAGAGATTAGATCTCCACACTGGCCTGGGAACGCCTCAGGATCCCCCAGTTAGAGCTGGTTAATGTGGCCTGGGAAAGGGAAGTTTGGGGTCCCCTGCTGGAGCTGCTGCCCCCGAGACCCGACCCCGGATAAGAGGCTGAAGATGAGATGAGATGAGATGTAGAAAGTAAACATGTCGTCATCTTGTTTCATAAACCGTTTCCACTTTTGACCTCCGCTGGTTAGATCGGCTGATAGGAGGTCTTTCCTTTTAGGCTTTTAGGCTGCGCTTCAATAGAGATTATGTAAATCCTGAAGGTGAAATGAACCTTGCAGCGTCAAATTACTGCTGAGCTGAATTATATCCTGGCTCTCTCTCTCTCTGCGGGTCCATTGGGGGCTCTACACTGTAAATTACCAAGACACACATTTGCTTTTATCTCATCAAGTTACTTAATTGTGTCCACCGTGCTTTTGTGTTACCGTTGAGTGCCGCAGAGCCACAAACCAACACACATCGCCGACTGCAGCTCCATTTTTGATCCATATGACTCACTTTTTTATTGTTTATTATTTGGTATTTGTGGAAATTTGTGGTTATTGGGCACAAGACTCATTGTTATGCATGGAAAAACTGAATTAAACATGATGAATTCCAGAAGCACCTGAAAGCACAACACACACAAAGGAACACTGCACATTTCCGCGCTCAAACTGTCAATTTTAATAATCAATAATCTGGTTTTAAATTCACACTGAAGTCCCAAAAACCTGAATCTACATGTGTGTGTCTCATTAAGCTGTTCGTTAGGAAGTAATCTTTTATTAATCATGATTAAATGTTTGCTTCTTTTGTTTCACGGATGAAACAATTAGTCGGATAATCCGTTCGTGAATCGACAGGAAATTAATCTGCAGCCATTTTGCTTTAATTGATTCTTTCTCCCAAAAGGGCCGTGGACGGCAAGCGTGCCGCTCCTAGACGCGGTATGGTTGCACTCGCACTGGTCAAAGGAACCAGGCTTTAGCCGTGAAACGTGCTCGGGCACGGTACAGATGAACATTGTGAGTGCGCCCTTAGAGTGCAGGCGATGTCAGGCTCAAGAGAGTTTAGTGCTGTTGATAGTTTCGTGGACATTCCCTTTAAAATAAACTCTTACCGCTCTTTCATGTCTCGCAGCGCTTCCCTCCAAAGTGCCACCCTCTTCCCCCTGCCTGACCTCTGACGCTCCCTCTTCCCCCGACACGTGCGGTGAGAGAGAAATGCTGCCAAAGTTGTCCAAAGTTTTGGACCTCCGATTCGGCACGATCTATCGAATTTGTGGTCGGTCGATTTCCCCCGAATTCACCAGCAGGAGGTTCCACTTTGACAGGTATTCCAGTGCACTTTGCCTGGTTGGAGGTCCGAAACTTTGGACTCCCTGAATAAAATGATTGGTCAGACATTTATCAGGAATAAATGAGAACTGAATATTGATGAGTTTCAACACCAGGTGGATTTCTTTGACATTTTAGTGTGTTAGGGCGCACTCACACTGTCCTTCCGCACCGCGCCCCGTGCTTTAGGGTACTTGTCCCCCCTCCCTCTCCCCCAACGCCTCAGGCCCGTTTGTACTCACACTGCCTGGGCCTTGCGCAAATGCTTCTCGCTGTCCATACGTCATCACGCCGTAACACGTCACACGCATTGATCGTGTGTGTGTGGCTTTGTTTCCAGATCTTTCCGTAGACCTCTGAGTTTTTGTGCGTCTTGTCGACTGTTTTTGAATCTTTTCATCGACCAAATCTGCAGTAAACACTCCACCTCCGCATCACACCAACGTCAACCTTTCGCCGCCGCTGTTGTTGTTGTTAAATGTCCGCGCATGGTCCGTCGTTCTATTTTCTATGTCCGAACAGGCGCACATACCGCTACCGCCGTAGGGCTCGCGCTCGTGCTCGTACACGTGCGCACGCTCGTGCTCGTACATGTGCAAACATGTGGACGGCCCGCTGTCCGCAGTTATGTGCGGAACGGGTGAGTGCCCGCTTAGACGCTCATTAGGAGCATTTTACGATGTAGAAGAAGTGTAAAAATGCCAGAAAGGTAAGAAATGTTTTAATTAACTGTCCAATTAAAGCTTATTTCCAGCTGTGAACACTGCCCAGTTATTTATAGCCAACCTAAAATACACTAGCTGAAAAATTTAAATAAAATAAATGACATTACAGTTATAATTACAGCAGGCCTAAACAAAAGGGAGAAAGACAAATACAAACACACAGCACACAATTGGAGCGAGCACAAAGAAACAAACAAGCACAGAGGATGGCAACGACATCAAAGCAGTTCATGCAAAATAGCTGGCAATTGGGTCCGGCATCAGGCAAGAACCGCACTGCTCTCACCGCAGAACAGCTCCAAATGATGGCTTCAGCACGTCATAGCTCTGACTTTCTGTTTTTATTATAATGAGACGGAGAAAAGGTAAAGGAAGGCATCGATCCTTGCTCCTGGAGAGGACTGAGACATGTCCGCGGAGTCTGATTTACTTTGTTGTTATTCCCTCCTGAGACGTTAAAGGCACCATATTGTAAAAATTGAGTTTTCACGTCTTTTTTTAAATTATAAAGTAGCTAGAGGTGTTTTATTAATACAGCGAAAGTATCAAAAAGGGTCAAAACACAGAGAAACGCACGCAACCCATAATCAGAGAGCCTGACGTTAAACGAGCCGTCAGGACTTCCTGTATTGTTGTGATGTCATAAATATACTCTATAAAGGTAGAAAGTGACACTACAGTGCCGTTACAGTCATTCCCCGGCTGCAATGACTGTGCAGAGACGCGGAAACGCTGACCAATCAGAGCAGACGGGGCTTTTTCAGGAGCGTTTCTTAAAGAGACAGGCGCTAAAACGGAGCGTTGAATACAGGTGTATTGAGACGGACAGGGTGAGAAAAATAATGTGTTTTTGAACATTAAAGCATTTAAACATGTTCTAGTAAAAACACTAAATGCAAGTTTGAACCTGAAAACTAGAATGACACGTCCACTTGAATGCCGTGCTGTCGAGTGTGATGAGAGCGTTTGCAGAGGCAATAGAGCTGAAATTACTAATCAGGGACTCAAATGGGTCAAAGGATGAGTAACGAGCTCCCATAATTAGAGCTTATCTCACAACCACGACATCAGGACTTCCATCTTTGTGATAAACTCACATTAAACTGAATGCCTTCAGGATTGGGACTGTGTGTCGGCTGAGACGAGACATTTAAAGACATATTACGCTGTAGGAAATTATAAAAAAAAGCTATTTGTCACAATATTATGACGTTTTATAAACATGACGATAAATTGATTAGTGAAGAAAATTATAGGCGGGTTAATTGAAGATGAAAATGATCATCAGCTGTTTGTCATCTGGGTCATTTGTGTGTAAGTGATTGTTGCAGCTGCCTGCTTTGGTGACAACTTTATGCATGATTTATAAAACCGTCAGTCACAATCATTCCTCTTTACACATGGAAAAGGGGCTTTTTGAAGAACAGCTGAAGACAGGAAACGAGGGGAGAGAGGGGCGGCGATATACAGCAAAGGGCGAGGACTTCGGCCTCTGTATATGTTGGACAGCATGCGTTTAAGCGCGTACTCCCACTGTGCGTCCGTCCCGCGCCCCGTGCTTTAGGGTCCTTGTCCCCCCTCCAGGCCCGTTTGTACCCACACTACCTGGGCCTCGGAGAATGCTTCTTGCTGCCTATACGTCATCACGCCGTAACACGTCACACGCATTGATGACGTCATGGCGATGCGTGGCTTTGTTTCCAGATCTTTCCGTAGACCTCTGAGTTTTTGTGCGTCTTGTCGACTGTTTTTGAATCTTTTCATCGACCAAATCTGCAGTAAACACTCCACCTCCGCATCACACCAACGCGAACCTTTCACCGCCATTGTTTGAAATGTCCGCGCATGGTCCCTCCTTCTTTTTTCTACGTCCCAACAGGCGCACAGGAAATGACCTCAGAACCGCAGTAGG
The DNA here is from genome assembly GCF_963691815.1 of Echiichthys vipera. Lineage (NCBI taxonomy): Eukaryota > Metazoa > Chordata > Actinopteri > Perciformes > Trachinidae > Echiichthys > Echiichthys vipera. Next base: position 3,182,041 of record NC_139843.1, on the reverse strand, counting down.
CCTCGTGCTCGTACACGTGCACACGCTCGTGCTCGTACACGTGCAAACGTGCTTTACAAAAGCCCACCTCTCCCAAACGGGCCGTGGACGGCAAGCGTGCCGCAGCTAGGCACGGTACGGTTGATTTATATTTCTGCTAGCATTTGTTAATCCAGCTCTTCATCATCAGCTCCACCGCCATCATCCTTTTTTATCATTTGCGTCATAAAAACTTAGTCTACTAATAATAATGTATCAGATGATTTACAGCCAAACAAATCTATGCAGATAAAGTGTTTTTAAAACCCAACAAAGCTGCAGTGATAGTATGAACCGTAGCTGAAATGTGAGGCTTGATGCCCAACTTAGGGGACAGATGATAAATCATAATCCCTCCAAATATAAAATCAGTACTTGGAAATGTTATCGGTGAGATTACTCCTTATACGTCACTCGCTGTGGTTTCCTACTCTGGAAGGACAGACGTGATATTATAAGCTACATGCTAACGTCAGCCTGATGATGGCGCTAGATGAACAGTCAGAGGTGAGTCAAAGTTTTTACACATTTTACTGAGAAGCAGATTAATGTTGGAGATTTCGTGACAGATCATCTGATGGTTGTTGAGATATTTTAGTCTGGAATAAAGTGGTGGACGGTCCGAAGGCTGTCCCTGGATCAGGGTCGACCTTATGTGCCCTGGTCGCATAAGCCTTCACTGATTTAATTCAGCATATTGTGAGTACTAGGGTCAGGGTTCGGGGGTAGTGTCAGGGTTAGGGTTAGGGTTAGGGTCAGGGGGTAGTGTCAGGGTTAGCAGGTAGTGTCAGGGTTAGGGTCAGGGTTAAGGGGTAGTGTTCGGGTCAGGGTTAGGGGGTAGTGTCAGGGGTAGTGTCAGGGATAGGGGGTAGGGTCAGGGATAGGGGGTAGTGTCAGGGTTAGGGTCAGGGTTAAGGGGTAGTGTCAGGGATAGGGGGTAGTGTCAGGGGTAGTGTCAGGGTTAGGGGGTAGTGTCAGGGTCAGGGTCAGGGTTAGAGGGTAGTGTCAGGGTTAGGGGGTAGTGTCAGGGTTAGTGGGTAGTGTCAGGGTTAGGGGGTAGTGTCAGGGTCAGGGTTAGAGGGTAGTGTCAGGGTTAGGGTCAGGGTTAGGGGGTAGTGTCAGGGTTAGGGGGTAGTGTCAGGGTCAGGGTTAGAGGGTAGTGTCAGGGTTAGGGGGTAGTGTCAGGGTCAGGGTTAGAGGGTAGTGTCAGGGTTAGAGGGTAGTGTCAGGGTTAGGGAGTAGTGTCCGGGTTAGGGTCAGGGTTAGAGGGTAGTGTCAGGGTTAGAGGGTAGTGTCAGGGTTAGAGGGTAGTGTCAGGGTTAGAGGGTAGTGTCAGGGTTAGGGGGTAGTGTCAGGGTTAGGGGGTAGTGTCAGGGTTAGAGGGTAGTGTCAGGGTTAGAGGGTAGTGTCAGGGTTAGGGGGTAGTGTCAGGGTTAGGGGGTAGTGTCAGGGTTAGAGGGTAGTGTCAGGGTTAGAGGGTAGTGTCAGGGTTAGGGGGTAGTGTCAGGGTTAGGGGGTAGTGTCAGGGTTAGGGTCAGGGTTAGAGGGTAGTGTCAGGGGGTAGGGTCAGGGTTAGAGGGTAGTGTCAGGGTTAGGGTCAGGGTTAGGGGGTAGTGTCAGGGTTAGGGTCAGGGTTAGGGGGTAGTGTCAGGGTTAGGGGGTAGTGTCAGGGTTAGGGGGTAGTGTCAGGGTTAGGGGGTAGTGTCAGGGTTAGGGGGTAGGGTCAGGGTTAGGGGGTAGTATCAGGGTTAGGGGGTAGGGTCAGGGTCAGGGGTAGTGTCAGGGTTAGGGGGTAGTGTCAGGGTTAGGGTCAGGGTTAGGGGGTAGTGTCAGGGTTAGGGGGTAGTGTCAGGGTTAGGGGGTAGTGTCAGGGTTAGGGGGTAGTGTCAGGGTTAGGGGGTAGGGTCAGGGTTAGGGGGTAGTATCAGGGTTAGGGGGTAGGGTCAGGGTTAGGGGGTAGTGTCAGGGTTAGGGGGTAGTGTCAGGGTTAGGGGGTAGTGTCAGGGTTAGGGGGTAGTATCAGGGTTAGGGGGTAGGGTCAGGGTTAGGGGGTAGGGTCAGGGTCTGCGTAGGCCGACTTGTTGTGGAATTTGCACTGATTGTGTAAAAACAACAGCCCGGGGAACACAGGCACGCTCCCGCTGGAGCCACGATGTAAAAATGATCAAAACAGATTCTGTGACTTTCACCCTTTTGAGAGCAGAATTCTTTTCAGAGGCATTTCATCCACAGAGCAGATCTGCAGAGATTTAATTTCAGTCGCACTGTAAGAGTTTGACCTTAGAAGAAGGAGTTCAGGGAGAGTTTGGCACCGGAGCGTCAAACCTGAAACACTTTCAATCTAAAACATCTGCAGAGACACGGGGACCCACGGAGGGTCCGATCACGGTTCAAGGAGTAAAAATAAAGAGTAAACACCAAGAAATGCGACTGTTTTCTTTCCTGAACATGTCGTCTTTCACACTGGTGGAGTTCAAACATCCACACCACACATTTACCACATTTACCGTGGGTGTTTGTGTGTTTGTGTCTGCAGATTTCTCTTAAATTCACCAACGGTTAGCATCAGATAAAGCCTCATTTGCATACTTAAACAAAACATTTCAGGAAATTTGTAATGCAGTAATCAACCAGGCAAGATCCATGTTGATATTTATATTTTTAATGTATTTTTTGGCCTTTTCGTGGCTTTTTTTCACAGTGCAGAGACTGACAGGAAGGATGGAGACGGCCTGCTCTGACAGCTGAGCCACTGGGTGCCCTACAGAATCTATTATTTAAAACGTTTTACTTTATTCACCTGTAGCGTCTCAAAATATATGATTTTTATAATCCATATCTTTAAAGGCAGTTTTCTCAAAATGAGTTTTTGTCGCTCTGAGCCACAAAATCTCCACTTCAGCAGCACCTAAAAGCTCTCCGGTGTCACTCCTCTCTATAGTCTGAAGGTTTCTACAGACGGCTTTGTTATTAGATATATATATTATATATATATTAGATATTAGACATCATTCACCGCCTTGTTTATACAACATTACATGCATAAAAACAGGGAGAAAATGTGCTTTTTTATGGTTTGTTGACAATATTTCAAAGAGAAATCTGTTAAAAACCTTTGACTCTAATATTTAAACAAGATGAAACAAGAAATTTGAACCTGACTTTATCAAATGTTCACATTTAAGCTCTGGAAATGTGCAAATGAGCTGATGTTTCATAAGATAACGCCTCTTGCAGGTGCACAGCTTGTCTTGTCTCCAGTGCATCACGCTCCTTTCTTCTCCCTCTTCATGCTGCATTATCTGCAGCAGTCCTACTTTGTGTACGCATGTCGTTTCTTGCACTTTTGCTAATTTCTGTGTACACAATTACGTAAACAGGATTTGCCCGAGGGGGGGGGGGGGGGGGGGCGGGGAGGAGGGAGAACAATCTGCTATAATTGAATCTATTGTTTCTTGTTTCTGTGGCACGGAGGTGACAGCGGGGACTTACTGGTGGTGTTGTATCTGACGCCGTAGAACATCTCCGGACAGGGTCGTGACACCATCTGGCCCGCGCTGCTCCTGGGCCAGCAGGTGCCGATGCCATCGATGGAGGTGTCACAGGAGAGGCCCGTGCCTGCGGAGCGAGGGGGACAAAAATGTCAGACGTGCATTCCTGGCGCGGCTCAGGGGTCTACATATAGCCACGGCGACATCCTGACAATGCTCCAACGATCTTGGCGACGGAGCCTGGAGCTGAATAAGCCGTTTGTGTTCACAGAATCTAACGATTACTCCTGGAGGAGCGTCGCCAAAGCTATTTCCAGCATTGTTCTAGTCTTTGATGTTAGTCTTTATAATCTGGGTTCAGATCACACTTGCTTCCCTCGCGGGGGAAACACCACAACAAATAGTTTCACACACACACACACACACACGTGAGGAGAGCAGAGAGTCCCACTCACCGCTCCACTGACCGGTGGCGTTGCTCAGGGTGAGGTTCCAGGAGGCGGCCAGCGACTGTACTGTAACGCAGAAGGAGAGTTTCATCAACAACCTCAATCTTTGTTTGCACACTTGAGGAGAGGGCTGTGAACATTTCATTAGATTCAGCTTAACAGCGACAAAGAGGGAGCATTAAAGGGCAACGGTAAACACTGGTGACAGACCTTCCCCCCGAGCAATAACGGGACGCTAGCAGCAAATATGAATGTAGACAAGCCCCCGGGGGTCAGGCTATTATTTCTGCAATAACTCAAGAGGATTTAGATAAAAAGAGCCGGAAATATGGATGTTCTCCGGGGCAGAGTTGATGCTTCAATCTCAGGCTTTCACGTCCGACCGTGATAAAACGAAGGGATTAAAGAAAAATAGGACTTTAAAAACAGGAAACGACAGCTTCGGTTGTTTTCATTTACGACTCGAACACTTTATTACAAATGTGAGGGATTTGATTTGTTAGTTTTAGGGGGGGGGGGGGGGCGCATTCGTCTCACAGCACTAGATACTTTACATGTTAAGATTTCTGCACATGAACATGCACAGAACGTGTCAAATATAATGTTTTAACAGAGATTTAAAGGCTTAAAGTGCAGCTGGAACAATCAGGGGTTCGACAAAACTGTTTCCATTTTAAACATTTCATGGTTCAACTTCACAAATGTGAAGATTTTCTGCTTTTTCTTTTAATTCTCAACATTTATTTTTAATCATTTGAGTCAGGGCAGCCCACTCTCAGTCCATTTAGTCTCAGTCCTCTGAGATTTCTTTAGTCGCCGAGTGACTTATTGAGCGATTTCTATTCAAGACACTCATTTATAAGGTTTTCGTCTCCACCGTACTCTACGGGGGAATTGTTGGGTCTCTGTAAATCATAAATAAGTCATAGAGTGTGGTCTTTACCTACTCTGTAAAGTGTCCAGAGATAACTTTTGTTATGATTTGGCACTGTAAATTGAATTGAAATGAATTATTTGATTAAAAGTTGCACAATTCTTGTTTGAGGAAAGAACTTCTCTAACTGAAGACGGCTCAACATTGAGTTCTTTTCATGCTTTAAGTACATTTTCCTGATTATACATTTACTTACAAACTTTTACTTGAAAGGCTGAATATGAAGAATCTTTATTAAAAGCTATATTTAAAAAGAATAATCCACCCACGGGGTGTTTTGAGGGCTACAGAATAAAAGTGTTGCTTTTGCGTTCTTTGTCCCAGCAGCTGAGTGAGCGGAGACGGGCAACAACCAGAGTCACTATAGGCCGAGCATTCACTCCATGGACTGAGAGAAAGGAGAGGAACGCCATTCAAACGCACGCCCACATGGCTACGCTGCTCCTTGATGCTAACATCACTTTCATCTGCACTTAGCTGGAACGGCTAACGCTTACGGCTAACGCTAACTGTCAGTCAAACTCCTCTAATCCTTGTTTTGATGCTGTGATTTTCTGGAGGGGACGGGTTCAAACAGGCTCAAACAGACTCCGGTCTCCTGGAGCTACTGGGCCGGGTCTGACCAACCTGGCAACCCCACTGCTGGACTTCTTTTTTGTTGTTGCGACGACGATCTTGAGACACTAGATGGCGCTGCTCTGCTCATTCTCCAGATTCAACCTTTAAGTAACATTTCCAACCCACTTGTGGAGTCATTCCTGATATTCTGTAGATATATTCATACTTTTCGTTAAGTAAAGCATCTGAAAACATCCTCCATCGCTGCCGACGACGAGCACGGTGTTGGGTTTTGTGAGGGTTTGATGACGACTAACGCCGCAGCTCAAATAGCAAAGAAAACAAAGGGGGTCGGACGTTTCAGATGCACTTTGAATAATAAAAACCCACTCAGCCTGTGTGAAGATATCAGTGTGTCTGCACATTTGAGGGCATAGTTCTCCAGGAGGATAATCATAATAATCAGTGCGCTATAAGCCGTCTGTGGGTAATTTCAACACAGTGATGAGGGAAACATACTTTGAACACTTGACCGGGGGAAGAAGGCAAAGCTGAGAGGATAAAACCATTTAAAGAGGTCTCCTTAATGAGTCATATGAAGAGGATATGGAGCCGGGGAGCATTAGCACGCCCCATCTGAGGCCTGAAAGGGCGTGTGTGTGACAGCCACAGGGATGTTTTAGCTGACGGACTCATTTCTACATTTAATCTTTTATCTTTTAGCTGACGCAGTCATTTCTTGATGTGATCTGGCGTGTTTAAGCTGAGCTGCATGCATTTTGTGTTCCTGTTCATCATGACGGGGCGTTTACTTTGTCTTGATTTGCGGCTTAATTGGCTGCTGATCGCGAGAACGCACGCTGGTTTCATTTGGTTATCTTCTGCAGGTGTCCTTATTACCCCTAATGTGTGTGTGGGCGTGTGTGTGTGTGTGTGTGTGTCTGTGTGTGTGTGTGTGTGTCCGTGTGTGTGCGTGCGCCTCTGTGTGTGTGTGTGTGCGTATGTGTGTCTGTGTGTGTGCGTGTGTGTTTGCGTGTGTCTGTGTGTGTGTGTGTGTGTGTGTGTGCGCGCGCATGTGTGTGTGTGTGTGCGTGCATGTGTGTGTGTGTGTGTGCGCATGTGTGTGTGTGTCTCTGTGTGTGCGTGTGTCTCTTTGTGTGTGCGTGTGTGTGTGTGTGTGTGTGTGTTCCTCTGTGTGCGTGTGTGTGTGTGTGCGCCTCTGTGTCTGTGTGCGTCTGTGTGTGTGCGTGTGTGTTTGTGTGTGTGTGCGCGCATGTGTGTGTGTGTGTGTGTGTGTGTGTCTCTGTGTATGTGTGTGTGCATGTGCGTGTGTCTCTTTGTGTGTGTGCGTGTGCGTGTGTCTCTTTGTGTGTGTGTGCGCGTGTGTGTGTGTGTGTTCCTCTGTGTGTGTACGTGTGTGTGTGTGTCTCTCTCTGTGCGTGCGTGTGTGTGTGTGTGTGTGTGTAAGTGAGTTGGCAGTGTTTGGTTCTGGACGGGGAGGTTTTAATACTGGACGTGAATTTTAAACTGCGTCTAATCACAACAGTGTTTTCTCATCCAGACGAGTCACTGTCAGATCTCCATGTGTTTATTTATTTATAAAGCAGCTTAAAGTGCTTTAAAATACTGTGAAAGTATGAAAGGAAGTGCTTTTAGCCGGCTTGCTAACCTTAGCGTAACAGTTTTCACATGTGCAAAACCGCTCGACGTGTTAGATAAAGAACTTTGAATCAGAACATAACTGATGTATGGGAACGCAGTGTGTCTTTAGTTTGACCGCTCCTTTTACAACTTTCAATAATCCATAATCATTAAAGTTGGTAAATGGAGTAAAAACGTGCTTATTTGCTGCTTTTTTCACTTTTAAACTGATTTTTGGGGGTTTGAACTGCACAAAAACAAGACCATGAACGCAGCACGGTGACATTTCTCAGATTAAAGTGATTCACTGGTTAGTCATTAGTTGCAACCCTACGTTGTGCGTAGTTACGTCACACCGTACACGTTTTCACCAGTGATGGAAAAGTTGGACGCCCGGCCGAGTCATCACAGAGCAATGTGGCAGCTTAACAACAGCACAGACATCGTTATTATTGTTATTATCTCTGAGGGAGCAACTCGCATCTTAACGAGGATTAAACCCAGAGGCCAACGAGAACTTAATGCCTGTACATACTGTACGTGCACGCTGGTGTGTGTGTGTGTGTGTGTGTGCTCTCTGGGTGTGTTTGATGTGTTTAATCACCGTCTATTGCTGCGCGTGTGAGGTCTACGTGGAGACGCAGTAACAACAAAAGACACTGTGCCAATATCAACAAGGAGGAGGTTGTGATGGAGGACGACGGTTTGGCATTTAGTGGACGTGAAATGGAGAATGACTGAAAATCAATGCAATCACGGCCTGTTGTAACAGAGGAGCTACCAGGGGGGGTCTGCGCCAGCCTTCAACAGCTGTTGTTGTAAACATGGACTTACGTGAGACGTTCCCCGACAGCATGAGCAGAGCTTCACATGTCAGATCTGCTAAAGAGCCCGAAGGAAGGAGGCTGATGACGGCACACACCTGCGAAACAGACAAAAGCGACAAATCAGGGCATCAAACATTCAAACGAATCATGTAAAATACATCTTTGCTCCGTGTTCCTTTAATTCCCTCAAGTACAGTGGGTGAAGCTGAATCCATCTGAAAGGCTCTCGCTGCCCTTGAGCAGAGGATGCATGCATTAACGACTCCTCTCGCCTAATTCGGAGCACTTTGTAGTCTCCTAATCATTTCCCCCCCTCGTCAACACTTTCATGTTTACAGATACGAGGATGCGATAAAGTAGAGAGTCACTGACTTTGCCTTCTTGGAGGGGCCGTGATGCTCAATTCACAATGTTATTGTTTGTGCACGGCGTGCGTGGCAGCCTACTTTACATGTGTGCGGAGAGGGGAGAACATTAAATAATGCACATAATTATAAAACTACAGTGTGCAGCTCAGATGGGGTTATGTGCATGTATGTGCCGGGTCTCATGTGACACGATCTGCCTGTTTTTACCACAAAAACAATGCAGAGCCCCTTCGACACGCGAGGTCTTTCCCTGAGATCTGCATACGGCCGTGTGTGAATGTGAGCAGGGATAGATATTCAGGCAAATCTGCTGCGCCTGAAGAGCGGGAAAATGCCAGTACGGGTGTGAGGTGAACACAGACTGTATAAAAACAGACGTAGCGTCTCCGTCGAGGTTCATTCTCTCAACTTGATCCAATCGTCCTCGTCTACGAGAGTCTCCATCTTGTCAGACTTCGACTCCGCCTCATTTCCTCTGACCGAAAAAGGGCATGTATGTGACGTTGGGGGGATGGAGATGCGTCAATCTGGCTGACGTTTACAGATTTAGCAACATTAGCTCCACCGCACGGGAGCTAAGCTAACAGAACACGTTACCAGATAAACGGGAGTGGGAGTCAATGTTGAGATTCTTTTCTGGGACCGGGAGTCATTTATTTTTAATTTCCTGTGTCTCTAACTGAGCTGACACAGAGTCAGGAGTCAAGTACAGGCAGCGTTTATCATCTGTAATTTAAGAGTGCACTCACACTGTCCTTCCGCACCGGGCCAAAACCCTAACCCTACTCAAGAAACCAGAACTTTGGACTTCTTTATCTTCAAAAATGACTAAAAACATTTCACTGTTTATCCAAATAGTTGGCGATCATTGTTATAGTTGACTTCTCCCCCCACTGGGGATTAATAAAGTTTCCAATCTAATCTAATCTAATAATCTAATTGAGTAATTGCTGCGATTTTACTGCAAATGCACAGTTGGAGCGCCCTTCCTTCCTTCTATCCTGTCATTTCCATCACCAGTGTGAAAAGGCACGAGGCGGAAATGTTCCCACATGCTGCTGCACGTGTGAATGGTGACAATCAGCGGTGCATGAAAGGTTAACCCAATCATTTACCAGGAAATGTGTGTGAAAGAGGCTTTACGCGGCAGCTGCTCCATTGATGGAAAGGGTGGGTTAAACGACGGCACGGTGGGTTCATTTCTTCCATGCGCTCACTTTGATCTCAACTGGATTTCTTTTTGACCGATGTGAACGGTTCCAGAGAGCGCGCGGTGATTGTGCGCATTGTGCTTTTGCATCTGAGACAAACTGCAGCGTACAGGCGGCATCTGTTCGTGGCAGAAAGCAGAGACGGCGAGATGTCATCAGTTTGTTTTTCTGTTTGCCCTCCGAGCTGACCCCCATCTAGGTTACATGTCGGTGCGGCTGCCCTTGAGTACAGACACGAGGGGGAGGCTACTATTACCCATAACCCATCGTTTCACTTCCTTCCTGAATAAAACATTCCTCTCAATAATGCAACATCTGAAACGGTAAACACTCTTTTCTCCTCACAGACAGAAATCAAGGACAAAGTTGCTTTAAATTCCTGCTTTTTTGTGCCAGTAAATGTGTCAGTGCGAGGTGTAAAGAGCACAGTCACACTGGACGCTCGCAGCAGCCTGAAATGTGAAGTACCAGCACTGTGTGTGTGTGTGTGTGTGTGTAGTCACATCATGTATAATGTTGGACTGCCCCAGATTTCAAAGTGTGTTGCTGACGGCTCGCTGCGTCTGTTTCACGCTCACTGAATCCCGGGCAGGTATCAGAACGCAGTACAGTGACCCACTGAACTGCTGCACCTCCTTCCAGCTAATTAAAGTTCAATAACTGACGGGATGAAACGAGCCTGTGTCTCTTCAGCGCGGCGGCGGAACAAGCATTCGCATCCTTTGTGTCACACGATAACGTACAAACCCTCGCCGGAAGTAGAAGTCGTGCTTTCAAAATCATACTCAAAGTACAGGAAAAGGGGCTTAGGGCGCACTCACACTGTGCTGACCAGTGTGAGTGCAACCACTCCGCGCATAACTGCGGCCAGCGGGTCGTCCACGGCCCCTCTGAGAGAGAGGTGGGCTTTAGTAAAGTACGTTTGCACATGTACGAGCACGAGCGTGTGCACATGTACGAGCACGAGGCCTACGGCGGTTCTGAGGTCATTTCCTGTGCGCCTGTTGGGACGTAGAAAAAAGAAGGAGGGACCATGCGCGGACATTTCAAACAATGGCGGTGAAAGGTTCACGTTGGTGTGATGCGGAGGTGGAGTGTTTACTGCAGATTTGGTCGATGAAAAGATTCAAAAACAGTCGACAAGACGCACAAAAACTCAGAGGTCTACGGAAAGATCTGGAAACAAAGCCACGCATCGCCATGACGTCATCAATGCGTGTGACGTGTTACGGCGTGATGACGTATAGGCAGCAAGAAGCATTCTCCGAGGCCCAGGTAGTGTGAGTACAAACGGGCCTGGAGGGGGGGACAAGGACCCTAAAGCACGGGGCACGGTGCGGAGGAACAGTGTGAGTGCGCCGTTAAAGTCCTCGCCGCAGCGGCCCAGTTTCCACTCTGACCTGCGGCCCTTTGCTGCACGTCATCTCCTCTCTCCTGCTTCCTGTCAATCTTCAACTGGACTGGGAGTTAAAGCCCCAAAATATAACTTAAAAAGAAAGAAATCCATCAGGGGATTCACGTCTACGGAAGCCCTAAAGGGTCAAACATGCATACGTTTCATTTCCTCCGTGTTTTCTCGTGATAATTCGATATTTTTCCCCGTTTTCTCGTGATAATTCGATATTTTTCCCCGTTTTCTCGTGATAATTTGATATTTTTCCCCATTTTCTCGTGATAATTCTGCATTTTTCCTGTTTTTCCGTGATAATTCGATATTTTTCCCCGTTTTCTCGTGATAATTCGATATTTTTCCTCCGTTTTCTCGTGATAAAGAGATGATTAATCTGATGGAAAATGAATGAAACATGAGATTTCCATCCCACCTGACGTGTCATGCCTTGTAAAGACTTCTCATTACAGGCCTCTGATACAGCTGAAGCCGTACCAACCGCCTCCTTGATGATGACGCACACTAATGTGAACATTACCCGTGACAGAATAAAGGTGTTTCATGTGTCAGGCTCTGATTGAAGAGGTCTGTGATGGTGATCCATATCCTCCTGCTCCTCTGACACTGACTCACTCAATGATGTTCCCTGCAGTGATTTAACAGACTACACTGTCGTTTAATTATCTCGGTATCACGGGGAAACGCAGGAAATAAAATGTATGCATGTATGTATGACCCTGTAGGGCTTCCGTAGACGTCAGCTGGGTGAAAATCACTACAAGTATCGCTCCTTAGCGTTTAGCTTAGCGCTGCACCTGAGCAGTCCTCCCAGCTCCACCCTCGTCTCCAAATATGGTCGCCTCTGACTCCAAAAATACGGCTAAACACCAAACGACCGTTTCAAAACAATGGTTTGAATCCCGGCTGGGGCCCTTCTGCGTGGAGTTAGCATGTTGTCCCCGTGTCTGCGTGGGTTTTCTCCGGGTTCTCCGGTTTCCTCCCACAGTCCAAAGACGTGCAGGTGTTGGGTTCATTGATGACTCTAAATCACCCGTAGGTGTGAATGGTTGTCTGTCTCTGTTCGTCTCTATGTGTCCTGTGATAGACTGGCGTCCTGTCCAGGGTGGACCCCGCCTCACGCCCCATGTCAGCTGGGATCGGCTCCAGCCCCCCCGTGACCCCGACAGGGACAAGTGGCTGAAGATGATGAATGGATTTTGATGGTAATGCGTTTGCACTAAAGACAGTAAATACCTTTTCACTTGTAACTTGTGTTTGTACGCTGTGTGAAAAGATCAGAGTACTTCTTCCACTTGCTGACATTGAACTTAAGTAATCGAGTAAATGTACTCAGTTACTTTTTGACCTTTTGCCAAACGGGAGCTGCAGTGGACGCGGAGCCCCGAGCTCTTAAATCACAACAATGGGGACGCGAATAGAAAGCAGGAGGGATTTTAAAAAAGGACAGGACGAAAGGATTCTTGACTATTCTTAGTTCTGCAGCACACACACACACACACACACACACACACACACACACACACACACACACACACACACACACACACACACACACACACACACACACACGCACATGCACACACACGCACACATACGCGCACACACACACGCACACTCACACACACACGCACACACACACATACGCACACACACACACACACACACAGTAGGAGGCATGATTCACCTCAGGCGTCTTTAACAGTGGTGGGAGAAAATATCGCTATAATTTCTTCCTGAAACATTATTGATACTCACACACACACACACACACACACTTATATTTAAAAATAATAGTAATTCACCCACGGGGCGTTTTGATGGCTACAGAATGAAAGTATTGAAGGGTTTGACAATGACTTCCTGTCCCGTTGTGTTTCCATGGTAGCAGCCGATAGCGTTGGCCGTTCCTGGTTGCCAGGGTTGCCGGTTGTTGGGTGCAGCTACTGTAGGCTGGCACTGGGTGAAATGGAGTTAGCCAATCCTGCAGCTGCTTGGGAGCCTCAGTGAAGGGGGCGTTCTTCGTCCCAGCAGCTGAGTGAGCGGAGACCAATCTTCTCCGAAACAGCCACTCAACAGACGGTTCGATGTACTTCCAGTTTTACTGTGAAGGGGGAGGGACCACGTAACACGTTCAGCTTTAACCCATCAGTGAGCCGTCTGGTTTCATGTCTTGACTCCAGCTGTATTTAATTATTAAAGCTCTAATTCTTTGTCCTCTGTGATGAACGTCTTTGGAGGCTTGACATCGCTGACACCTCCTTCTCCTCACTCCCGCCGCGCTGCTTATGGCAGCACAGTTGTTAGCAAAGACGGATTTAATTACAAATAAACTCAAGTTCAGCAGATCACAGACTGACAGGAGAAGGAGGGGCGATGAAGCGGGGGTAACGGCTCTTTGACGGGAGTCGGTTCATCTCAGAGAGCAGTTCATCGTCGCCCATGTTGGATAAAGGTCAGTGTGTTTCCCTGCAGTTTAAAACCCTGGTTATATTCTGGCAGGTTACGGTCATACTCCTGATACTCAAACACCATGTGAATGACGTTATCAGAGTTCTCAAACCCCCGTTAACAGACCCAGAGAACTCCTTCAGTCCCTGATTATTCCTGCGTGTAAACAGCTCAACTGATTATCGGGTTTTCCGTCTGCACATGCTCCTTTGGTTCGAACCCCCCCTCCCCACTCCACCGCAGTGGCTTTAGAACAGGAAATAGAAGAAACCAGGAAGCAACGGCGCCCAAAACAACATGAAAACAACAACAATAGTGCATTCCCTTTAAAGCCAGGGAGGACTTCACCATGGCAACTAGCATCACGACCAAGAAGACCTGTTTCTGTCCTGGTTCTGTCCAAAAGTCATCCATTTTCCCTCCATTTGTGATTCTGACAAAGGTGAAGGTGAAAATAAAGGCGTATTCAAGCAGCACCTACTGCACTGGAGGAAGAGTTACTCCATCATTCTACCATTCAACCCCCGTTTCTTCTTCTTCGTCTTCTTCTTCTTCTTCTTCTTCGTCGTCTTCTTCGTTGTCTGCACCGGAGTTACTCCCTCATTTACACATTCACCCCCTTTTTTACGAGAAGGACTTCAATGATCCGATTATTCCCTTAACCGGGGAAAGACCATTTTCCAGTTACTGATGTGCATGTGAACACACTGAGGGTCAGTGAAAGGGTTCGGTGTGTTTTCAGTAGCCGTCTGTGCATCCTGCAGCCGTCACCGTCACGTGTGGAACGACACAAAAGAACGGCTCTCGTGCACGACTCGGTTCCTTTGGTTCATAAAGAGCCATTCCAGAAGAACCGCTTCATTTGCAAACGTCACATCAGGAGACTAACAGAGACGTGAAATTCTCCTTTTTGGATGTGTAATGTTGATTTTATGATTTATTTATGTTTTATATGACACTTTGCACATTGAGTTTGTTACGGGTGTACTGATTTCTGATGCATTTTATTTGTGTTTTCTGTTTTTGGACAAAATAAACTGAACTGCAGACTCATCAGAAGGATCACGGTCGGGTGAGATGTGCACGACCACGGAAACTCAAACTAGTCGGATGATCTCGCAGTTTTTTACCTTTGGACTTGAGTGGACTTTTGTTTCTAACGCTGAAACAGAGATGAGGACGTTTGAAACAGCAGAATTTAACAAACTCTCGACCTTACTCTTGTTTTTATGCAACCTACCGGACGACATACCAGTGAACTCATCACTGCTAAGATTTCACATCATTTCTCAGAATATAAATAACACATAAACATATTTGCGTCTTCTTTTAAACCGCCTCTGGGTGTGACGCCCTTACATGATGATCCTCAGGGTCGGTCCGTCTCTTGTGCTGAACGTAGAGACGAAATTTGACGTATCAGACTTTGCGTTGTTTACCAGGAAATCGCCGTGTTTCATTCGTCCCCGTGTTTCACTCGACCCCGCTCTCCCCTGCATCATTCTAGAGGAAGTCCATCTTGTTAAGGGACACAGATACGGTGTTTAAGTGTCACGCGCTGTGCGGAGTATCGCAGGATCGCTGCACCGGGGTTATCGTGGGGGGGGGGGGGCGTATCGTGACAGTAGGACATCACCCCCCCCTGTGTCCTTATGTCCTCAGACGATATCAGAGAATAATCCCTTCTCCGAGACTTCAAAACGCCGATTGGACTTTTCTTTGGGGGATCCAAAAACACACGCATGAGAACAGGAAGTGCACTTGCTTCAAACACTTTTAATCTCCAGTGTCCCGAGTGCAGCAGCAGCAGCAGCAGCAGCAGCAGCACTGACGGAGGAATCCTGTCACTTGGGATGGTTCACACACACACACACACACACACACACACACACACACACACACACACACACACACACACACACACACACACACACACACACACACACACACACACACACACACACACACACACACACACACACACACACACACACACAGCTGCTTCATGTTTCAGTGTTTACGAGTAAACAGGACATTTGCAGCTTCAGCCAGTTATTAAACTATTATGACTGTTATCATCAGATTGTTGTTGCAGTGAAGGTGCAGGGACACACACACACACACACACACACACACACACACACATACACACACACACACACACACCCTCCACGTCTCCCTGCTCCGGGGTTTCACTTTAATATCCCTGCTTTTTAACAGCTTTGAGGTGGAGACAAGACTCCGAAGTGGCATCTGGACGCTGGGACTGTGAAACCCGTGCACGTCGAGCTCACGGCGCGCTGCACAAACACACATGCAGCTGCTTTTATTCTGCTGGTTCTGAATGAAATAAGCAGAACTTACCTCAAGCAGCCAGAAGAAGCATTTGCGACGCATTTCCACACCTTATGATTCCTCACATCATGTTCACGCGCGTCCCTTTAAACGTCTCCTCGGGCTTTTTTATTATTATCCTCCAGTTTGACAAGTCGCACTAAAAACGCCGCTGCTGTTGTTGTTGTTGTTGTTGGAAATGTCACTTCTGTCAGCAGAGGAGGAAAACAGGGACCGATCAGGTGTCCGGGTGAGCCGCGCGGATGATGTTCTGCTCCATTAAAGATGATTTCATGTGGATTCAATGCGTCTCCGGACACTTTGCGTCCCCGGGATCCACCTCGGAGAGACGCGCACCCTCGCACGGACACCGCAGGCTCCTCCGCGGCGGGCTCCGGCACAAAAACTCCTTTTTTTTATTCAATCTTTTTTCCTCACTCCGCAGGTTCCTCCGTCATGTCCCTCTGCCTCAGACCCTCTGAGTCCTGCATGCGCGGAGCCGCTGCGTGCGTCTTCGGCTCTTGTGCTCGACGCGCCGCCCACGTTGTGCCACTTAAACCTGGAGACCGTCTGTACGTACGCGACCAGTGAGGAATAACTCAATCCTGGAGTTAATTATGCAACGACTCTCCCGGCTGTTCCAGATCCTAATCTTTAATCCCCGTGCAGTCACGTCCCCGCGCGGGGAAAGTTAAAGGGCCGAAGTGGTTTTGGAGGAAGAAGAGGAGGAGGAGGAGGAGGAGGAAAGGATCAGTATCCTGCACAAAAATCAGATAAATAAATAAATAAATGCAGGAACCCTTGTTACACGCGTCCCTGTTTGCAGCTGAATTAGTGCCAAGCTCCCGGAGTTCACGGATCTGGCTGAGGAGGACGGACAGATGGTCTCACTGTGTCACCAAAGTTAAGCTTCTAACCCCCGGAGGGAGCCTTTTAAACACAAACCAGTGAGTTCCCAAAAACAGGCTCTTTAAAAACGCACTTCACACTGAAATGTGGTCAGAATCAATTAATCAGGATCCACACTGGGGCTAAATTAGACCATACAGTTATTATTTATTCTGTTTCACAAAATTAGCTTTATATTATTATGGACTTTCTCTAAATTTGCTAGATTTGACTTTTTTGGCCACCTGGGGGCAGCAGAAACACAAGTCATGCACCGTAAAGGTTCGAGATCCAGATTAGGTACTCCCCTTCACACCTGCGTCTGGTTTCAGCGTTGTTACGGACGTTACCGACTCGCAAATTACCGGCTTAGACAATCGCAAACATGGCGTCTGTAGAGGAGAGGATTTTGCTGTTTGTCGTCCGAATTCGGCAAAAAGGGCGCAGAAAGTGAACGCAGCGGTGGCGTGTGAGACCATTGAAAATCAACGCTTTAATGTTGAGATCCTTTCTTTGGTTTTGCCGATGAGAGCGCTGGATGATGAAAGGACCTTCCAGTACTTGACCTCTATCGCTATTTCCTCCCAGCTGTTTTTACTCTACTTATCCCGATGGCCCGGCACGGTCGCATCATAAGGGTGGACGTACCCCCTCACCAACTCACAGGTTTTCTGCTCCAAATTTTGCCCCATTTTTACACTTCCTCCTCTCTTCTTCGCCAATATTTGTGAATGGTTGGACTGACTCCATACTGTTGCCCTGATTTCCCTTGGTATTGCTCCGTTACGTCCGGAGTCCTCAGGATTCGTAAGCTCAGAGGCGTAAGACCCACTGACGGATGAAATGACCTCAAGGACCGGACGAAAGGGTCCACATCCATATTTACCGTAGGGTGGGAATTCCGGTGTCATCCGCCGTAATTAGAAATGAGATATTAGAGGAATAGGAGCGCCAGAATCCACGTAGAGAGGAGGATCAGGGTGGTGGATGGGTCCCAATACACAGGCCTTTCACCTGGAGGGCCGGTCTCCATGTCCCGGAAGTACTAAGCCAAACCACGGCCTGTTTTCACGATCTTAACCAAATCGTTTTGTCGCCTAAACGTAACTGTCATGCCCACGTAGCGGTCGCCGTTTCACATCCATCGTTAAAGGGATACTTTACACATTTCAATCCAGGTCTGTGTCAGAGCGATGTGGGTGTTGTGTTCAGATTAACAGTGTGTGTGTAACGCGTCGTTTCGAGTCATTCGGTGGATTTCAGGATATCGGAGACGGACCAAACACCGTTTATATAAGAGTTTTTTCAGACCGATGTGCAGAAGGTGAAAACCACCGTCACGTTTAACTGACATTGCCGACATGGCGCATTCAGACAGTACGAAAAATGACTTTACCCTACGTCCCCATGTAAAATGAGTCCCGTCCAAATGGGGCGTTTGAGAGCTAAACGCTCCACTGTGTTCACCAGCCGACTGTGTCTGCTGCGAGACGAAAGCTGCTAAAAGATCTCTGCAGAGCTGAGGGGATCTGCAGACTTCTGTAATGATTCAGCAACGTCTCTCATGGATCTATTGTTTGAAAAGTATTGATTATAGCAGCTTTAACGTCTCTGAGGCTCTGCAGACCTGGTTGGGTCATTGCCTCACTCACACGGCTTCATTTTAAAGGGGAAAGTTTGGGAAAAACAAGGGAAAAAAGTCCAGTAATTCAATTAAATTTGATTATTTCCAGATTTCCCCTGTTTTATCTCTTTCTAAATTGAATATTTGAGTTTGCAGTTTGCAGTTTCCCTTGTTCTGTCTTTTCGGTCAGGAGCTCCGAAAGAATGTTGCCACCTTTTTTTTGCCCTAGGAGGCTGAAGTTTGGCACCGGGCTCAAGTGTTTGTGATGTGCCGTACGCACGCGGTACGTGGTTGCAGCTATTTAAAATTCATGCTTGTTCACATGAGTTAGTTGCCGTCCTGAAGTAGCTCTGACTTTGCAGCATCTGGGGACTTCCACCCCCCCGGTGCTCCTGCCCCGGCTCGTCTTAATCCAAATTAATATTTTACACGACGCATCGTATTAGACGTGATATTCTGCTCGCATGCGGGTGGGATGGCTGGCGTCCATCATATCCAAACCGTAGAGGCAGAGCACACTGGGCTGAAGCTTTCTTTAGACCCAGTGACGTGCAGGGAGGCATTATTCAGAAGATGGTTTAATCCAAGGTGACAGCGCCCTCCCCTGAGAGTGGCTATCGTGAAGTGTCAGTAGTGGCAACAAGGAGACCATGGCAAACTGGGTTATGCGGCGGGAAAGATCGGACTAATCAGCACGCTCCTTGTAGGACAGCGTGTACCTAAACTACTGCGTACACACTTGTCTATGAGACTAACATTCAGGTGCAGGAATATTTCCTTTTAATCAAGCTGACAGGTGCAGAGCATGCTTCAGTTTAATTTGTCTCAGTCTTGACGTGGAGGCCACCTGGGTTCGTGGAAGACGGTGTTTCTAATCCCTTTTTCCTGCAGCTGGTGGAGTTGAGCACCGTCAAGCAGACTGTAGTCCACCCCCTCGTCCTCCGCCTCCGCCTCCTCCTCCTCCGCCTCCTCATCTAATCTGAAACGCAATTTATCTTCAATCTAGACCTGTCACATCCCTGGAGCCTGAAACTCTATATATACACTCTCCATGGCATCGAACGCTGGCCGTGTGTGTGTGTGAGAGCGTGCTGAGGGCCGCTCCTGATGCGTGGTCGATGGCAGAGCCCCCTTGCTGGGGCGTAGCACATTTATGTGATGGACATGCACTCGGCTCCAGATAAATGTGCTGTTCTCTTCACGCGGGTGCATTAGGTGATGAAAATGTGTCACCTGCGAGATGAGCTAGTCTACGGGAAAGAAGGGAAGAGTTTTGAAAAGTGTCTGCTCTTATTCCACTACAATAAGTCAACGAATGATCAGTCAGCTGACGGGAAATTCATCTGCAGCCATTTCAATGAACGATGAGTCGATTGAGTCATTTAAAAGCTCTAGTTCAGGGTCCGTGGTGGCTCCTGGTATTGATGCTTGAAGGATTCTCAAGAACCACATATCCGATCGACTTCACACTCGATACCCTACTCCCTCGGGTCCTCAACGATACACCTGCCAAGTGTGAAGTCGACTTGGTAATTGCTTCCTGAGATATGTGACATTCAATCATCCATACAGACATGCAGAGACCCCTTCCTTTCTAGTTAAATGCTGCTGCTACAGCACCACCTATTGGTCAAATTACTCCAAATTTGCCACATCCACTCACACATCATATGTACACTTTTCCACCAAATGTGGTTCCAATAGCACAAAGTGTTCAGTAGATGTGACACGTTTTGAAGTTTAAGCCCCAGAAATGGGGATTGCGGCTTCAACAGGTCATCTCCATGTCATGTATTTGTTCTGCCCTGTCACTGAACCAGCTGACTGCAATCAGCACAGCTCCACAGTCAGGGAGATAAGCCAATTAGTAAATGCACCTGGTTCAGTGACTGAGCAGAACAAAAGCATGACATGGAGATGACATGTCGAAGCCACAATCCCCATCTCTGTTTAGACCCGCCCACAGCATTAAAGTGAAGTTTAAAGACCAGCTGTAGCAAAACTGTATCTAACATTAAAAATCTGAATGAGTCCAGCTGTCCAGTTATGTTTTATACCAAATACGGTGACAATTGCTCCAAATTTGTCGACGAAGTAGCAATAAAAACTGATTTTGACACAATTCAAAATGGCACAAAATCGATCACTTTGTTTTTCGAGACTCACAGTTCAAAGGTTTGCTGTTATAGCGCCACCGTCTGGTCACATTGCACCAAATTTGAAACTGAACATCACTGGGTCTCTAACAATACAGCCACCAAGTGTGAGGCAGATCGGGTGAACGGTGTTTGAGGTACAGACACGGATAGACGCACAGCGATTCTCGCTTTAGAGTGACAAAGTTTGATAAAAGCAAAACATTTTCTGCTTCCAGTTTCTCAGATCTGTAGATTTTATTCGTCTTATGCGTTAAAACATTGAATAGCTTTGTTTTTTTTGGGGGCTGTTGCTGCTTCATCCAAACAAGATATTACTCCTCAAACATCTTAAGATCATTCTTGAACTGCAGTGAAACCAAACCAACCTCACTTATATCAAAGAATTGACCGTTTATTGCTATAAACAGCCACACAATTAGGCTTGGTGGAGAAGGCTAAGCTCTTTGACGGCGCTCTCTTAGAATCCGAGCGGCGATGCTGTGGGAACTAATCCCCCCCTTAAAGAAGCACAAACACAAACACATAAATCTTATGTGTGATACCAAAAATAAATCACATGGGGAGGAGGTCGGGGTGGTGACAGGAGCTGCGGCGAGAAGTGTCTGGTTATGATGTCTGTGCTGTACGTGTGCGTGATTAGGATTTTATGTGACTGGTCAGCTGTTGGCTGCAGATGATGCATGTGCAGATGATTGTAAAACAGAGAGGAAACAGCTGACGCCAATCAGCTAATGCAAGCGTGACTTCAGCGTTTGCAGCTTCCGTATCAGAGTCTTCATCAGCAGATTGATTTTGCTCAGTCGGTCGAGAGGACGGACGCGTTTGCTGCACATTTCTTTGTCCATCAGTCTGTTCGACTGTGACTGAGCCAACCCTGTGACCACACAAGGGTGTTTATATGGGAACATTCTGCAAAACAAGGAAACAACGAGGAAAAACAACATTTGTCTTTATGTCCAGTGCATGTTTTCATGTGCAAATGGCTCCAAAAACACAGTTAATTGAGACTATTTGGGTTTGACAAACACTTCCAGAAACATGGGTACAGTTGTTTAAAGGGCGGATGTGGGAAGATGGATGTGGCTATCATGTGCCACCTCCGTCAACACAGATGGGCACACAGCCCGAAAGACACCAAACAGGATCAACTGAGCAAACTCAATCTGCATCTACATTTCCGTGACAACTGAGCAAACTCAATTTGCTGACAATGACTTGCGTGATGTATTTGAAAGACCCAGAGCGAGTAAGTAAGCAGAGTGGAGATTGTTTTGGCAACGGCTCGTTCCAATGTCAGGAACGACTCGTCGAGCTCAAGCTTTTGGATTTGCATTTCCTCGTTAACTGAGCATCTCAACTTGCAGATTAAGACTGTTTGATACGGTCGAAAGCTCCGGAACAAGCGAATAGGCGACTGGACCTTGAGTTGAGATCGTTTTGTCACCTGCCAACATGAACAAAAGTCCTAGAAGTGCTCACAACCACAGGATGTCTGCAAGTTTGAAGAGCGCCCCTGTCTGAGGCCATACGGTCTACGCAGATTCAAACCTTTACCTCATTAAGAGAGCGCCCCCGTCTGAGGCCGTACGGTCTACATGGATTCATACCTTTACTCACACCTTTCCTACAACCTTTAAAAACCTTTACCTCATGAGGATAGCTGTGATTATTCACCATCACTGATGAACTCAGCTACTTGACATTTACGTTGTGCTTAGCTGACCGTACGGCCTCAGACAGGGGCACTCTTCATGAGGTAAAGGTTTGAATCCATGTAGACCGTACGGCCTCAGACAGGGGCACTCTTCATGAGGTAAAGGTTTGAAGCCATGTAGACCGTACAGCCTCAGACAGGGGCGCTCATCATGAGGTAAAGGTTTGAATCCATGTAGACCGTACAGCCTCAGACAGGGGCGCTCATCATGAGGTAAAGGTTTGAATCCATGTAGACCGTACAGCCTCAGACAGGGGCGCTCATCATGAGGTAAAGGTTTGAATCCCTGTAGACTGTACGGCCTCAGACAGGGGCGCTCTTCATGAGGTAAAGGTTTGAATCCCTGTAGACCGTACGGCCTCAGACAGGGGCGCTCTTCATGAGGTAAAGGTTTGAATCCATGTAGACCGTACTGCCTCAGACAGGGGCGCTGTTCATGAGGTAAAGGTTTGAATCCATGTAGACCGTACGGCCTCAGACAGGGGCGCTCTTCATGAGGTAAAGGTTTGAATCCGCGTGGACCGTACGGCCTCAGACAGGGGCGCTCATCATGAGGTAAAGGTTTGAATCCATGTAGACCGTACAGCCTCAGACAGGGGCGCTCATCATGAGGTAAAGGTTTGAATCCATGTAGACCGTACAGCCTCAGACAGGGGCGCTCATCATGAGGTAAAGGTTTGAATCCATGTAGACCGTACAGCCTCAGACAGGGGCGCTCATCATGAGGTAAAGGTTTGAATCCCTGTAGACTGTACGGCCTCAGACAGGGGCGCTCTTCATGAGGTAAAGGTTTGAATCCCTGTAGACCGTACGGCCTCAGACAGGGGCGCTCTTCATGAGGTAAAGGTTTGAATCCATGTAGACCGTACGGCCTCAGACAGGGGCGCTGTTCATGAGGTAAAGGTTTGAATCCATGTAGACCGTACGGCCTCAGACAGGGGCGCTCTTCATGAGGTAAAGGTTTGAATCCGCGTGGACCGTACGGCCTCAGACAGGGGCGCTCTTCATGAGGTAAAGGTTTGAATCCCTGTAGACCGTACGGCCTCAGACAGGGGCGCTCTTCATGAGGTAAAGGTTTGAATCCCTGTAGACCGTACGGCCTCAGACAGGGGCGCTCTTCATGAGGTAAAGGTTTGAATCCCTGTAGACCGTACGGCCTCAGACGGGGGCGCTCTTCATGAGGTAAAGGTTTGAATCCATGTAGACCGTACGGCCTCAGACAGGGGCGCTCTTCATGAGGTAAAGGTTTGAATCCATGTAGACCGTACGGCCTCAGACAGGGGTGCTCTTCATGAGGTAAAGGTTTGAATCCATGTAGACCGTACGGCCTCAGACAGGGGCGCTCTTCATGAGGTAAAGGTTTGAATCCATGTAGACCGTACGGCCTCAGACAGGGGTGCTCTTCATGAGGTAAAGGTTTGAATCCCTGTAGACCGTACGGCCTCAGACAGGGGTGCTCTTCATGAGGTAAAGGTTTGAATCCGCGTAGACCGTAAGTAAGTGAGTAAGTGGACCTGAAGTTTAGTCTAATTTTAAAGTGCAGCTTCTTTTTAAATAATAAATAAAATAAAAATATATCCGCTATCAGCAGGAAAAGTTGCGTAATCATAAATCCATTCATCCAATCACTGGAGCGAACTTCAAACGCTTTTTCACGAGATAGGAAAACTTGTCAAGTCACTCAGCGAGACGGTGACCTAGAAAACATTTAAGCAGTCAGCGTGTGTGTGTGTGTGTCTGTGTGTGTGTGTGTCTGTGTGTGTGTATGTGTGTGTGTGTGTGTGTGTGTGTGTGTGTGTGTGTGTGTGTGTGAGAGAGAGTGTGTGTGTGTGGGCTAGTGCTGATTCTTGTTTTGAGTTAGCACCACATCTGTGCACTGTGTCTTACTGGCACATCACTGGAAGAGCTCGCCCAACAATAACAAACACACTCAGGACGGGTGTGTGTGTGTGTGTGTGTGTGCGCCCGCGTGTGTGTCTGTCTCTGTGTGTGTGTGTGTGTGTGTGTGTGTGAGTGTGTGTAAGAAACAAAGAGAACAAGGAAAACTAGTTTGCTAATGCACAGACACAGAGAACGACACGCTGTATATTTACGGCGCGCGTGTCGGCGAACCTCTACGTCTCGGCTCCTCGCTCACAAATAATTCTGCTGGTAAACAGTTTCCAGAGTCGGGCCTTGAACCGGGTTTGTGACAAAGCCAATATGAGTTATCGGCGGAGCCTTCGGAAGATGGCGTATTGATTTTATGACAGGGCTGGATGTAGTAGCGCCTTCACAACATGACACAACCGCGCGCATGCTAATGAGGCGGCCTGTAACGCACCGCTAACCTTCACGGGAGGGTTCCTTTTTATGACGCCATGAGTAGCTTCGTTAGCGTTTCTCCTCCACATGCAAAGCAGCCGTGACATTTACGCTCCGCACCGTCAGAGAGCACAGGATTAATGTCACGTGATCTGAGAGTGGCGGCCTTTTCATTTCCGACACTCTTTAGCGGATTACTTCCTGACAATCACAATCGAGGGGCGAGGGAGCGAGGGGCGGGGGCGAGGGCGAGGGGGGGGGGGCATTTGTTCTGTGCAATTGTTGCAGCATAATTTCCCACTCCTGACATTTATGAGGACGGAGGTGCTGGTTGTGTAAGATGATAACAGCAGAGGCGAAGCTGCAATCTGCCGGCTGGAATTGCTTTGTGCTGTAACGTGTCGTGGTCCGTGTGAGAGCGGAGGGATGTGCGTTCGGAGGCGTTAAGAGTTTACACGAGGACGAGCGGCGTGCACACGAGTTCTGATGGAGACACAACAAATACACAAATACAGGACGCAGACTTTGTGTCATTGAGTTCATTTCATACAATTTAATAGTAATAAATAGACATTATTAAAAAAAGAGAAATACAGAAAAACAAATAAAATGTTAAATCATTAAAAAAACAGGCAGAATACAGATGAAACAATATAAATATAATAGACAAATAAAAATACACATTAAATTCAATTAAATCACTGATACAAATAAAAAACTATTTTATAAAGTACAATGCTAAATATAAAAATAATAAAAATTAATCAAAATTAATAGAAATTATTTAAACAGAAATTCAGAAATACAAATAAAATGTTAAATCAGTTATTTTTAAATAAAACAGGCAGAATACAGATGAAACAATATCAATATAAAGTGTAATAAAACACTTTAGACAAATACAAAATATTTTATGAAGTACAATGCTAAATATAAAAATAAAATAGTAATAAAATAAAAAGGTCTAAATTAAGTACAATAAAAATAATTTGAATTAACTAAATAAAAAACAATAATTATAATACAAAATAAAGTTAACAGAATAACAAGAACGGATATAAAATAAATAAATAAAGTAAATAAAAATTAAAAATAAATTAGTAACAATAAAGAAAAATAAAATAATAATAAATACATTAAGTGTTTTTCATATTCAAATTGTAATTTAAATGTATTCGTAGACACATTTAATCTTTTTTCTATTGATCTTTGTTTGAAAAATCCACTTTAATCAATAAAAAATAATAAAATTAAAATAGAAATAAAATAAAAAAGTCTAAATAAAGACAAACAAAAAGAATTAATTAAATTAAAAAACAAATAATAAAAAATACAGTTAACAGATATAAAATAAAGTTAATTAAAAAGAAATAGTAACAATAAATAAAAAATAAAATAAATAAATATAACTGTTGTTTATATTGAAATTGTAATTTAAATGGATTCGACGTTGAATCTTTTTTTGTGTTGATCTGTGTTTAAAAAAATCCACATTAACTCAATAAAGAATAATAAAGCGTGAAAACATGAATAGAGGTGAATGCAAAGAGCCCGGCTCTAAAAGCAAACGCAGGACAAACAGAATCAAATGCCCACTCACAGAAAGACAAACGTGTCCACGGGGAATTGAAGTGACTGTGGCCTTAATTGATGTGGACACCCACGCAGTGTTCGTGTCCCCCCGTCATCCGTTACGCTAACGACGGCGGCTCGCTCCCTCTGAACCCTTCTCCAGCACATCTGCCTCACTTTTCCATCCATCCTTCATCTGTCAATTACTCTTTCTATCTGTGCCGATCGATATCTCCCTGCGTTCATCCGTCAGCCTCTCTGCCCGTCTCCTGCCTCGCCGCCTGTTTTCATGATGGAAAACAAAAGCGGCGCCCCTTCTCTGCCCCCGTTTAGTCCGTTCACTGATCCCTGAGCAGTGACTTGAGATTTCAGACACGTTTGAAACAACATCTTTGCAATATTTTGTATTTTTGCGTCACAAACCGGTGACAGCGTTGCATCGTGGGAGTGTTTGCAGCAAGCAACACGTGCACGCTCGACACGGAGGCGCCCACGCATAATTCAAAGTTAGCAGAGAGTTGTTTGAATTATGAAGTTTTGAACCGGTTTCCCCGAAGCTTTTCTGCGTCTGCTCGGCGTCTTCACTGTGCTCTCGTTAAAGGTCAAAGGTCAACGCTAGACTCACAACACTCGCAGTGACGAGAGCCTAACGTTGCAGGTTGATCCAATCAGGAAGCTCCGTCAGCGTCAGTTCTCTGAGTGTCCACTAGGGGCAGGTTTCATAACAGAGCAGTTTCTCATTGAGCCCCATGTTAAACAGGCCGTTTACACAGCATCATTAAACCTGTTTAAGGACAAAAGAACATTCTAGTCTGTGTGTTTAGATCAGGTCTCCATGACAACACTGAGGGGGAGGGGCTAGTTTTTATTTTATTGGAGGTTAAAGTTTATGAATAATTAGGGGCGTGGCCTCTTGAGTGACAGCTAGCCTCTGGCCCTCACTTCTCCTCGGAGGTAAACGTCAGCCAGATGGACGTACGCCCCTCCCCCCAACGTCACATACATGCCCTTTTTTGGTAAAAGGAAATGAGGTGGAGTCAAAGACAAGATGGCGATGGCGGATCAAATTGATAGAACGGACCTCGATGGAGACGCTATGTCTGTTTTTTATACAGTCTGTGTTTGCAGCAGCTTTGAGCGTTGCCATGGTTACACAGTTTACAGTGAACCATCAAATCTGAAATGTAAAGTTTGGAAGAAATGTCGATTCTATAAAAAGGAAGGAAAACATTAGTGAGGTCTGTAGAACCGACGTGTTCTCATGAACACGTTCGTAGAAAATCCTACGTTAACTTGGACGACAAAACACGCTGACGGAATTGGAAGTTCAACAACGCACAAAAAAAATAAAGTTACGTGACCGATTTTAGCCAACAACAGGTGACGGTGAAGGGGCCGTCACATGATCAGCTTTTTGCTCTGGTCTCACTGTGAGGTCGGGCGCAGAGACCCAGTAAACGGCTAAATCGACGTTAGCATTGTAACAACCGTTAGCTTGTAAACTGCCTCTTCACAGACCTGCTGTGATGCTGATAAACCTCCATCTTTACCTTTTCTTCTGATCGTGATACGACTTTAATATAACGTTAAATAGTTCGGGAAACTTGGACAAACAACGATATGTTCTTCCTCCATCGTTCTAACAGGCTTGATGTCGCTCTCTGGTTGCCTAGGAAACGTAAACGTCACACTCAAAGCTTCTTTCTCATTGGTTGTGCTTTTGAACGTTCAGCGGTAACAAGGTCAAAGTTCAGCTGATTTGAATTTTGAGCGCAGCGGCAGAGCGGCAAATCTGATCGGTAGGTGCGGCTACATTGGCGCTAACGCCTCCTCCATAGGAGATGAATGGAACAACCGGAGCAAAGCTTTTTTACCGCTTATCCTCAGGGTCAGGCATGAAAAACACTTGGTTAGGATTGGAAAAAGGGCGGTGGATTGGTGTAGTAACGCTCCCCTGGATTAAAGTCCTGTGTTAGTTGGCAGAAACTTCCCGGTGGGCCGGATCGGTTGGTACGGTCGTTAAACACAATAGCTTTCATGAGACCATGTCGCAAACACACCGGGTAGCGGCGAAGTGCAGTCCTGTAACATGTTGAGTATGTTGACAAATAGTTTCTTCCCATTTGAAACGCACCAACCAATGAAAACGCCTCCTGGACACAGAACAATGTAATAAATGGCGACACCTGTCCACTGCTCGGCGTGTTCTCGGGGCAGGTGCTCTCGTCTCTCATGTTACAGTTGTGTGAAGAACGATGGAGAGGATGATGGTGATGATAGAGACACGGTTACCATGCAAAGATGCTGAGCGTGTAAAAGAAAATGGCAAATAATACCCTAATAATGCTTTGTTAAATGCAAAATTGTATGTGTTGCGACGCCCCGTCCGGCTCTAAACCTGAGACATTTGCCGCCTGTCGTCGTCTCTGAGCAGCAGTAGTTTGTGTTGCTGGAGAAGTCGAGGCAGTACCGAGCACGGCCGCGCAGGTCCAGGTCCAGTTTATGGAGAATTGATTACGTCTTGTCAGCGCTTCCTGTGGTCCTGGCAGGGCTGCGGCAGGTGTGAAGGTCAACACCAGAGTCATATTTTAATCAAAGACCAAAGAGCTAAAAATAAAACTCCCCCAGCGAGCGCCGCGCTGAGAGACTCAAGGAGATGTGAAAAGGCTCTGTCGTGCACACGTTCTAATTATCACGCATACACACCGGGGTTGTTGTTATGCATAAATGTCAGTCGGACAGGTTTTTTCTGCTAAGGGAGCCATTAGTGAGGAGGAATGTGTCGCAATGCACCTGGAGTCTGATCCGGAGCCAAGACTGGCAGCAGGAATCACACGCCACCACTCGATGACGGTCCTGAGGAGAAAACACACACAACAAATGCTGACGGTGTGTGTGTGTGTGTGTGTGTGTGCGCCGAGGCCAGAGAGTCAGCTGATGTCTTTGTTTGTGTTTGTCTACATCGTTGTAATCTTTTTCCATCTTGATTGCGGTTTGAATAATTATTTGTTTGCATGTAATTATTTATCAGGGCGTTTCATTTACAGAGAGCAGGGATGTGAATGTATAGTTTGCCTATAATTAAAACACCCTTTGTAAATAAGGATGTATGTTCATATACTGCACTGAGGTAAAGGTTAAGAAACAGGGACAGTGTGGAGGAGTGACAGCCGGGTGACACGCTCCCAGAACAGACCAGCCACACACAGGCTCTACATACGGACATATGGGCGCTGTAGTGCTCCCACACGCATGGATGGATCACTGAATGGGAGCCAGTTGGGTCAGGGGCCCTGCCTCACAAAATAGAAAGACACTGAATGAATGCAAACACACACAAAGAGATAAAATGTCTACAGAGATACAAAACGACCATAAAGAGAGACTAAATAACACAAAACAACCGAAGACGTGCACGTAATGATGACAGACAACCCAAAATAACTTCTGAGACTCAAAACAACTAAAAACAGATAAAAACCACCACAAAAAGATGCAAAATGACTAAAAATAGATGCAAAACCACCACAAAAAGATGCAAAATGACTAAAAATAGATGCAAAACCACCACAAAAAGATGCAAAATGACTAAAAATAGATGCAAAACCACCACAACAAGATGCAAAATGACTAAAAATAGATGCAAAACCACCACAAAAAGATGCAAAATGACTAAAAATAGATGCAAAACCAGCACAAAAAGATGCAAAATGACTAAAAATAGATGCAAAACCACCACAAAAAGATGCAAAATGACTAAAAATAGATGCAAAACCACCACAAAAAGATGCAAAATGACTAAAATAGATGCAAAACCAACACAAAAAGATGCAAAATGACTAAAAATAGATGCAAAACCAGCACAAAAAGATGCAAAATGACTAAAAATAGATGCAAAACCAGCACAAAAAGATGCAAAATGACTAAAAATAGATGCAAAACCAGCACAAAAAGATGTAAAATTACTATAAGTTGACTCTTTGGGTGTATGTGTCTTGTTCCTGCAGACAGGGTGGGGGGCGTCTGTGCCCAGGAGTCGTTGTCTCATAATCTGTTCACGTCTACACAAAGTTTCACTCGGTTACAATCTGCAGCTGAATGTCACTAAATGTGACACCCTGAACCCGTCAGCGAGCTCCGCTGCAGCTGTGATTTGCAGCGCGTCCTCTGTGTTTATGGAGTGAAACACCTTCTGAGACGTGAGGCGCATTTCCTATGCATTGTATATTGATCCGAAGTTAAGTGTGGAATTCAGAATAGTGCACTTTAATTGCACACGTCTTTCAGTCATTCCTAGTCCAGATGTGCAGGAGAGGGTTTCGATTGTGTTTACAGTCTCCATCTGTGCATCTTTACGCTCCTCTGACTTCCACACAGCAGCCGAGTGTTCAATCATTCTGGAAATTCAGGATTTCACACTCAAAAGGAATCTTTAAAGATCAAACCAACACAGGCTTTTCGAGGGATACATGTTATTCGAACCTTGGATCCGTCGACATGTGCTCTGTGGACGTGGAGAAGCTTACAGCTGTGTCCCCCGGGGGTCCTGGGAGAGGGTCCTGTGGGAATAAGGGGTGCTGGGGTCGTTGTGCCATATGGTCCTTCCTATACACTCGGCACACAGTCAAGCACACGTTCCCCGTGTCTGTTGGCCCCTTGTCAGAGATTCTGTTTGTGGTTTTCATGGACAGGATCTGAAGGCATAGAGAGTCCGGTTTGGGAACTTCAGAATGCTCTTTGTTCAGCTCTTTTGCAGACGATGTGGTTCTGTTTGCTTCATCAGAATGTGACCTGGGGCGGAGATCGAGTTACTGCCTAAAGTGAGGGAGTTCAAGAGCTCGGGGTCATGATTGTGAGTGAGGGTAAAAAGGGTAAAAGTTATCTATTTACCAGTTCATCTACGTCCAAACCCTCACTTATAGTCATGAGCTTTGGGTACCGAAAAGATGAGATCGCAGACACAAGCGGCCAAAATGAGTGCAGGCGTCTGGGTTTAGTCTTAGAGTTACGACTGGAATATCACCAGGCAACTATAGTCCAATACAACTATATAGTTCACCAGGCAACTATAGTCCAATGCAACTATATAGTTCACCAGGCAACTACAGTCCAATGCATCGAGCAGATCAATGATTGGACGGAGCAGAATTTTCTCCAACTAAACAAAGAAAAAACTGAACTTATTGTCTTTGGAGCCAAGAAAGAACGATCCAAAGTCAGCACCTGACTCCAAAAGCCAATGCTAAAAACCACAAACCAAACCAGGAACTTGGGTGTAATCATGGACTCATACCTGAACTTCAACAGCCACGTCAAACAATTACAACGTCAGCAGACTATCACCTGAAGAGTATATCAGGGAATAGAGGACTGAAGTGTCAGCAGGACCTAGAAGGCTCGATTTCTGTAACAGTGTCTTTACAGGTCTACCTAAAAAGTCCATCAGACAGCTGCAGGTAATCCAGAACGCTGCTGCTCGAGTCCTCACTACGACCAAAAAAGTTGATCATACCATTCTAGTCCTCAGATCTTTATTCTGGGGTCAGGACTAAACATGGGACAGGTCTGCTCTGTGTCCCCAGAGTCAGGACTAAACATGGGACAGGTCTGCTCTGTGTCCCCAGAGTCAGGACTAAACATGGGACAGGTCTGCTCTGTGTCCCCAGAGTCAGGACTAAACATGGGACAGGTCTGCTCTGTGTCCCCAGAGTCAGGACTAAACATGGGACAGGTCTGCTCTGTGTCCCCAGAGTCAGGACTAAACATGGGACAGGTCTGCTCTGTGTCCCCAGAGTCAGGACTAAACATGGGACTGGTCTGCTCTGCGTTTGGAGTTCGTTCTCTTTGTGATATTTTATGTGTTTCTTTAAACTGTTTCTAAATCTTCTGTGTGAAGCACTTTGAATCTCCTTGCTGTTGAATTGTGCCGTGTAAATAAATCTGTCTTGACTCAGCGAGGGGGCGAGGAGCTCAGACCTCCGGAGGGCGCTCGGAGTGGAGTCGCTGCTCTGATCCACGTGGGGAAACTGTGGGTGAGGACATCGGATCAGGACCCCTCCTGGACGACTCCTGTTCGAGGTGTTCCAGATGCTTCCAGCTGGGAGAAGGCCCCGGGTCGACCCAGAACACACTGGAGAGGTTACATATCTCTAATCTGGCATGGGAACGCCTCAGTGTCCCCCAGGAGGAGCCGGAGGGCGTCGCTGGGGAGAGGGAAAAATGATGGTTGGATGGTATTTATAGAAAGAACAGTGCAGCAGAGGTAGGTTCAATCCTTGTCTGATTAGGTTTCCATCAATGAGCATGCACGCCGTCGCTACACGTGGTCACCTGAGACGAGCAGAACTTCACCACACGGATAAATGTGACTTAGGAAAGACAGTTTTTACCTCTAACACAGTCCTGTGAGGTAGTTTTAATTCAGCCTGAATCTTAAATACAATACAATTAATCTACAGTACATAAATCTTAAATCTCAGCAGGAAACCGGTGGATTGTTACTCCGGGTAGGGATTGGGTCCTGACCCCAAGTGAAGGAGTTCAAGTCCCTCTGGATCGTGTTCACGACTGAGGGGGCGATGGAGCGTGAGTTTGGCCGGAGAATCGGAGCAGCGGGGGCGGAGCTGCAGTCGCTCTACCGCACCGTTGTGATGAACAGAGAGCTGAGGAAGGCAAAGCTCTGGATCTACCCTCAGTCCTGGTTCCTACCCTCACCTGTGGTCATGAAAGCTGGGTCAGGACCCAAAGAACCAGGTCCAGGTCCAAGCGTCTGAAATGTGTTTCCTCAGGAGGGGGGCTGGAGTCTCCCTTAGAGAGAGGGGGAGAAGTTCAGCATCCGTGAGGAACTCGGAGTAGAGCCGCTGCTCCTTTGCGTTGAAAGGAGCCAGTTGAGGTGGTTCAGGATCATCTGGTAAGGATGAACCCTGGGCGCCTCCCTAGGGAGGTGTTCCAGGCACGTCCAGCTGGGAGGAGGCCTCGGGGAAGACCCAGGACCAGGTGGAGAGATTAGATCTCCACACTGGCCTGGGAACGCCTCAGGATCCCCCAGTTAGAGCTGGTTAATGTGGCCCGGGAAAGGGAAGTTTGGGGTCCCCTGCTGGAGCTGCTGCCCCTGAGACCCGACCCCGGATAAGCGGCTGAAGATGAGATGAGATGAATCTTAAGTAGGGGCTGATTCACAGGGGAGATGTCACAGTCCAGCCCTCAGCAGTTTTCCATTGATCCTGCCTCTGCCCCACTCAGCCTGTCAGCCACACCCACCGCGTCGGTTCACTCTACTCACCTGTGCACACAGCTGCCTCTCATCACATGCAATCAGCCCAGCACATCATCACCAGCTCCACACTCACTCCTTTGCCAGATTGTTCGATGCCATGTGAGACTTTCCAGCGTTCTTCTGCCTGTCTTCCCCGTACCGACCTCGCCTGTCCCTGATTCCCTGCTTCGTCTGCATCCTGGTAAATGGACCCAGCCTTCTGTCCCTGACCAAGAGTTTAGCCTCTCCTCTCTGCTCCTGATTCCTGTTTGCTGTTTTCCAAACTGTTGGCCTGAGTCTGAGTAAACCGTTTAACTTTACCACTGTTTCCCTTGCACTGCAATCGGGTCCTTACACGGCCTGTTCCAGGAAAGGAAACCCCCTGAAATGGTAATAAAGAGAACTTTACAAGTGCAGGTAATGAGGATTTTAAAAAGGTAATATAACCAACTCTTCAGATCTTTTAATTTAACATGGGCTGGGCCATTATTCCTGTTGTTGCTGTGCAGGAAAATCCATAATAATCATTGTTATTCGAGTGTTGTGAGGGAAAACCACTTCTGCTCTTCCTCTTGTGTCTGTTTTCTGCCTTTTAGAAAATCTATATGTGACGGGAGACTTTGTCCGACCCCAGGTCATTTCAGAGAGAGAGAGGGCGTTCCTATTCGCCCAGGACAGAATAATAAATACGTGGATTACATACAAATGACAGTGCATTACTTTCATAGTGATATGCAGCAACAGTGGTGAAGGGGTACGGGCTGCAGACCAGAAGGCTTTATATTTAGATTTGAAGCAGCTTCAAACAAAGGAGAGATGAACCCGTGCAAACTCAAACATCTGCAGAAGTTAGGAGTTCTTCTCGAACAAGTTCATCACGTTTGTTTGTATTCTGTTCAATCTTTATCCATCTACAGTCGGTGCATACGACCTGTAACCGCGCATTCACACCAAAAGAGATGGAGGTGATGAAAGCACCAAGCTGAACTAAAGCAAAACTAAAGCGTGAAGAATAAAGAGTGTTTATTAAATACACAACTCAAGCAGCTGCACCAGAGCTTTTATGCACAGCCCACATATCCACTCAGTGCGTCAGTCATAAAACTGACCCATCCTAGTGACCCGGGTCGTGGGGGCAGCAGCTCTAGCAGGGGACCCCAAACTTCCCTTTCCCGGGCCACATTAACCAGCTCTAACTGGGGGATCCCGAGGCGTTCCCAGGCCAGTGTGGAGATCTAATCTCTCCACCTGGTCCTGGGTCTTCCCCGAGGCCTCCTCCCAGCTGGACGTGCCTGGAACACCTCCCTAGGGAGGCGCCCAGGGTTCATCCTTACCAGATGATCCTGAACCACCTCAACTGGCTCCTTTCAACACAAAGGAGCAGCGGCTCTACTCCGAGTTCCTCACGGATGCTGAACTTCTCCCCCTCTCTCTAAGGGAGACTCCAGCCCCCCTCCTGAGGAAACACATTTCAGACGCTTGGACCTGGACCTGGTTCTTTGGGTCCTGACCCAGCTTTCATGACCCCAGGTGAGGGTAGGAACCAGGACTGAGCGGTGGATCCAGAGCTTTGCCTTCCTCAGCTCTCTTTTCGTCACAACGGTGCGGTAGAGTGACTGCAGCTCCGCCCCCGCTGCTCCGATCCCGAGGGACTTGAACTCCTTCACTTGTGGTCAGGACTCATTCCCTACCTGGAGTAACAATCCACCTGTTTCCTGCTGAGAGCCATTTCGACATTTATGTTTGACTTAATGCAAATAAACGGAACAATAAAGAACATGGTTGTTTTTTTGTGTCAAACACAAGAACAGCTGAACTGCTTTGTTTGATCTGTGTTTTAAAGAGCTAATAATCCTTCAGAAGGGTCATTGAGCATGCAGCAGCATGTGTATCACACATACACACACACACACACACACACACACACACACACACACACACACACACACACACACACACACACACACACACACACAGTAGGGGGGTTTAATTCAAAGCCGGGTGTCGATCGCGTCTCACTGATCAGCTTTCAACGATGAGTCCCACTGTGGAGACCTGGGCTCGCACCAACAGTGGAGGCGTACCTGCTGTCAGGTTTAATCTCTCAAGACGTTCGGTCTCATGCACTCAGCAGGTCTCTGTCAGCAGGATGTGACTCTGCTGCGCCCCCTGCTGGTGGCTCACTCTCCATGCAGGCAGAGTGGTGTGCAGTCGCAGCACCTGGAGGTTCACTACTGTCCTCTAAAGTGTAGGTGCAGAGAGGTAGAGCTGCGTCCTGCCCCCACCATCTGGTCCCTGTGTTTGTTAGGCAGTCTCACATATACATTCATTCATTCATCTTCAACCGCTTGTCCCTGTCGGGGTCGCAGGGGGGGCTGGAGCCGATCCCAGCTCCTTTAATGACCTCATTAATTCTCTGTTGACACTAGAGGATGCTCAGTAACAGCAGAAGACCGTTAAGTTTTAAAAGGAGAAAAGTGGTTGATTTAAAAGAATAGGGTTTAATATTAGACATCTTCCTACTGCTTTTCCAACATCTCATCTCATCTTCAGCCTCTTATCCGGGGTCAGGTCTCGGGGGCAGCAGCTCTAGCAGGGGACCCCAAACTTCCCTTTCCCAGGCCACATTAACCAGCTCTAACTGGGGGATCCTGAGGCGTTCCCAGGCCAGTGTGGAGATCTAATCTCTCCACCTGGTCCTGGGTCTTCCCCGAGGCCTCCTCCCAGCTGGACGTGCCTGGAACACCTCCCTAGGGAGGCGCCCAGGGTTCATCCTTACCAGATGATCCTGAACCACCTCAACTGGCTCCTTTCAACACAAAGGAGCAGCGGCTCTACTCCGAGTTCCTCACGGATGGCTGAACACAAAACACAAAACAAAGCAGCAACAGCGTAGTTAGTGAAGCCAGAGTTTATTAAAAGAGTGTTTTAAAGACTTACCTACTGGCCCCTGTACCAGCTCCTCTCATAGTAAAGTCCATTACAGTGGATTACCAAAGTCAATCCCAAAGGAAGGAGCCCATTGCTGCTTTGTTGTGTGTGTAGGGACTCTTCTCATGCTGCTGCAGAGGTTTGCTGTTATTTTCAGCAGCATTAGTGGTTAAAAAAGACCTTTGAATGCCCTCACCGTGCTGCCCCGAGCTAATCACTGTTAGCCACGTCTGGCTGTTAGCGATTCGATCGGATTTCTCCGTTAATAGTTGTTACACGAGAATGAATTTCCCTTTAAGGCCAGACACTACAGGCAGTAATAGGTATGTGACATTTATAGGAAAGATGTGGTGAAATGTGCCTTTAATGTGAATATTTTATTGGATATTTCGTGTGTTGTAAATCCATCCTGTGCCGTTATATCTCACATTCTTCCCCCGGAGTCTGGTGCACGTCCCGACACGGTTCATTTCATGTTCTCATGCTCTGCCCGTAGTTGATCTCGTGCACTCGGCCTCATGATTCATGTGCTGAAGGCCGTCAAACATCTGTCCTCAGACTGGCGCTCTCGCTCTCTCCACGCACGCCCTGAAAGGACACAGTTGTGTTCACTGAACTCCTAAACGTGCGTGTTCATTAAAACCCTCTGAGGCTTGTTATGATGCGACGTAATCATGTTATAACTGCCTTAAACGAGCTCTGCTGTCAACTGGTTACTGATGAACCTCTATGGCTGCATTAGAGAGAATGCAGCTTTAAGTGGAGTCTCCTCCTGCTGGACATTAGAGAGAATGCAGCTTTAAGTGGAGTCTCCTCCTGCTGGACATTAGAGAGAATGCAGCTTTAAGTGGAGTCTCCTCCTGCTGGACATTAGAGAGAATGCAGCTTTAAGTGGAGTCTCCTCCTGCTGGACATTAGAGAGAATGCAGCTTTAAGTGGAGTCTCCTCCTGCTGGACATTAGAGAGAATGCAGCTTTAAGTGGAGTCTCCTCCTGCTGGACATTAGAGAGAATGCAGCTTTAAGTGGAGTCTCCTCCTGCTGGACATTAGAGAGAATGCAGCTTTAAGTGGAGTCTCCTCCTGCTGGACATTAGAGAGAATGCAGCTTTAAGTGGAGTCTCCTCCTGCTGGACATTAGAGAGAATGCAGCTTTAAGTGGAGTCTCCTCCTGCTGGACATTAGAGAGAATGCAGCTTTAAGTGGAGTCTCCTCCTGCTGGACATTAGAGAGAATGCAGCTTTAAGTGGAGTCTCCTCCTGCTGGACATTAGAGAGAATGCAGCTTTAAGTGGAGTCTCCTCCTGCTGGACATTAGAGAGAATGCAGCTTTAAGTGGAGTCTCCTCCTGCTGGACATTAGAGAGAATGCAGCTTTAAGTGGAGTCTCCTCCTGCTGGACATTAGAGAGAACGCAGCTTTAAGTGGAGTCTCCTCCTGCTGGACATTAGAGAGAATGCAGCTTTAAGTGGAGTCTCCTCCTGCTGGACATTAGAGAGAATGCAGCTTTAAGTGGAGTCTCCTCCTGCTGGACATTAGAGAGAATGCAGCTTTAAGTGGAGTCTCCTCCTGCTGGACATTAGAGAGAATGCAGCTTTAAGTGGAGTCTCCTCCTGCTGGACATTAGAGAGAATGCAGCTTTAAGTGGAGTCTCCTCCTGCTGGACATTAGAGAGAATGCAGCTTTAAGTGGAGTCTCCTCCTGCTGGACATTAGAGAGAATGCAGCTTTAAGTGGAGTCTCCTCCTGCTGGACATTAGAGAGAATGCAGCTCTCTGTAAATCAGCATCATGTGTCTGCTTTTAAACGCTCTGAGTAATAAAACAAAGCTTCTTTGTGGCGTCCATGTTGTTTCCACTTTAAAGTCCAGTTTGCTGGAATCGAACCGACCCAGAGGACAAAGGAATCAGGGACATGGAGCGGTGACGTTCCTCAGCACTCAGATAAGGAGGCAACCTTGACTCAGCAGGGAGGGTGGAAGCTGCCTCCTCTGACAATAAACCATTGTTCTCCTCAAAGTCCCCTCACATAATTATTCCTTTTTAAAAATACACGATGACGTTATAGAAAACTCATGTTGAGCAACGAAGGGCAGAAACAAAGGCCGTTGGTTGGCATTGTTCCTGTGATGGCAACCGTCGTCTTTAATAGGAGATGATTGCCGTCTATTAAAGAAGGCAATCATGTTTTAGAAGAGAACGAACAAAGGTTAAATGTCAAGTATGGAAAGTTTCTACTCTGCTGACAAACTGCCATGTTACCAATATTCATCCAAAGCAGATGGCTGCTGTGCTGAAGGCACCCGCGGAGCGCAGACCCCCACCCAGACCTCCACCCAGACCTCCACCCAGGCCGGCGGTGCCTTCACTGCTCCGATGTTCCCGTCTTATGAGATGTAACTTTAAAGTGGAAACAACATGGACGCCACAAAGAAGCTTTGTTTTATTACCCAGAGCGTTTAAAAGCAGACACATGATGCTGATTTACAGAGAGCTGCATTCTCTCTAATGTCCAGCAGGAGGAGACTCCACTTAAAGCTGCATTCTCTCTAATGTCCAGCAGGGGGAGACTCCACTTAAAGCTGCGTTCTCTCTAATGTCCAGCAGGAGGAGACTCCACTTAAAGCTGCATTCTCTCTAATGTCCAGCAGGAGGAGACTCCACTTAAAGCTGCATTCTCTCTAATGTCCAGCAGGAGGAGACTCCACTTAAAGCTGCATTCTCTCTAATGTCCAGCAGGAGGAGACTCCACTTAAAGCTGCATTCTCTCTAATGTCCAGCAGGAGGAGACTCCACTTAAAGCTGCATTCTCTCTAATGTCCAGCAGGAGGAGACTCCACTTAAAGCTGCATTCTCTCTAATGTCCAGCAGGAGGAGACTCCACTTAAAGCTGCATTCTCTCTAATGTCCAGCAGGAGGAGACTCCACTTAAAGCTGCATTCTCTCTAATGTCCAGCAGGAGGAGACTCCACTTAAAGCTGCGTTCTCTCTAATGTCCAGCAGGGGGAGACTCCACACAGCCCACTGTCGACTGTGTCAGCAGCATGTAGCATGTAGCATGTTAGCATTCAGCTCAAAGCATCACAGAGCTGCTATAGCACGGCTGCAGACTTTAAGTTTTGTTTAAATTTACAAGACGTTGTTGTAAAAAGCATGTGTAGCTGTAAATACGTCTAATTATATAAATATATAATGTATTAAACACAATTATCAAGTGTTTCTATGATGATAAATGCTGAATAAGTGGCTTTAAAGTGTAACCAGATGATGTTTTCACCTTGTTTTTGATAAATGATGTGTCTCATGCAGGAGGGTCGGTGGGTTTCTGTGATGAATATGAAATATCACTGAGCTTTATTGTCTTAAAGATCAATCTGGAAACACCTCTGCGTGCTGCCAGGGATCAAACACAGCACTGCCAATGTGACTTTTTAATTCAATACCGGAGACGATGGATGTGAGAACCAGCTGCTGTGGAGCGGAGCCTGGAAGGACTCGTCCAGAGCTCCTCTGTCCTCCTGGGATGTGAGAAACAGACGGCGGACGGCTCGGATCGCTGCTTCACGCTGTCAGAACCGTCACTCCGTCTGAACAAACACAGAGGAAACATGTGTTCAACGCGTTTAGAGTTCACAGAATACGTCAGGGAGCGATCAGCAGCAGCAGCGTAACTAAAACACTGAAGTCATATTTGCATTTTAGGCTGTTTTAAACATCTCAGAGGGAAATATTCTACATTTTACTGCACTGCATTTATTCAACGGCTGTGATGTCACAAACAAAACGTGTGATCAACATAATTATAGATTACAGACTCACACACGTGTCGTCAGTTCTATGCTGTGGATTAGATCTGCAGGTTGGGTTAACGGGAGGTTTTGGCACTTATAATAAATAATAGAAGAATAATGAAGTTTTCAACTGCAATAACACGAGAGCCTCGGTCATAAGTTGTGTGTTTTGGTTCCTAGAGGGCCCTTTAGCACACGTTTAGGCTTCTAGAGGGCCCTTTAGCACACGTTTAGGCTTCTAGAGGGCATTTTAGCACACATTTTGGCTCCTAGAGGGCACTTTAGCACATGTTTGGACTTCTAGAGGACACTTTAGCACATGTTTAGGCTCCTAGAGGGCACTTTAGCACACGTTTGGGCTTCTAGAGGGCATTTTAGCACAGGTTTGGGCTCCTAGAGGACACTTTAGCACACGCTTTGGCTCCTAGAGGGCACTTTAGCACGTGTTTGGGCTCCTAGAGGACGCTTTAACACACGTTTTGGCTCCTAGAGGACACTTAAGCACATGTTTAGGCTCCTAGAGGGCACTTTAGCACACGTTTGGGCTTCTAGAGGGTACTTTAGCACATGTTTTGGCTCCTAGAGTGCACTTTAGAACATGTTTTGGCTCCTAGAGTGCACTTTAGCACACGTTTGGGATCCTACAGGGCACTTTAGCACACGTTTGGGTTCTTAGAGGCCACTTTAGAACATGTTTGGGCTCCTAGAGGACACTATCACACGTTTTTCAGCTGTCACTGTCCCCGTGCACCCTGACACCATTAAATAAAGAGCAGGGACAGAGCCGTGCAGAGTCAGAGCAGCAGTTCCTCCTGAGGTCGGCAGAGGGAAGCGTTGCGCACTTCTTCTTCTCTCTGCAGCTCAGACAATAAAAACAAGGCTGAGCCCACACACACAGACAGCAGCCAGGCAGCATCTCAGCACCGTCCGCAGCCCGAGCTCCGTGTCTGCTGCTGCTGCTGGGGGAACCAGTATGGACACACGGCCGCCGAGCTGGGACTAGACATGTAGTGTGCGAGGATGCCGGCCAGCTCCATCTCTCGTTTGCTCCTCTTCGTGTCGATCTGCGCGGCCAAGTCTCTTCCAGATCAGGGGGCATCCGGTAAGCTCGCCGTGCGGGGGGATGCAGCACAATGAGGAGATGGGAGTGGTTGCATTTTTATGGCTTTTGTCGACAAAGCGTCGGTTTTCGCAGCGCCGCGCTCTGATATTACGCAGCAGGACAGAGGGTGTTTTTGGACGCGTGTCCGCCTGATAATGTGTCTTTTGATGGTGTAGATTCATTAATGTCACTGAGGGGATGTGACACACAGGGCCACCCCGGTGTCCGGGCTCAGTGCTGTGCAGAAATGTGCTGTTAGAGGCCCGGAGTGGAGCGCGCTGGAGCACGGGCCTGCGTGTTATTTTCTGCACGGTGACAGAGAAACTGCGTGGAAATGTGTGTCAGCCACTAAAACAGCAGACCTGCAACAAAAGCCCGGCGTGCACGTGCATGAAAGGATGCAGCAGCAGCAGTAAAAACAAAGAGTGTTTATGTTTGGAGGGCATTATGTAATTATTGCATTATTCACGCTTGGAGCTCTTTGGAGCTGCATGGACGGACACAGACACACTCAGCTGGACTGGGACTAAGAACCTTTACTTTTACTTTTATTACTTTTTAAATGGAAATATTTGACTTTTTAAATCACTCTCAGTGTGTGTGACAGCTGTGGTTACTGTGCATTCATACACAACATGAAATACACTCATGTAATGTAATGCTTTATAGATGAAAACTCCAACAGATGATGAATTATTTCAAATTTACTGCAACATTTACATTATTCTTAAACACAAAATTAGAAATAATAAATATTACTATAAATATAAACATGTGACAGACAGTTATTCACCATTCTTCATGATTATTGCTGTATTTTTACTTATTTACATTACGTTATTATATTTTTTAAAGGTAGCTTTACAACACATCCAAAAAACACAAAGAAAAAATACATAATAATAAAATAATAACAATAAATACAAATAATAAATATATTTGACTAATTTAATATGAATAATAATAATAATAATAGCTAATTTAAAAGGTAAGTAATGGAAAGTATGTAAAAAAAATCACAGAATTA
This sequence comes from Echiichthys vipera, assembly GCF_963691815.1. Taxonomy (NCBI): domain Eukaryota; kingdom Metazoa; phylum Chordata; class Actinopteri; order Perciformes; family Trachinidae; genus Echiichthys; species Echiichthys vipera. The sequence continues at coordinate 3,139,991 of NC_139843.1, read as the reverse complement.
AACCTAAACAGGCTCGAAACAAATAAGTATAATTAATGAAATGTAGAAAAACATTCTTTAACCACTCGTCACGTGTGTTTCTGAAAGGATGTTTATGCATCTGACAGCTGCGTTACTTCACAGATGAATATTTAATAAACAAAACATGAGTTCAGCTTTTACAATATGAGGATTTGTTAAATATCAAACTACAACCTTTGTATAAAGTTCCTAACCAGGCTACAGCACCCACAGTCTGTTTCCACGTTAATAATCTGATAATATAAAACATGCAATGATTTGAGTACTTTGACTTTAGATGCTTCATTCACTGCTCGTACGTCTGCACTTCTACTTAAACATCGTTTTAAGTGCCAGACGTCTGCAGGTGACCGAGTCTTTCTGCTCTTTGTTGCAGCTTAATTTGGATTAAAGTGGAATAGATTTTTCTCTCCAGCTGCAGCTCCACTGATAACATCGTTAATTAATTAATACCTCAGAGGGGATTTGAAACAGCGCACTTTAGCTCATCTTTGGGCTCCTAGAGGACACTTTAGCACAGGTTTGGGCTCCTAGAGGACACATTAGCACACGTTTGGGCTCCTAGAGGACGATTTAGCAAACGTTTTGGCTCCTAGAGGGCACTTTAGCTCGTGTTTTGGGTCCTAGAGGACACTTTAGCACAGGTTTTGGCTCCTAGAGGACACTTTAGCACAGGTTTGGGCTCTAGAGGACACTTTAGCACACGTTTGGGCACCTAGAGGACACTTTAGCACAGGTTTTGGCTCCTAGAGGACACTTTAGCACAGGTTTGGGCTCTAGAGGCCACTTTAGCACACGTTTTGGCACCTAGAGGGCACTTTAGCACGCGTTTTGGGTCCTAGAGAATAGCTCATCGCGTGGACTTCGTACTCGACAGTACACTCCCTTTGGTCCTCGGTTATACTCCTGCAGAGTGTGAACTGGGTTGGACCAACAGTTCTCGAGATACGCGATGGACAGTCAGAACAAGTTCTTGCTTGGCTGGAATAAAAACCTGCAGCCACAGCAAGGACACTTTACTGGATCAGTTTGAGACACCGGCTTTTTTTTTTTACACCTCCTTTCCTTCTGTGACTTCCTGCAGATTTATGGACTTTTACTCAGGATGGATACAGCAGATACTGATATCATTGGAAAGTGTGAGTCACACTGAGTTTAAGAACACGTGCATCATGTCCCTGTGTTTACATTTGACTGAGTTATGACTCTCACAAAGGAGCCTGAGTTTTTACGCTGAGGGTTTTGAAGTGAGAAGGACTTCCTGTTGTTTTCAGAGCACCTGTCCCTCTCACCTCACCTCACTCTGCTGCCGCAAAGAGGTAGTTTTTAAGACAATAATTGCTCCACAACGAATCACGAATTGTTGCAGCTCCAGAGAGGAGATGTACTGGAAGTGTCCTCTAGGAGCCCAAATGTGTACTGGAAGTGTCCTCTAGGAGCCAAAACGTGTGCTAAAGTGCCCTCTAGGTGCCCAAACGTGTGCTTAAGTGCCCTCTAGGTGCCCAAACGTGTGCTTAAGTGCCCTCTTGGAGCCCAAACGTGTGCTAAAGTGTCCTCTAGGAGCCCAAACCTGTGTTAAAGTGTCCTCTAGGAGCCAAAACGTGTGCTTAAGTGCCCTCTAGGAGCCAAAACGTGTGCTAAAGTGCCCTCTAGGAGCCAAAACGTGTGCTTAAGTGCCCTCTAGGTGCCCAAACGTGTGCTTAAGTGTCCTCTAGGAGCCCAAACGTGTGTTAAAGTGTCCTCTAGGTGAGGGTTTTGAAGTACGAAGGACTTCCTGTTGTTTTCAGAGCACCTGTCCCTCTCACCTCACTCAGCGTCTCGTGACCCTCTGGTGCCGACTCATCGTTCCCTAAAGTCACAGTCCAAAGCGTAAAGTTTGTTGCTTTCGCATCACAGTCCGTCCAAATTCACCCCTGTACTTCATCGAGGCCCCAGGAGGACACACACACACACACACACACACACACACACACACACACACACACACACACACACACACACACACACACACACACACACACACACACACACACAGATTCTTTGCTTTACACTTCAAAGAAAAGAACACAACTCTCCAAAAACATGCTGTTTTCCTTCTAACGTTGAAAAAGCACAGTGTGGATTAACGTTCTGAGGATTCTTCTGGCCCCAGAGACGTTTTTACACGCCACTAAACCTCAGCTGAGTTTATATTCCAGCACTTTCTGTGAGGGGGTGAAAATCCCCGGCCTCTCGATGTGACACTGTGACTCAGTGTTTCTGTCACTGGAGCCGCTCCGAGGCCCAGATTGAGGAAATCCTCTCCACACACACACACACACACACACACACACAAGGGAGCTTTTATTGACCCGATCACGGTAATGGATGGCAGCATTTACACACACACAATGGATATGGACACACACACACGCACACACACACACACACACACGCATATACATGTCGTCTATGAGCTGTTGAGCTGAGACTGAGTGCACGGAGGGTTTAGAGGGCGACAGCTGATCCGAGAGAGGAAGCCGTCAACAACAAGCCAGCTTTTTTGGAGAGTCGGTGTGTAGCCATGGAAACGAGTCCCCCCCCCACCGAGTGTGACCCACATCCGCGCTGTCCAAGAGGCGAGATGAGAAGCAAAGTGTTCTGAGGCTGAAAACACGGGAGGATGAAGCGCAGGAACAGCCACGCCATGGATTTGTGTCTGTGATGACTGCAAACATCATCATCCTCCTGTTAATCCGCCGCTGCTGCGAACGATGAGTCGGCACCACAGGGTCACGAGACGCTGAGTGAGGTGAAAGGGACAGGTGCTCTGAAAACAACAGGAAGTCCTTCTCACTTCAAACCCCTCAGCGTAAAGATTCATACTCCTTGCGGCGGTTCTGACGTCTACGGAAAGATCTGGAAACAAAGCGACGCATCGCCGTGACGTCATCAATGCGTGTGACGTGTTACGGCGTGATGACGTATAGGCAGCAAGAAGCATTCTCCGAGGCCCAGGTAGTGTGAGTACAAACGGGCCTGGAGGGGGGGACAAGGACCCTAAAGCACGGGGCACGGGACGGAGGCACAGTGGGAGGGCGCCCTTAAAGCTTCCTGGAGACTGGTCAGGTGCTCCTAGTCTTAAGCCCCGCCCACTGAGACACCTGCAGACAGGAAGTCAGGGACACACAGAGCAGACCGTAGAACAGCAGCGGGCCGTCACTGTTTCCTATCTCATTTCCAGTCGACATGATGAGTTCATCACTAATCGTTACGGCTCCACTCGGCGTTCATGTTCTGTGTTTCCTGTTCTTCCAGAGGTGCAAATAAAAGTCCAGGTGTTCGACAACAGCGACCTGTCGCCGCTGGCCGGCGCTCAGGTGGAGGTCCACGGCAACCAGAGCATCTTGGCGTCCAGCAGGGCCGGCAGCGACGGCGTCCTGAGAGTCAGCTTCCTGTACCGCACGGGGACTTACGTCATCATCACAGCCTCCAAACACGACTACGTCACCAACTCTGTGCCCTGGCACTCCAGCCGCATCCCCTGTGAGGCACCACACTCTTATTTTAATATACATAGAAATAAATATAAATATATATATAAATAAATCTGTAAAAAAAGAAATTTTTTTAATAAATATGGTGATATAAATAAAATAAGAAAAATCAGATAAGATTTATAAAAATAAGAAAATAAATAAAACAAGAAATATGTAAATAAAAAAATCTGGAAATATAAAGAGAAATAAAAAGAATATATAAATATGGAATTATAAGGACAAAATATAAAATAAATATATATAATTTTTTTTAAAAATATAAATAAATATGTAAATATATATCTCTTCTTTCCTCCTTTGGCTTTTCATTTTTTTCTACCAGAGGAGTGGCATAAATAAATTAAAAAAATTAATTAATTAATAAATATGGCAATATAAGGAGGGATAAATAAGATAAAATAAATATGTAAATAAAAAATGTGGAAATATAAATAAATGGAAATATAAAGACAAATATAAAAGAAAAAAATAAGAATGATTATAAGCATTTATTTCCACATGTATTTGTTCGTTTATTCCTGTATATATGTTTATTTATATATTTAAAGACCTTTTTTTTTATATATACTGCATTTAAATCACAGATGGGGAATTACAGAAAATACAGATTATTTTTTAAAATATATAAATATGTGAATATATATTTATCTTTTTTCCTCCCTTCCTTTTTCATTTTTTCCACCATAAAAGTGCCATAAAAAATAAATCTACAAAATAAATAAAATAAATAAACATGGCGATATAAAGAGGAATAATTAAAAGAAGAAATATGTAAATAAAAAATCTGGAAATATAAAGAGAGATTAACGAATAAGTAAATGTAGAAATATAAACACAAAATATAAAGGATATATAACAATGATTATTATTATTATTCCAGTATATATTTTAATTTATATATTTCAAGAAATTTATATTTTTTTATATATTGCATTTAAATCACAGACGGGGGAACTACAGACTTAATCAGATTGTTTTTTAAAAATATATAAATATGTAAATATATATTCATCTTTTTTCCTCCTTTCCATCTTCACGTTTTGCTATAAAAATAAATCTGCAAAAAATAAATAAAATAAATAAACATGGGGATATAAAGAGAAATGAAAAATATAAGAAGGATTATAAGCATTTATTTTCACATGTATTTGTTTGTTTATTCCTGTATATATTTTTATTTCTATATTTTTAAAAATGTATATTTATTTATTTTTATTCACATATTGCATCTAAATTATTATTTACTTTTCCACATTGCTTTTGCTTTCTGTCTTTATTACTATTATTATTATTATTTATTATTTGCACATTGATTCATTCTTTTATGTATCCCTCTTTACATTAGCACATTTATTATCTTATTCTTTTACAGATTTATTATTTGTCTTTGGCACTGATGTGACTCCATACTCCTTAGTTCTTTACCTTTACTGTTGAAACTAAAGTCTTCACCTGGTGCAGAAACGCCGTCTCAGCGTTGTTGCACCTAAAACCTGCTGTTGTACCTTTACCGTGCGCGCCTCTCTCCCCTTCAGTGTACGCGTCAGTGAGCCTGTACCTGCTGGTGCAGCGGCCGGGGACTCTGATCCTGTACGATGACATCCTGCAGGTGCTGTCGGGGTCACCAGGTAACGACAACAACACTGTTCTCTGTATTTGATGGAGAGTGGTGCATGCTCACTTATCCGGCCATACCTTCAATTGATGTGGGATTATTATCGTACTCCGCGGAGTTGGAGCGCTGCAATTTTCTTAAAATTATATATCACAGCGGACAATTTTACAAAACAGAGCTGTTGGGTAACAGAAGGGCTATTTCGGGTTCTCGGGGGGGGGGGGGGGGGGGGTGAGTTCGACCCGTCAACAGTAATTCTGTCATCACATCTCAAATTAGTCCGTCTCCAGCAGAGAGTGAAGACAGATTCACGCCCCTCCCCTCCCCTCTCCACACTTAGATGACCCTGTGTTATTGGCTGCAGCTGTCGCCATAGCAACAGCTGCTGCAGTTTTCACAAATACAGCTCAGTCACATCCAGAGACGGTAACGAATGACGGGCGTAGCCACCGTGACGTCGCCCGCTGGTTTGTGGACTGTTGTTTTGAGGCTGTGAGTTTGGCGTTTGTTTCTACTCTGATTGACAGGTGGTCGTGTAGCCCCGCCCTAAATAATCCCCTGCAGCTTTAAGTGGAGTCTCCTCCTGCTGGACATTAGAGAGAATGCAGCTTTAAGTGGAGTCTCCTCCTGCTGGACATTAGAGAGAATGCAGCTTTAAGTGGAGTCTCCTCCTGCTGGACATTAGAGAGAATGCAGCTTTAAGTGGAGTCTCCCCCTGCTGGACATTAGAGAGAATGCAGCTTTAAGTGGAGTCTCCTCCTGCTGGACATTAGAGAGAATGCAGCTTTAAGTGGAGTCTCCCCCTGCTGGACATTAGAGAGAATGCAGCTTTAAGTGGAGTCTCCCCCTGCTGGACATTAGAGAGAATGCAGCTTTAAGTGGAGTCTCTTCCTGCTGGACATTAGAGAGAATGCAGCTTTAAGTGGAGTCTCCTCCTGCTGGACATTAGAGAGAATGCAGCTTTAAGTGGAGTCTCCCCCTGCTGGACATTAGAGAGAATGCAGCTTTAAGTGGAGTCTCCCCCTGCTGGACATTAGAGAGAATGCAGCTTTAAGTGGAGTCTCTTCCTGCTGGACATTAGAGAGAATGCAGCTTTAAGTGGAGTCTCCTCCTGCTGGACATTAGAGAGAATGCAGCTTTAAGTGGAGTCTCCTCCTGCTGGACATTAGAGAGAATGCAGCTTTAAGTGGAGTCTCCTCCTGCTGGACATTAGAGAGAATGCAGCTTTAAGTGGAGTCTCCTCCTGCTGGACATTAGAGAGAATGCAGCTTTAAGTGGAGTCTCCTCCTGCTGGACATTAGAGAGAATGCAGCTTTAAGTGGAGTCTCCTCCTGCTGGACATTAGAGAGAATGCAGCTTTAAGTGTACGGTCACATCTACCTCACATCGTTTGTGTAAAAACACCTTTTAAGTGATGTTGTAGGATTTAAAGACTGATCGTTTCTCTGCAGGAGCTCGTAACCAGCCGCTGGTGCAGCTCCAGAGGAAGTCCCTTCAGCTGCCGTCCGAATCCAACTACACGGCGCTGTCTGCGGCGCTGACCACGGCCAGGACTCAGTATGAAATCGGTGGTTTCCCTTTTCTCCTGGGCCAAGAGACCAACAGCTCAGGTGGGTTAACGACAACAATCTACTGTGAGTGCTTCACTGGGGCTGTTTGTCCTGGCTCGTTGTTCTACCTACTGCACCATATTTAGATGAAAACATTTTATTTAACGTCTCAAAATCCTGATTTTTTTTTAACCAAATTTAGCCGGATTTTTACCTCAATAGCAAGACTTCTTTTTGACGATTACAGTCACTACAGTGATTTAGGGCGCACTCACACTGTCCTTCCCCACCGCGCCAAAACAGGTTTTTCAGCTAAAGCCTAGTGCGTTTGACCAGTGTGAGAGCAACCGCTCCGCGCATAACTGCGAACAGCTGGCCGTCCACAGCCCGTCTGAGAGAGGTGGGCTTTAGTAAAGCACGTTTGCACGTGTACGAGCATGAGCGTGCGCACGTGTACGAGCGCGAGGCCTACGGCGGCTCTGAGGTCATTTCCTGTGCGCCTGTTCGGACATAGAAAAAAGAAGGAGGGGCCATGCGCGGACATTTCAAACAATGGCGGTGAAAGGTTCACGTTGGTGTGATGCGGAGGTGGAGTGTTTACTGCAGATTTGGTCGATGAAAAGATTCAAAAACAGTCGACAAGACGCACAAAAACTCTGAGGTCTACGGAAAGATTTGGAAACAAAGCCACGCATCGCCATGACGTCATCAATGCGTGTGACGTGTTACGGCGTGATGACGTATAGGCAGCAAGAAGCATTCTCCGAGGCCCAGGTAGTGTGAGTACAAACGGGCCTGGAGGGGGGGACAAGGACCCTAAAGCACGGGGCACGGGACGGACGCACAGTGTGAGTGCGCCCTCATTCACTGCTCACCGTAGAGTCCAATATTGAGTGTTTAATATAAAGTAAAAAAGTGAACAACAGAGTGAAGTGTCAGCTCCAAACATCCTGAATCATCAGCTCGTAAGAGTGCAACAGCTGACAGATCTGTGAGAGGAGTGACCTCTTCTCCTTCAGGTGCAGAAACAGGCTGGACGGACTTGACGGGGTTGGCCGTGGTCAGCGTGAAGCTCTTTGACAAAGATGGCCGTGAGATCCAGGTGTCTGATCCGATCCACGTCTCGGTGCCGCTGCCGTCTGACACCCGCAACAGGATGGCCACGAGTGTGCCCGCCTGGCTGTATCAGCCTAAGACGGGTAAGAAAAGCACGTAAAGACGGATCTTTGTTAGATGTTGTTGTGAATGCATCCCTCTGTTTAAACTGTGAGCAGCATCTTTAATAACAGTGATGATAACTTCCATTTCTGCAGGACTGTGGATCAGGAACGGGACGGGGTACATCAAAAAGGACGGACAACAGTTTGTGTGGAACGTTGTGGTTCCTCAGATGGGGTACTGGTTAGCTGCCTTCCCTTCGTCTTCAGGTACCGGACCTCATCTCAATGCACCGCTGCTGTTCGTCCTGAAAGACCCCTGATTTCTATTAAAGTGTAATTCAGGCGTAAAATCATCCTGTGGGCTTTTTCAGCGCTTACACTCATCGAGACAGTTTTTTTGGTGTATGAACTATTAACAGAGAAATCCAGGGAAGTCGCTAACAGCCGGACGTGGCTAACAGTGATTAGCTCGGGGCAGCACGGTGAAGGCATTCAAAGGTCTTTTTTAACCACTAATGCTGCTGAAAATAACAGCAAACCTCTGCAGCAGCATGAGAAGAGTCCATACACACACAACAAAGCAGCAACAACGTAGTTAGTGAAGCCAGAGTTTATTAAAAGAGTGTTTTAAAGACTTACCTACTGGCCCCTGTACCAGCTCCTCTCATAGTAAAGTCCATTACAGTGGATTACCAAAGTCAATCCCAAAGGAAGGAGCCCATTGGTGCTTTGTTTTGTGTGTAGGGACTCTTCTCATGCTGCTGCAGAGGTTTGCTGTTATTTTCAGCAGTATTAGTGGTTAAAAAAGACCTTTGAATGCCTTCACCGTGCTGCCCCGAGCTAATCACTGTTAGCCACGTCCGGCTGTTAGCAACTCTCCTGGATTTCTAAGCCATCGGGGCAGTCTAAATACTGTCTCGGTGGCTTATTTGATGTGTGTATTTCAGACATCTCACCAGAAACCCGTTGACTTTGAGGCGAGGGAGCAGCAGCTGCGGCACTGCCAACTCATTTTAAGATATGTTGGACTGTAGCACTCACTGAGTAAAGGACAATGGTCCCATTTCCAGAGATGGGAAGTCGTTCTTCCCACTTTGGTGCGTTCATGAGCTTTAAGTCGTAATGTGGAACAACATGGAGACTACAAAAAAGATATATTGTGTTTTAGCGACAACAACAAGACGTTGATAGCTGTTTCTAGTAACTCTTACCAGTCTGACGCTTTATATCAGGGTTTGTCCACCAGAATACTCCTTAAAACCACCAAAATATGCCCTTACCTGACTAGCTGTCAGGGTTAATGCCTATAAATAACCTTTAAAACGTATCCAGCTCACTCTACTTTACGTGGACAGCAATGGCTACAACCTGATGTGAGCAAGAAATGGATATGCAACAAGTCGTGTACCAGTGGTTGTTCTGACTTGCGAGGGCGTTCACATGAATTTTCCTAGTCTGAACCTCATCTTTCCAGTTATTGAATGCAGCATAACCCAATGAGTGATTCTTAGACGTCTTCCTGACATGAATTGTCTTGCAGGATTGGGTCTGTCTCATCCAGGCCTGAGGGACATCACCACCTACCACACCCTGTTCCTGCTCTCCATCCTGGGCTCGCTGGCCCTGCTGGTGCTCATCCTGCTCTGTGTGCTGCTCTACTACTGCAGGTGTGGGGAGCGTAGGCGCAGGTCTCAGATTTAGGTTTCTATTTATAGCAAAAATGACAGAATTGCAGCGCTGACATTGGTGGTGATGATAGATTAGACTTTTCTTGTAAACCCCAGTTATATAGAATATGTTTCTTTCATTTCTGACCTTCAGTGTCTCTTTACGTTTTAGGAGGAAGTGTTTAAAACCTCGTCGCCAACAAGGGAAACCCCACACGCCCAATCTAAATGGTGCAAAGAGAGACCAGGGTACATCCACTTCACGCCTCAATCTGATCTGTGGGGGCCACGTTGAGTCTGGCACCTCTAATGACAAATCTGACATGTCCCCGTCTCGAGACTACCAGAGTTCAAGGGAGGACTTAACCAAGCACGTTCCAGCTCACATGCTGCGTCACGCAAAGGGAAAAAACGCTTCAGGTCCCCAACGTGGCGAAAGCTTCCCCATGAAAGTTACACGGGCCACAGAGACCAACAACCTGGACAACCCTTTGCTGCATGAAGACTACAACCGGAGCTACAGCCCCATGGAGGGCAAGGAGTCTGAATATCACCGACACCACAACGCCAACGACAATCGAGGGTACTCCTCCGATCCCCCGTCCCCGCCTCGCTTCCAAGGGTACGTGCCAAGCCAGTCGGACAAACCCCCTGATTATTCAGCAGCAGCTGCAGACAGCCTCGCCAGACCGACGTCCCTCAACACCCAACCGGGTCAGATCATCTTCTGCAGCTCCATCGACCAGATGAAGGAGAACATGTACCGGAGCATGGTGCCAACCCTGGTCATCCCAGCACACTACATGCGCCTGCCCTCCGAGTTCTCTAAAGATGGCAAAGACCAGAAAGACCAAGACAAAGATGGTGCGGGAGGAGGAGGCCAGCAGCACCATCACCACCACTCCCAGAAACAAGGCCAACAGCAGCAGCAAGGTGGATCCCAAGGCGATGACTCTGAGGATCCGAGCTGGGCATCCGACTCCTCCGGCGGAGCTGTGACCATCCCGGTGCTCTTCAACGACTCCACCATGGCTCAGATGAACGGGGAACTTCAGGCTCTGACTGAGAAGAAGCTGCTGGAGCTGGGTGTCAAACAGCACCCAAGGGCCTGGTTCATCTCCCTGGATGGACGCAATAACGCTCATGTGCGCCACTCCTACATAGATGCTGGAAACGACCTCAGTGGCGGCGCCGGTGGTGGATTCTTAAGTGGTCCCAGCAGCGTCGGCCGAGATGTCAACCTTGAACCCCCTCTGGAGTCCCAAGAACGCAAGTCAGCAATCAACCGGAAGGGAAAAGACGAGCGCTGGGGGACGGGAGGACGGAAGGGCCACGGCGTCAGCAGCAGTGGTGGGAAGTGTTACTCCAAGCTTGCGTACCCCGACCACAGCGAGCCCAGCAGCAGCGAGGGACGCCCGGTCTCCCCCGAGGAGAACTCCCTCACCCCTCTTCTCGACGAAGGGCCGTCCTCCCGAGGCTCCACCATCCCCAGGAGAGGACGCAGTCGCGTGAACAGCAGCCGCAGCAGCAACAGCGAGAACCGCCGCGACTCCATGACCAGTCCCGAGGACGACCCCGACGACAAAGACGAGAACAAGAAGAGCCCCTGGCAGAAGATCGAAGACAGGCCTCTCATGGTCTTCCACCCCAGGAAGTGAGCTGGTTGAACTTACCGAACACTTTTAACAAAGAAGGCGAATCTTTCCACAACGAACACGGAGGTAGAGCGGCGTTTTCACCAAGAGAGCGAGATCACAATAAGCACAACCTTGCTTCACCGGTCCATTCACAGGTTTTCGTTTGACCTCTGTGTCTCTGGTGAGGGGCTTTTGCACTCTCTGATCACTCTCGTAGTCTCACTGTCCGTCAGTCTCACTGAGATGCTCTGTCGTTGCCCCAAACGTGTCCGGTTAATCGCGAACTCTGTCACCTCTCGCATCACTGAACCATCGTCTGAGCCATTGCATACACTGACTGTGGAAATAGCCATTTTATAGAGCAAAGTATAAGAATAGAGCACTTACTAATGATTGATACTCGCCAAGTCTTTGACGTTTTTTACGGGATCGATCGGCGTTCAGGTGATTTCGATTCCCCTCCCTGGACTGAAGACGGCAGAAGACGTGTTCCCTTGACTCCTCCCCTCTGCCCTACACTGTAACTAGAATAAGCTCTCTTTAAAGGAAACGGCGTCCCAAAGCGTGAACACGTAGGGCACCGCATTTCCTTCTTGAGCCCCTGTGAACTGCAATCTCTAAAGTCCCGTCGTGCGACTTGCATTGCGCTCCTTCAGGGACGTCCTTGACTTCCTCTTCCCCCCGTGATGTGTTCATGTGTTCACTTATTTCGTAACAGTGATGATTTGAAACGCCGAGCGACGTCTTTTTATCTCATCCTCTCTGTCGTCGATTTATTGCCAAAATTTGGACTTTTCTGCCTTTTCTCCCTCGTTGTTGTTGTTGTTGTTTGGTCGACAGAGACTTCCTTCTGTTGTGTAAATAGATCCCCGACATCTGAAGGGTTTGGTTTAAGAACGTTTGCATGCATATGAATGTATGAAATAAACACAAGGCACCCAAAGCCCCCCCCCCCCCCCCCCCCCACAGTTCTCCGGGCTCCTGCGTAGACGACCCCCGACCGAGTCTGAACACCACTTTACTTGAAGACTCACCTGATTAAGGGCGCCCTCACACTGTCCCTCCACACCGTGCCCCGTGCTTTAGGGTCCTTGTCCCCCCCTCCAGGCCCGTTTGTACTCACACTACCTGGGCCTCGGAGAATGCTTCTTGCTGCCTATACGTCATCACGCCGTAACACGTCACACGCATTGATGACGTCATGGCGATGCGTCTCTTTGTTTCCAAATCTTTCCGTAGACCTCAGAGTTTTTGTGCGTCTTGTCGACTGTTTTTGAATCTTTTCATCGACCAAATCTGCAGTAAACACTCCACCTCCGCATCACACCAACGTGAACCTTTCACCGCCATTGTTGTTGTTGTTAAATGTTCGCGCACATAAAATGACATGAGAACGTAAACGTGCTTTACTAAAGCCCACCTCTCCCAAACGGGCCGTGGACGGCAAGCGTGCCGCTCCTAGACGTGGTACGGTTGCACTCACACTGGTCAAAGGAACCAGACTTTAGCCGTGGAACGTGCTTGGGCACAGTACGGAGGCACAGTGGGAGTGGCCCTTACCTACTCACATTACTTTCAATGATCTGAGCCTCAGCACAAATGCGTCTTGCTTATACGTCACCACCCCTCTGAGATTTAGTCTTGTCGACTGTTTTTAAATCTTTTCATCGGCCAAATCTGCAGTAAACACTCCACCTCCGCATCACACCTCAGAACCGCCGTAGGCCTCGTGCTCGATCTCGTACATGTGCAACCGTGCTTTACTAAAGCCCACCTCTCCCAAACGGGCCGTGGACGGCCAGCTGGCCGCAGTTATGTGCGGAGCGGTTGCACTCACACTGCTCAAACACACTAGGCTTCACCCGTAGAACCTGTTCTGACCCGGTGCGGAGGGACAGTGTGAGTGCGCCCTAATGTTCTACGGAGATCTCCGGGGGTTGTTCTCACGCGGGGCCCGTACCACTCCTCTCCTGTAAGTGCCTTCTTTCACATAGGATCGAGTGAGAGGCATGCAGGTCCCTTTTTAAACACGCAGTGAGGCGTCACCAGGCCCCGCTAAGCACACTGCGTCGTGGTAACAGCAACAAAGGTCACTCTGGGGAGCACGCCCGCCTAAACCGACCACCTTTCTCGCCGCTGTTGTGTCCTTTAATACCCTTATTTCCTGTATCTATCCTCTTTTTTCACCCACCTTGTAAATGGTACGATGAACTATATGAGATTTTATGTGTATAGACGTGCATGTGACCTGTAGAATAGGGTGTTTTTAATGAAAACCTTTCTTTTTTAATGGATCCGGGAGGTTTGGCACAATAATGTGATGCACTGACGCGTTTGAATCCCGTTGCCAAATGAACTCGACACACCGACTTTGTTCCCGTGATCCGGTTCGAGCTAAAATTCCCTTCCGGTCGTAAATGTTTACAACGATCACACACTGACCATCACGCTCCCGCTGAGACGAGCGCCATCGCCACCTACGACGCATCAGCAACTGGGAACTTTGTTACGTCATCCCGCAGATTAAAGCTACGGCGGCCCATTAGGGTCATTGTTGTTAGAATACACATAATTACACAGAGCTGAGGGCGTTTGAGGGGGATTATTCTGAGGAAAAATGCAGAATTTATGAGATTAAAGTGGAAAATTTACGGGAAAAAACTTGTTTAAGATTAAGATTAAAGTTCAAAAGTTATAAAACAAACAAAAAACACAATTTTTCTCTTAAATTAATGATAAATTTATGACTCTCAGATGTTTTTGTTTTGTAAATTTTAATCTTTAATTTTAAAAAAATGTAGTTTTTTCTTTAGAAATTATGATTTAATAATCTCAGAGATTATCCATGTTTTTTATTGTACATTTGTGAGTTTTTGTTTCTTTCAATATCAAAAACTTGTGACAAAATCCAATTTTTAAATACATATTTTTTTAATTAATTTACCACTTAAATCTCTTTCATAATCTCCAATATTACTATAATATTTTCTGAGGAAAAACACAGAATTTAAGAGATTAAAATGGAAAATTTACAGGAAAAATCTTGGATATGCCTCGAGATTAAAGTTCTACATTTATAAAACAAACAAAACAACAACAAAACTATTTTTATTGTTCATTTCTGATAATTTTCTGTTTCTCAGATGTTTTTGTTTTGTAAATTTCAATCTTTCATTTAAAGAAAATATATTTTTTTCTTGATAAATTAGGATTTAATAATCTCAAAGAATATAATTTTTTTATCAGTTTTTGTTTCTTGTCACAAGATCAAAACCTTTGATATTTTCTAATAAATTTACCACTTAAATCTTTTTCATAATCTCCAATAATACTCAAGTTTGTTCTTGACAATTTTCCAAATTAATCTCAGAGATTATCTTAATTTTCGTGCCATAAATTTCTGCCGTTTTTTAGTTTCTCTTCATAAAAATGATGATTTAATAAAATCAGAATATCCAGTTTTTCAGTTGTACAGTCGGGATTTATTGTTTCCTGTACATTTACCACTTTAATCTCAGAGACAATACTTTAATTAACGGCTGTGTAAAGGTCACGCACACCCGTCGGTCCTTTTCACCGTTTGCTCGCCGTCCACGCGCCCGTGTCCGTCGCCCACAGAACCAGCTGACCGTGTGACGTAAAAAGTCAAAATTATGACACAAAAGGTCAAAAGTATGTTATAAAAAAACAACAATTACATTTTAAAAACAGCTAAAAACACAAACATTTGAGAGTAAAACACAAAAAGTGATGAACTACATTCATTTGTTGCAGAGTAATGGGTCGGATTGTGACGTGACGGCTGTGTAAAGGTCACGCGGACCCGTTGGTCCTTTTCACCGTTTGCTCGCCGTCCACGCGCCCGTGTCCGTCGCCCACAGAACCAGCTGACCGTGTGACGTAAAAGGTCAAAATTATGTTCCGTAAAGTCAAAATTATGAGAAAAAAGTCTAAATTATGACAAAAAAAGTCAAAATTCTGAGATAAAAAGTCTAAATTATGAGAAAAAAGTCAAAATTCTGAGATAAAAAGTCTAAATTATGACAAAAAAAGTCACAATTCTGAGATAAAAAGTCTAAATTATGAGAAAAAAAGTCAAAATTCTGAGATAAAAAGTCTAAATTATGAGAAAAAAGTCAAAATTCTGAGATAAAAAGTCTAAATTATGACAAAAAAAGTCACAATTCTGAGATAAAAAGTCTAAATTATGACAAAAAAAGTCACAATTCTGAGATAAAAAGTCTAAATTATGAGAAAAAAAGTCACAATTCTGAGATAAAAAGTCTAAATTATGAGAAAAAAGTCAAAATTCTGAGATAAAAAACAACAATTACATTTTAAAAACAAAAACATTTGAGAGTAAAACACAAAAAGTGATGAACTACATTCATTTGTTGCAGAGTAATGGGTCCGATTGTGACGTGACGGCTGTGTAAAGGTCACGCGGACCCGTTGGTCCTTTTCACCGTTTGCTCGCCGTCCACGCGCCCGTGTCCGTCGCCCACAGAACCAGCTGACCGTGTGACGTAAAAGGTCAAAATTATGTTCCGTAAAGTCAAAATTATGAGAAAAAAGTCTAAATTATGACAAAAAAAGTCAAAATTCTGAGATAAAAAGTCTAAATTATGAGAAAAAAGTCAAAATTCTGAGATAAAAAGTCTAAATTATGACAAGAAAAGTCACAATTCTGAGATAAAAAGTCTAAATTATGAGAAAAAAAGTCAAAATTCTGAGATAAAAAGTCTAAATTATGAGAAAAAAGTCAAAATTCTGAGATAAAAAGTCTAAATTATGACAAAAAAAGTCACAATTCTGAGATAAAAAGTCTAAATTATGACAAAAAAAGTCACAATTCTGAGATAAAAAGTCTAAATTATGAGAAAAAAAGTCACAATTCTGAGATAAAAAGTCTAAATTATGAGAAAAAAGTCAAAATTCTGAGATAAAAAACAACAATTACATTTTAAAAACAAAAACATTTGAGAGTAAAACACAAAAAGTGATGAACTACATTCATTTGTTGCAGAGTAATGGGTCCGATTGTGACGTGACGGCTGTGTAAAGGTCACGCGGACCCGTTGGTCCTTTTCACCGTTTGCTCGCCGTCCACGCGCCCGTGTCCGTCGCCCACAGAACCAGCTGACCGTGTGACGTAAAAGGTCAAAATTATGTTCCGTAAAGTCAAAATTATGAGAAAAAAGTCTAAATTATGACAAAAAAAGTCAAAATTCTGAGATAAAAAGTCTAAATTATGAGAAAAAAGTCAAAATTCTGAGATAAAAAGTCTAAATTATGACAAAAAAAGTCACAATTCTGAGATAAAAAGTCTAAATTATGAGAAAAAAAGTCAAAATTCTGAGATAAAAAGTCTAAATTATGAGAAAAAAGTCAAAATTCTGAGATAAAAAGTCTAAATTATGACAAAAAAAGTCACAATTCTGAGATAAAAAGTCTAAATTATGACAAAAAAAGTCACAATTCTGAGATAAAAAGTCTAAATTATGAGAAAAAAAGTCACAATTCTGAGATAAAAAGTCTAAATTATGAGAAAAAAGTCTAAATTCTGAGATAAAAAACAACAATTACATTTTAAAAACAAAAACATTTGAGAGTAAAACACAAAAAGTGATGAACTACATTCATTTGTTGCAGAGTAATGGGTCCGATTGTGACGTGACGGCTGTGTAAAGGTCACGCGGACCCGTTGGTCCTTTTCACCGTTTGCTCGCCGTCCACGCGCCCGTCTCCGTCGCCCACAGAACCAGCTGACCGTGTGACGTCACCCCGAGTCTGAAGAATGACCACGAAGCCACGAGACGATTCCCACTGACCTGCTGTGTCCACTGCTGTACGTGTACGTGTTCTGGGACCAGATCTGGGATTATTCTTACCGTTATGAGTCGTGGCGTCGTGGCGTCGTGGCGTTCCTCGCTCGCTCCTGATTCACGTGAGGAAAAGTGTGTTTTATTGCTTTTGTGTGAACAGAAGAACTCAGTGTTGAGTCGTGGAGGGCCGAGCCGTGCGCCTTCATCCTGTGCCGTAAATCACCCGCTTCACCGATCCGGTGGGATGTTTGTAAAGTGTAAACTGATTCTTTCTGTACATGAGACGAAATAAAGAGAACGTTTGTTCCCACGGTCGACGGCGTCTCGGGTTTCACTGAAGGAGCTGAAGGATGTGGAACGACACAGCAAAGGTGATGAAGAGGTTTTTCTGTCAAAGGATGACGTCAAAAACCTAAATTATGAGATAAACAGTCAAAATACTGAGACAAAGGGTCAAAATTATCTTATGAAAAGTCAAAAATGTGTCATGAAAAGTCAAAATTATGAGAAAAAGTCAAAATAATGAGACAAAGGGTCGAAATTCTGTTATGAAAAAGAAAAATTATGAGTCAAAAACCTAAATTATGAGATGAAAAGTCAAAAGTTTCAGACAAAAAGTCAAAATGTTATTATGAAAAGTCTAAATTATGTTATTAAAGTCAAAATAATGAGACAAAAAGTCACGATGATGAGAAAAAAGTCAAAATAATGTTATGAAAAGCAAAAATGATGTTATGAAAAGTCAAAATCTTGAGAAAAAGTCAAAATAATGAGACAAAAGGACAAAATTATGTTATGAAAAGTCAAAATTATGAGTCAAAATCCTAAATTACTTCATGAAAAGTCAAAAGTTTCAGACAAAAAGTCACAATAATGTTATGAAAAGCAAAAATTCTGTTATGAAAAGTCAAAATAATGAGACAAACAGTCAAAATTTTGAGTCTAAAAGTCAAAATGTTGTTATGAAAAGTCAAAAGTATGTTATAAAAAAAGAACAATTACATTTTAAAAACAGTAAAAGTCAAAATAATGAGATTTAAAAGGTTGAAACTGTGATTTTTACTGTGACAGAGAGAATCTGAAGGATGTGAAACAACAAAACAAAAGAGCAGAAAATGTTTTAATTTAGTTGAGACTCGTTCTTCCTCATGTTTTATTTTTATCTTAAATAAAATGAGACGTGACGTTCAGACGAAGCATCTGTCACTAAATCAATAAATCAAACAAACAAACAAACAAACAAACAAACATCTCAACAACCCAAAGACTGGAGAAACGTTTCAACAGCAGCTGAGACGCAACTGCAACATTTACGCTTTTCTCTTATTTAACATTAGTGATTTTATAGAATCTCAACATGTAAAGAGGCCAGAAAGTCTGAATTATGAGATATATGTTTAAAATGATGAGGTAAAAACCTAAATTATGAGATACTAAGTCATAATGATGTTATGAAAAGTCAAAATTATGAGTCAAAAAGGCAAAATTATGAGATAAAAAGTCAAAATTATGAGATAAAAAGTCAAAATTATGAGATAAAAAGTCAAAATTATGAGAAAAAAAGTCAAAATTATTAGTCAAAAAGTCGAAATTTTGTTATAAAAGTCAAAATTACTTCATGAAAAGTTAAAAGTATTTTATAAAAAGTCAAAATTTTGAGACAAAAAGTCAGAAATATATAATGAAAATGTAAAAGGATGAGATTTAAAAGGTTGAAACAAAGAGAAAATGTTGAAATTATGAGAAAAAAAGTCATAATTATGTAAATAATCACCTTATATTAGCTTAACCCTTTCAAAATAAAGGCTCAGTGTTATTTATTATCTCTCTCTGGTCCGCGGCACTAATCACCTTATATTAACTTAACCCTTTCAAAATAAAGGCTCAGTGTTATTTGTTATATCTCTCTGGTCCGCGGCACTAATCACCTTATATTAACTTAAACCTTTCAAAATAAAGGCTCAGTGTTATTTATCTCTCTCTGGTCCGCGGCACTAATCACCTTATATTAACTTAACCCTTTCAAAATAAAGGCTCAGTGTTATTTATTATTTATCTTGTCAGCGGCACTAATCACCTTATATTAACTTAACCCTTTCAAAATAAAGGCTCAGTGTTATTTTGTTATCTCTCTCTCTCACTAATCACCTTATATTAACTCAGACCTTTCAAAATAAAGGCTCAGTGTTATTTATTTTCTCTCTGGTCCGCGGCACTAATCACCTTATATTAACTTAACCCTTTCAAAATAAAAGCTCAGTGTTATTTGTTATCTCTCTCTGGTCCGCGGCACTAATCACCTTATATTAACTTAAACCTTTCAAAATAAAGGCTCAGTGTTATTTGTTATCTCTCTCTTGTCCGCGGCACTAATCACCTTATATTAACTTAAACCTTTCAAAATAAAGGCTCAGTGTTATTTCTTATTAACTCTTGTCCGCGGCACTAATCACCTTATATTACCTCAGACCTTTCAAAATAAAGGCTCAGTGTTATTTATTATTAACTCTTGTCCGCGGCACTAATCACCTTATATTAACTTAAACCTTTCAAAATAAAGGCTCAGTGTTATTTATTATTTATCTTGTCCGCGGCACTAATCACCTTATATTAACTTAAACCTTTCAAAATAAAGGCTCAGTGTTATTTATTATTTATCTTGTCCGCGGCACTAATCACCTTATATTAACTCAAACCTTTCAAAATAAAGGCTCAGTGTTATTTATTATTTCACCTTCCATACTTCGGTCTCGTGTCCCTTTAAGGCCGAACGGCAGAGTCACGTGCGCGTGTGTCATGTGATAATTGCCCACAGTGGGTCATAAAAACAAACAGCTTCACTCTCTTCTTCTTCTTCTTCTCTGTGTTTGTGTTTGTGACGAGAAACAAACGAACAAACAAACAAACAAACGAACCCGATGTTCACGGGCTGGACCTTTGGTTCCGAACCGACCGGGTGAGAAGAACCGGCTTCACTCAGCCGCTGACAGGCATTCAGACCGGTTAGCTCCTCTGTTAGCCGCCTAGCATGCTACGCTCCTCTGTTAACCACCTAGGATGCTACGCTCCTATGTTAACCACCTAGCTTAGCATGTTTAAGTCCTCTGGTTTCAACTAACATGCTTAGCTGTTCTGTTAGCTACCTAGCCTAGCATGTATTTAACTCCTGTTTTCAACTAGCATGTATTTAACTCCTCTGTTAGCCACCTAGCCTAGCATGTTTAACTCCTCTGTTTTCAACTAGCATGTATTTAACTCCTCTGTCAACCACCTAGCTTGCTTAGCTCCTCTGTTAGCCACCTATCCTAGCATGTATTTAGCTCCTCTGTTTCCAACTAGCATGCTACGCTCCTCTGTTAGCCACCTAGCCTAGCATGTATTTGACTCCTCTGTTAGCCACCTAGAATGCTTAGGTCCTCTGTTAGCCGCCTAGCATGCTATGCTCCTGTCAGCCACCTAGCCTAGTATGTTTAGTTCCTGTCAGCCACCTAGCATGCTTAGCTGCTCTGTTAGCCACCTAGCATGCTAAGCTAAGTGTTTTGTTAAATAACGTTGTTTTTCTGGTTCTTCAGATTGTGAGAGGCCGCAGCACCTGAACTGAACTGTCAACAAGTCACCTGCTAATAATGGTAAAATACTTTAATTTATTTATTATTAATTATTAATAATAATAATATTAATGTTTTAGCATCAGTGTTGGGACATTTACATTAGTTTAAGTATTTATTTAAAGTGTTAATCACAGTTTTAAGGTACTGAAGTTACATTTTCTGCTTTCACAGGTTAATGTTGTTTTTCTTACTTAAGTTAAAATAAATATTAATTTATTAGTCTCACAGCAGGGACCTTTAATTCAATTTAATTACATTTTATTTATATTTTATCATAACATAAGTTGTCTCAGGACACTTTACAGAGCAGGTAAAAACCACACAGTTTACAGTTAAACAGCAGCTAAAGAAAATAATAAAAACATAAATAACAAATGCAAAATATTAAATATATTAACATCCTGTCAGGGTTCAAACTGGAGCTTGAAATCTGTGAAAGTGGCTGAATTTTAATGTTGATTTTGTGCTTGAAAAAGCTTAAAATTGTGCAACAAATAGCTTTAGAAAATTAATTTAATTGAATTTATTCTGCTTTTATCACAGAACATAATTTTCCTCTGGTTTTATAATTCAAATTCGTACAGTTTTGCTCATGAAATATGAATAATAAGAATAAATAAATGAATAAATGACTCATCTGTTCTTCCTGTGATCCTAAATCACCTTTACTCTTCTTGAATTGTGCAGAATCAGGAAACGCTAAAGTAGGTTTTGGTAACAAAGTGCCGACTCAGCGAACCTGACGGAGTCGATGAATCATTTTTTCATCAAGAGAAAACTAAACAGCAGCTATTTGGATCATCAGTTACTTGTGTTTTTCATTTATCGAGCAAAACAAGTCAAATATTCTCTGGTTCCAGCTTTTTAAAGTGTTGCAATTTGACTGATTTTCTTTGGGATTAAAGAACAAAATGTTTCTATTTTTAGGTTTTAGAGCAAACTGACGACATCACATGATTAGTTTCACTAAACGTTTAAGCCATGAAGACAAAAATCATTAAATGCAGCGTTACCTCATTCATTCCTTCAGCCATCAGGCTTTTAAATGTTGCTGCTAATGAGCACAGGTCAGACATTGTACACCTGAGCGCCTTAATGTGTTTATTTATTCATTATTTATTTCCTGTTGTTACACGCTGCTAGCTCCGGTTGCCTCTGCCAACCTGCAGTAGTGACAGAGTGGATCTTGTTTCTATGTGACTGAAGCTGTAAACTGAAATGCCCTGCGGGGATAAATAAAGTTATTTGAATTTAATTGAAATCTATAAAATGAGTTCTGTCAGCGGTGTTTTAGTGTGGACACTGTGTAGCTTTTGTTTATGGTCTGAAATGCAAAAGATAAAAGTGTTTTACGTGACGTTTGTTCAGCGTTTCTCACAACCAGAGAGAGGTTACATCGTTCAGGGTCTCTGAAATGTCGTCTCCTCTGTGTTCAGACGCTGCAGACGGGCTTCCTGGTTCTGGCTCTGCTGGGTCTGGGTCTGAGCTCGGCGCTGGTCTGTCCGGACGGAGGCATGTGTGAGGACAAAAACACCTGCTGCAAGAACACGGTGGGAGGATACGGATGCTGCCCGCTGCCTCACGTGAGTCAACGCTCAGTCACGATCACTAAATGTCCTCACGTCAAACTCGGACAGTCCCAACATTAATGAGCGGAGCGACGCATGTTCTGGATCACACGTCATTCTTTACTGTTCCCTGGTCTTGACGTATTTTATCTACCACGCAGAGGTCTGGGGAAATACATACATCTGGCTGGCACGGTGGTATGGTGGTTAGCACTGTCGCCTCACAGCAAGAGGGTTCCTGGTTCGAATCCCGGCTGGGGCCCTTCTGTGTGGAGTTTGCATGTTGTCCCCGTGTCTGCGTGGGTTTTCTCCGGGTTCTCCGGTTTCCTCCCACAGTCCAAAGACGTGCAGGTGTTCGGTTCATTGATGACTCTAAATCACCCGTAGGTGTGAATGGTTGTCTGTCTCTGTTCGTCTCTATGTGTCCTGTGATAGACTGGCGTCCTGTCCAGGGTGGACCCCGCCTCACGCCCGATGTCAGCTGGGATCGGCTCCAGCACCACCCCAGTTTTTCAAGCCTTTATTATAAAGGTCAGACAGGAAATGGGGTGAGAGAGAGAGGGGGGGAGACATGCAGCAAAGGGCTGCAGGTCGGAGTCGAATCCACGGCCGCTGCCTCAAGGACTCTCAGCCTCTTTACATGAGGCGACTGCTCTAACCACTGTGCCACCAGCCGACCCCCACCACCAATTTTGATATTGAAACAAAAATATTACAGTTTTACAACTCATTTCATGGATGTTAAAAGTTTTATATCTCTTTGATACTCGGTAACGTTTTGAAACACGTGGTTTTGAAGTATCGGTTCCTTCAACTCTGTCTCCGTGACCTCGATGATCGTCACAGACCAGATTAAGGGTGTGTGTGGAGGAGTCTGTGTCACGTAGCGTAAAGAGAATTTAAGGTGTGAACTCTGTTCGCGGTGTGTTTCAGTAAAACCTTAATTATACTTCACCACCTCCTCTCTTTATCCCCCTGCAGGCGGAGTGTTGTTCAGACCACCTCCACTGCTGCTACGAGGGGACGCTGTGTGACCTCGTCCACTCCAAATGTGTGAATAAGACGGTTTCTCTGCCCTGGATGACTCGAGTTCCCACCAGACAGGCCCCGCCCGTGCCTCAGGTGACGCCAGCCACAGACGTGTTGTTCTTCTGAGCTCGTTCGGCTTTTGTTTGTTGATCTTTGCACAAATCTATGAGGCGTAAAGTTCTGGCATCTGCTGCATGTGCACTTTGTTTCTTCTTATCTCTCTTTGCTGAGATCACTCAGAGTAAGCTCTCTGTTATCCAAGTGTACGTCTAGACTTTAAAACCTAATCCATGAGTGCTGACTAGAGTGCTAGACTATCACCAGTCTAATAAACTATAATATCTGTAATTCAGTCACGCGGAGAAGTGTTGGTTCTTGCGCTGTGTGTTCTACTACTAGTCCACGCATTTGTTACTTCTAGGCTGGACGACTGCAACTCCTTATCATCAGGCTGCTCCAGTAAGTCTGTTCAGAGTCTCCAGTTGGTCCAAAATGCTGCGGCTCGAGTACGAACTAAAACAAACCGAAGAGAATATGTTTCTCCTGTGTTTGCTTCTTTGTACTTTGACATTTGTAGCCATAAAAACATCAGTGGTGTCTCGCTGTATCCTAGCTGCTGTTGCCACGACTCATCATTGATCATGTTTACCACCATAATAATCATCATTGTCATAATCTGTCACGTTAGCTGTGCTTGTTTCTACTGTTCGGCTGTATTTACCGCCATAACATGTAGGTCATAATCACATTACTATAGATATTATTATAGTTACTGTTGCGCTTTGGTTGCTTGCATCTCTGGAAGTGTGTCCGTCTTTTCTCTCTCTCTCTCTCCTTCTCTTCCTCTCTCCGGTGCAGACAGATGTGCGTCCTCCACAGAGCTGCGTCTGTTCCACGTTCCTGTCTGTAATAAGGTTTTCAACGCTGTGTGTATGTGTGTGTTTGTTGCAGATCCAGGGGACGGTGTCTGCCGTCATTTGTCCGGACAAAGAGTCTGAATGTCCAGACGACACCACCTGCTGCCAGCTGCTCGACGGCTCCTGGGGCTGCTGTCCGATGGCTAAGGTCATAAACACAAACTCACACTTGCGTACCCATAATTTGCTCATATCATACGTGTCTCGGTCACGACAATTTTCATGAGATTCTCATTAAAAACATGTGTATTTGCTTTGATCACATAGTTAAAAATAAGTAGTGAAATGACCCCAAAGGATACATTTGTTCCTGTTTATCCAGTGCTGTTTGAAACGCCAGAAAAGAAAAGACAGAGGTTTAATTTGATATTAAAATATCTATGTGTCAATTTCTGAAGTTGTTTATCTGCACTACACCTTTATTAATATCTGGTAACGCGGTTTCTAAACCCTGGTTTGCCCGTCACACACTTGTATTCCTCTCCCTGTGTCCGTGCATCGGTGCGTTTCCGTTATCTGCAGTAAAAGTGACGCGTGTCTCTGACCGTCAGAAATGGTTTCCATCTCTTCTTCTGCAGGCGGTGTGTTGCGAGGATAAACTCCACTGTTGCCCCGAGGGAACAACGTGTGACCTCGCTCACTCAAAGTGTTTGTCCGCCTCACTGGAGTCCTTCCCCATGCTGCGGAAACTGCCCGCCAGGAGGACGGGGAGTAATCCAGGTGGGGATTTCCTCATGTAGACGCTCAGGTGCTCATGTCAGGACAAAGATCTTTGAAAGGGCAGAAAGTTTTTTAAAAAAGTTACACTCAGCAGTGACTCGGAAATCAGGGAATAACCAGAATATTGAAGTTCCCCCTGTTCACATGAGAACATGAAGGAGGAACTCTACCTTCGCCAACATGGAGCTGGTCAGAATACGTCTTTTTCTTCTGATTGATCTTTGCCAAAATCACAACAACCTGGAAAGTGAGGGGGAACGGACGACTTGAAAGAAAGAATTACGACAGAACCCACCTCCGCGGACGGAGCATGTTCAGACGTGTAACCTAATCATCACCTGGGAACGCTCTTTACATGCACGAGTAATTGGCGTGCTGAAGGAGTTCTCTAGGTCTGTTAATCAGGATATGCAGACTCAGACTTTACCCGGGGTACGGCGTTCACATGGGCCCTCATTTATCAATCTTGCGTGAAAACGGGCGCAGATCTAAGCGCAGAATTGGTCGTACAACAGGACACGTGTGATTTATGAAACATTCGTATCGGACCAATCTCAGCGTACGAATGAGCGGGCCTTGATAAACGCTGCGGGTGAATTCGATCTTCATTAACACGTTACGCCCTTAAATATTCCTGGTTCGAGGCCTCGCCCACTGAGGTCAAACACGGACAGGAGAAACGTTGACCTTGACCACGGGTGAGGGTAGGAACGAAGATTGACCGGTAGATCCAGAGCTTTGCCTTCCAGCTCAGCGCTCTTTTCTCTTTTCGAACATGTGAACGGAAAATCAATAAAAAGAAAAACTAAATAATTACAAAACAGGAACATTTGTTTTGTTTTTTGCTGATAATAAAACAACAAACAAAATCAACAAACGATAAATGAATAATTGTGATTAATTGATCTAAATTAATTGCGTGCATCAATAATAATCTAAATGAATGTGATTGTTTTTGACAGCCCTGCTCATGATTAATGTTTCTCTCTCTTTATGTTTCTGCGTATGCTGATGACACACCTTTGTTTCTTTAAGTGTCTGTAGCTGCATCAGGTTCAGTCTCGTGTCCCGGAGGAAGAAGCAGCTGCCCGGATAGTTACACATGCTGCCTGCTGACCGGCGGAGACTACGGCTGCTGCCCTTACCCACAGGTGCATGTGACTCCAAGAGCTGAAACATTCATGTGCTGCTTTTCTTTGTTTTATATTATTGTAAATTTAAAAGTGTACTAAAAAGGATTTGAGACTTAAACCATCAACAAAGACTGAATGTGCCCGTACTTTCCTGCTAAAACATCAAACTCTCCGTGTGACGTTTGAATGCAGGCCATGTGCTGCAGCGATCATCTCCACTGTTGCCCTAGCAACACAATATGTGACCTGGAGCACGGCGTCTGCAAGTCTGGTGACACGAGTGTGCCACTGCTGAAGAAGGTCGCTGCTCTTCCAAACGACGGTAAAAAGAGAAATTTTATCTGCTACTATCTGCTCAACATGAGTTCAACATCATCATCGTTCATCTGTTGTTTGACTCGTTCTGTTCTGACGTCTCTTCCTGTCAGTCGAGTGTGCAGACAAGGAGTCCGCGTGTCCTGACCAGACAACATGCTGCCAGATGACCAACGGCACATATGGCTGCTGTCCCATGCCCAGTGTGAGTAACACAAACTAACCTGGACACATTATTGCCCAACCACACCAGAACCTGCAAGACCCAAACTCCCGTCCATCCGACACCAAGTACTACCTGGAGCAGACTTCTCTTAGGGCGCACTCACACTGTCCATCCGTACCGTGCCCAAACAGGTTCCGCGGGTGAAGTCTAGTTCGTTTGACCAGTGTGAGTGCAACCGTACCGCGTCTAGGAGCGGCATGCTTGCCGTCCACGGCCCGTTTGGGAGAGGTGGGCTTTAGTAAAGCACGTTTGCACGTGTACGAGCACGAGCGTGCGCACGTGTACGAGCATGAGGCCTACGGCGGTTCTGAGGTCATTTCCTGTGCGCCTGTTGGGACGTAGAAAAAAGAAGGAGGGACCATGCGCGGACATTTCAAACAATGGCGGTGAAAGGTTCACGTTGGTGTGATGCGGAGGTGGAGTGTTTACTGCAGATTTGGTCGATGAAAAGATTCAAAAACAGTCGACAAGACGCACAAAAACTCCGAGGTCTACGGAAAGATCTGGAAACAAAGCCACGCATCGCCATGACGTCATCAATGCGTGTGACGTGTTACGGCGTGATGACGTACAGGCAGCAAGAAGCATTCTCCGAGGCCCAGGTAGTGTGAGTACAAACGGGCCTGGAGGGGGGGACAAGGACCCTAAAGCACGGGGCACGGGACGGAGGCACAGTGGGAGTGCGCCCTTAAAGTCGCAGTCTGCAACATTTTAGATCATATTCACTAAAACCAACACTATTTTTTGATAACGCGCCCCTGTTTGTTTTGCAAAAATCCACCGGACCCGTATCATCCTGTCCACTCGCACACACCACAGATCCTCACTCCCCGCTCGATCATGTCACAATATCACAGACACACGCCTCAAGCTAGGCAAACTCTAAATGACTTTATTAGTTTCTCTCTATGAGTAAGTTCGCCAGCCTACCTCCATGTAGCGTGTGCTCCATGCTCTTTATCAATGAGAGAAGACACGGGCGTGTTCACAGGAATCTGGTGCACACGCACTGACGAGCACTCGATGGGAGGGAGCGGAAGAGTTTGAAATTTGACAGACTTGCTGACTGCAGCTTAAATGTTTACCCTCCTTGGCTAACGCTAACCTGCTAATTCTGCCATACTCTCCTGCTACACTGGTCACAGAAAATGAGCCGAACACAGTCGTCACGTCTCCGGCGATAGAAATGTGTTGCATGAGGCCAGAGTTCGAACTACGATCGTTCCTAGTTGTTGTTGTGCAGAAACTATAAAAAGGTGTTTTTTAGAGGTATGAAAAAGTTCAAACAAAACATGAAATAACAAAAGGTTAAAAAGATATTTTGATGACGTCTGACAACTGCTCTTGAGAAGCATTTCCTTCCTATCGTAGCAGCTCTATATGAACACATATCTGATGATGTTCATGTGAAAGCAGCACACGTTAACTGGTCTTTAGAAAGTGAGTTTCAGGTGTGAAAGCATTTCTCTCTTCTGCGGAGGTGCCGTAGATTCAGTTTCCCTGCACAAATTCATCCTTGTGTTCACTGACGCTGACAAAGACGCTTCCCTCTGTTCTCCCAGGCCGTCTGCTGCTTAGATCACGTCCACTGTTGTCCTGCAGGCACCACGTGTGACCTCGTCCACAGCACCTGTATGTCTGCCCGGGGAGCGACCGCCATGACCGTGAAGACCCCCACCGCCGTGGTGGAGCTGGTGCAAATACAGAGCAAAGGTTTGAGATGTCACTAGTTGGCACTGAATAGTTTTCTCCAGCAGCTTTTTCTAATGTGGTGCAGGTACTGAACAGCATCTGTTGATCCAAGGAGCAATTTAGTGCCTGGTGTTTACTTTAAGCTACACTGAGATCATCAATGATATAAAACTGCCTTTATTGCATTTCTTCACGTGAGCACTGATGATCATGTTTAAACTTTCAGTCGGGGTTGTTCGCTGCAACGACTCTGTGGCCTGCGCTGACGGAAGCACCTGCTGTCAAACGTCAGGGGGAAGTTGGGCCTGTTGTCCGCTACCTAAGGTACCAACGTGAGAGTGTGAGAGAGAGTGTGTGTGTGTGAGTGTGAGTGTGTGAGTGCTTGTGTGTGAGTGCTTGTGTGTGAGTGCCTGTGTGTGAGTGCCTGTGTGTGTGAGTGCTTGTGTGCGTGAGCGTACGTGCGTGAGCGTGCGTACGTGCGTGAGCGAGTGAGCGTGCGTGCGTACGTGCGTGAGCGAGTGAGCGTGCGTGCGTGCGTGTGTGAGCGTACGTGAGTGAGCGTACGTGCGTGAGCGTGCGTGAGTGAGTGAGTGAGCGTACGGGCGTGAGCGTGCGTGAGTGAGTGAGCGTACGTGCGTGAGCGTGCGTGAGTGAGTGAGTGAGCGTACGGGCGTGAGCGTGCGTGAGTGAGTGAGTGAGCGTACATGCGTGAGCGTGCGTGAGTGAGTGAGCGAGCGTACATGCGTGAGCGTGCGTGAGTGAGTGAGCGTACGTGCGTGAGCGTGCGTGAGTGAGTGAGTGAGTGAGCGTGCGTGCGTGCGTGCGTGCGTCCGTGAGTTAGTGTGCGTGCGTGCGTCCGTGAGTTAGTGTGTGAGTGTGCGTGCGTCCGTGAGAGTGCGTGCGTGTGAGTGAAAGTGATCGTGAGTCAAACAGACCGACTGTGTTCGGCTCGCTGTCCTACTTCACTCAGTTACTCAACAGGGCATGATTCATGTCTCATCTGCAGAGTTTTGTTTTAATCTCAGCTCAGTGACACTTTGGGAAAATAGTTTTGTGTAGAAATCCAAGTAAATACGTTTAATGTAAACCTTGCACGTATTCGGTAAAGGAGGTCTTCTCACAGAGGGACAGATTTAACTTTAGCCCGTTTGTCTCTGCTCCCTGTAGGCCGTGTGTTGTGACGACCACCAGCACTGCTGTCCCCACGGCACCGTTTGCAACCTTGCGGCCTCCACGTGTGACGACCGCTCGGGCTCCGCCGTGACGCCGTTGCTCAGCAAAGTGCCCGTCTTTCCCTTCTTACTGTCCGACAACAGCAAGTGTGACGAGTCCACGTCGTGTCCTGGGAAATCCACCTGCTGCAAGACGGAGGGTGGAGGCTGGGCCTGCTGTCCTCTGCCTCAGGTAAGGTGGGACCCCGGAGACGCTGCTGTTACGGGTCCCTCACTCGTCTCATGACCAGCTGAACCCTGAGGAATCCTGAAAAGATGCAACATTTTAATACTTATTGTACATATTTTAACACTCTACGCTACGACTTCATGAAGGTTATAACTTAAGGGAGGTGTTGATTCGACTGTGCGATCATCTCGGTGGCTGCAGTTTGTGATGTTGTTTATTTTATTGCAGGATTTACTGCACAACTGTTGTATTCACCTGCGTTAGTTTAAACTCTGGGGTTTCAACTTATAAACCAACATCTAAAAACAAGATGCCCGTGAATGTCCTCATGTGTCCAGGTCGTAATTCTCCTTAAAAGCAATTTCAGTCAAAAGCAACTGGACTTGGTTATTTGTCTAGGAAGACGTTTCACCTCTCATCCAAGAGGCTTCATCAGTTCATTTACGCATCTGACCAGGACCAGGCTGGGACTGGACCAGGACCAGGACCAGGCTGGGACTGGACCAGGACCAGGACCAGGCTGGGACTGGACCAGGACCAGGACCAGGTTGGGACTGGTCCAACTAACTGGTGTGAGATCCAGGTCTTTAACCTCTAGAAGGATCTATTCAGAAGTAGAGAAACCATGGCTAACCAGAGGAGGAGGTCTGAGACTCCACTTCTCTCCAGTTTACAATGCTGCCCTTTCATCCCTTCATTCAACGATCCAACCTCAAAGAACAACTGTTCACAAACGTCCTCCTGTGACTCCAACGACGGTCGTTCAGACTCAATAGAGCACTAACAAAGTTGAAACCAACGACTGGATCGGGACCAGGACCAGGCTGGGACTGGACCAGGACCAGGCTGGGACAGGTGAAATAACCAAGTCCAGTTGCTTTTGACTGGAATTGCTTTGAGGACTTAAAACAAGATCTATTTAAAGTGATTTTCTAACTTTTAGTGCCTCAAATTACATGTTAAACAAAATCAATCACAGGTTTTTAATCAAACACATTAGAATAACATCTTTAAAGAAGCTGCAGTGAATAATCGGGTGTTTCAACAGAGTTTGGTTTTGTGTTGTGTGTGTTCTGTGCTGCTGTCAGGCCGTGTGCTGCGACGACCACGTCCACTGCTGCCCTCACAACACCGTCTGCAACATGGAGGCAGAAACCTGTGACGACCCGTCGGGGTTCCTCCCTCCCCTCCGCTGGTCGGAGAAGGTGCCGGCTCTGACCTCTGAGGCGGAGGACGAGAAATGCGACAAGCAGACGATGTGCCCCGGAGGCACCACCTGCTGTAAGAAGGACTCTGGACAGTGGGCCTGCTGCCCCTTACCTCAGGTAGGTCAGCGTCTCCTCCTCTACACTCTAAGGGCTGGTTGTGCCTCTGCGGGTCACGTGATCTCTGAGGGTGTTTTTGTCCTCGTGTCAGCTGAGATGGAGTTAGGAGGCGGGGGGAGTTATTAAAAGCTTCCAGGATGTGAAAGTCCTGTTAGATAACTCGCAGCTGGAGCACTTTTCAAACATGAAGCTGTGCTCGATGAATCACCAGCACCAAAATATCTTCTGCAGATCTTTTATTTGGCTCAAGTACTCAAGTATTAGCATCTAAATGTACTTAAAGCAGCAAAAGTAAAGTCTAAATATAGAAGAAGAAGAATTCTGTTATTAGTTATTAGTCCTTTATTAGTCCCCCAACGGGGAAATACGATTTTTTCACTCTTATTATTCATGTTACACACACACAGGCCGGAAATACACACACATGCACAAACAGGACCTATATACATGCAGTTAATGGAGAGATGTTAGGGCGAGGGGGCTGCCAGTGACCAGCGCTCTGAGCAGTTGGGGGTTCGGTGCCTCGGCAGTGCCCAGGAGATGAACTGGCACCTCTCCAGTCACCAGTCCACGCTCCACACAGGGACTCGAACTGGCGACCCTCCGGTTCTCAGCAGAGTCACCTATGGACTGAGCTACTGCCGCCCCTAGAAGTGAGAAGTAGCAGAAAATCAAAGTACTCGAGTAAAGTACATGCTCCTTAAATAAGCGCAGTACTGCAGTAACTTGGTTAAATTCCTCCACTGGAGAAAATCCAGTTCTTAGATTAAAAAGTCAGAGGAACAAGAAGCCGGTGGTGGCTTTGGACGGTTACGGAGAGACTTGCTGTGTGAACGAAGCCTTAAACCCATAACAGAAGCTTCTGGAACCAGCAGCTCGTCCCACTTCATCACTTCCCTGATTCATAATCAGACATTATCGGATTACCGAGCGATGAAAATACATGTTTTTCTTTAAGCCCAAAGAGAAGCAGCGATGTTTCTGTTCTGCACCACGATCTTTGACATTTAAGTCATTTGTTGGACGTGATGTTTCCTAAACTCTCTCCCATCTGTTGAACTCAGAAACTGACATTAACACGGATTTCAGGCGGCATTAAAAGCCATTTTACGCTCATGTCCTCTCCATGTCCTCTCCAGGCCGTGTGCTGTAACGACCATGAGCACTGCTGCCCTAAAGGCTACAAATGCAACGTCACTGAGCAGACGTGTGACAAGTCCGGCGAGCTCAGCCTGCCCTGGCTGCAGAAGATCCCCGCCCTGCAGCAGACGCAGCCCAGCCGGGCCGTTTCCAGTCCGACCCGTCCGGACAGGAACATGTGTGACGCCCAAACCAGCTGCCCCAAAGACACCACCTGCTGCTTCATGGACAAGACGCACAGATGGGGATGCTGCCCTCTGCCGAAGGTGCGTTTAAACTGCCTCACACACGCACACACACACACACACACACACACACACACACACACACACACACACACACACACACACACACAGGGACCTGTATGTGTGATCATTTGCTGTTGTTCAGGCCGTCTGCTGTAAAGATGGAAACCACTGCTGCCCCAGCGGTCACACCTGTGAGCCTCACCGTTCCTCCTGCTCAAAGGGACCCAACGTCGTCATACCCTGGTTCGACAAACTGAGCGCCGTGACCGAGCCGGGCGCCAAGACCGAGCCGGGCGCCCTGACAGACGTCAAATGTGACGACAAGAGCAGCTGCGCTTCAGGAACGACCTGCTGTAAACTGCAGACGGGAGAGTGGGGCTGCTGCCCGCTGGTCAAGGTCCGAACATCCCTGACTTCACATTCATGTTCATTTGATGTCGGGTCGTATATTTGAGTAACTGAGAAAATAATTTAAGATCAAAATGAATTGGCTGATATTAGAACAGGAAGTCCTGTGTGATCCGGAAGGAAACTATTTGCATTTGGGAATAAATTCACACGGGTTCAGGCAGACGGACACAGGAAAGACAAACTACTCCTGCGTGTAACTCTGTGTAACATCTCCGTAGGGTTGCAAGCTCTGATCATGCGATTAAGAGCTCGCTTCAGGTAAAATGCCGACATGACGGCCACAGCTACGCCACAAAGACGTTTGCAGGCGTGACCTGAAAGCGCCCAACATCGACACAAGTACGTGTGGAAAAGAAAGCTTCACAGAACAACAAGCCGCCATCTACTGCGACGTACGGTGCCAGACGGGCTGCTGTTCACACGTGGAAGTTCACGGTCACGAGAGGCGTCATTAGAATGATCTGGTTCGCCAACAACCGTCTGTCTGAATCTGAACGCAGCTTTAAGTGTAATACCGGCACAAAATCATCCCATGGTCTTTTTCCGTAGTTAAAAAGTACTTACATTTTTTTTTTGTGTAACAACTGTTAACAGAGAAATCCAGGAGAGTCGCTAACAGCCGGACGTGGCTAACAGTGATTAGTTTGGGGCAGCACGGTGAAGGCATTCAAAGGTCTTTTTTAACCACTAATGCTGCTGAAAATAACAGCAAACCTCTGCAGCAGCATGAGAAGAGTCCCTACACACACAACAAAGCAGCAACAGCGTAGTTAGTGAAGCCAGAGTTTATTAAAGAGTGTTTTAAAGACTTACCTACTGGCCCCTGTACCAGCTCCTCTCATAGTAAAGTCCATTACAAAGGGAGGAGCCCATTGGTGCTTTGTTGTGTGTGTAGGGACTCTTCTCATGCTGCTGCAGAGGTTTGCTGTTATTTTCAGCAGCATTAGTGGTTAAAAAAGACCTTTGAATGCCTTCACCGTGCTGCCCCGAGCTAATCACTGTTAGCCACGTCTGGTTTTGATGTGTGTAAGTGCCGAAAAAGTCCATGGGATGATTTTGCGCCTGAATTACACTTTAAGACATGAATAATAATGACGTTGCTGTTTCAGGACATGGCTAAATCTCGGTCTTTCTCTCGTCCTCAGGCGGTTTGCTGTGCGGACCACGAGCACTGCTGTCCTCAGGGCTACACCTGCAACATGCAGACGGGAACATGTGAGAAGAAGAGCCACGACGCGCTCACCCCCTCTCTCCCTCAGAGCCGAGTGGTTCAGTCCGAGCCCAGAGACAGCGAGGACGACGCGGGCGTACCATGTGACGGCACGGGGGAGTTTCGCTGCTCCGAACAGGACACGTGCTGCAAGGTGTCGGCGACAGAGTGGGCCTGCTGCCCCTCGCCACGGGTACGTTCACACTTTCATTGTTCTCTGGTGAGAAGCGTGGACGTCAGGTGTAAACCTGTTTTTAGAGGGGACCTATTTTCTTTAGTTTCCTTAAAATATTAATGATATATTTTTCTAACATATAAATACTCTCGCTGTAACATCACGCAGATCACTGGCGTGCACAGCACCCCCTCAAGGCCCAATTGTTGAAAAATGCGTGTGCTAAAGTGCCCTCTAGAAGCCAGAACTCGTGCTAAAGTGTCCTCTAGAAGCCAGAACTCGTGCTAAAGTGCCCTCTAGGAGCCAAAACGCGTGCTAACGTGTCCTCTAGAAGCCAGAACGTGTGCTAAAGTGCCCTCTAGAAGCCAAAACATGTGCTAAAGTGCCCTCTAGGAGCCAATACGTGTGCTAAAGTGTTCTCTAGGAGCCAAAACGTGTGTTAAAGTGTCCTCTAGGAGCCAAAACTTGTGCTAAAATGTCCTCTAGGAGCCAAAACATGTGCTAGTGTCATCTAGAAGCCAAAACGTGTGTTAAAGTGCCCTCTTCAGTGGCGAGGACCCGCTTTATGTGCCCTTTTTTTTTCCTTTTCACCCCTGCCTTTCAAAAAGTCTGTGAACGCCACTGACTCAGGTCACAATAGCGGGACCAACAGTTGTGTGGTTGCAGTTGGGACATGCCGAGCAGATGCACGCTGTTGTTTATCCTGAGATTGTTCTTAATAAGTCTTGATGTAACTTTCCTTAAGCTGTAGGAACTCTGTAAATATGACAGAAACTGAGACAAAGGTCGACTTTGAAGGAAAACGTGTAGTCGTGGCGCGGGTGCAGTTCTCTCACCGCTGTTGTGTTTCTGCTGACAGGCGGTCTGCTGCTCTGACTCCAAGCACTGCTGTCCCGCCGGATACGCCTGCGACCTGAAGGCTGCGGGCTGCACTCAGCACACCCGGCTCACCTGGGACTCTTTGATCGGGGACAGAAGGAAAGACTCGGTCCACCGCGGACCCTAGAACCTCACAAAGGTGCACAGATCTCCTTCCATCTCGATCCGTAACATCCACCCGCGGCTCGCGTCGTCTCCAGACAACGAGGGCTTCGTTCTGCACTTCCTGTTTGAGTTCTCATTCACGGAGGAGTCTTTACCAAGCGTGTGCACTCCTGAGTATTACGGTGGAGGAGACTCGAGGACATTTTAAAGAATTAGCAGCACTTGAAATGTGAAAACAAAACGTTTGCAGGAGTCTTTTCTTTTCTTGCACCAGGCGAAAATCACCGATGTAGACGACGGACTCACCGTGGCTCTTTCAGGGTCACGCTGGTTTTATTCTACGTTTGTCTTGAAGTATGAAAACATAGTTTGATATAATTTAATAAAGTTGGACCCGACACACAGTTAACCTCGATACGCAGTCAGAAAACACACACCAGAGCTTTATTAAGTTTGTTTCTTTTAGGTTTTGTGAAATTGAATCTACTAAATTTGTCGCCAACCATTTTGATAATGGATTAATCAAGAGTCTTTTTTTTATTTAAAGAAAATAAAGTCAACATTTCTCTGATTCCAGCTTCTTAAATGTGAATATTTAAAGTGTTTTTCCTCCTCTGTGACAGAAAATGGAAAATCTTTGACATTGATCCACATTTTTCACCGTTTTCTGACATTTTTATAAAACGGACGACTGAACCAATAATGAGAAAATGAAGGAATGATTAATTGACAAGATTGAAGAAGAGATATAAAGTACCGTATTGTCCGCACTATAGTTTCACCTAAAAACCTTCAAATGTCTCCAAAGCCGACAGTGCTCCTTATAACCCGGTGCTCCTTATATATGGACCAATATTGAGCCACAACAGGTCTCCAACTACGGTGAGCAGCCGCCGACTCTATTTTCCCCGTAGAAGAAGTAACGCGCGGTGCATGTTGAGATATACGACTGTGTGAAGCGTGCCGTTTCATTTCCATGTGTGTGTTTGTGTAAAGAGCCCAAAATGGCTCCTGTTAAGAGACACGCTTACGACGCAGAGTTTACACTCAAGGCCATTAGTCACGCAGCAGAACACGGGAACAGAGCAGCAGCCAGAGAGTTGAACATGAACCAATCAATGGTGCCGAAGTGGAGGAAGCAACAAGACGACCTCCCCTGACTGTTGTGTTGACGTTCCCTTTAGAGCAGCTCCATCTAATGGATGCAGAACGTGACCCCAGCCTCCACTGTAGCGTCTGTTCTATCACTGTTAGTGAAGCCAGAGTTTATTAAAGAGTGTTTTAAAGACTTACCTACTGGCCCCTGTACCAGCTCCTCTCATAGTAAAGTCAATCCCAAAGGAAGGAGCCCATTGGTGCTTTGTTGTGTGTGTAGGGACTCTTCTCATGCTGCTGCAGAGGTTTGCTGTTATTTTCAGCAGTATTAGTGGTTAAAAAAGACCTTTGAATGCCTTCACCGTACTGCCCCAAGCTAACCACTGTTAGCCACGTCCGGCTGTTAGCGACTCTCCTGGATTTCTACGTTAAGAGTTGAAAAAGACCCTGGGATGATTTAACACTTTAAAATGTTGCAGCGTCATGAAACCGGACCGTCTCGTCTCTGGCGTTTTCGCCCGTCGCTCGTTTAAGAACGTGTGGCACGCTTTCAAAACACACCTGGCCGCTGATTGGATGAAACAACTGTCAATCAAACTCTCGCCGAAGTCAATCAGGAGAATAGAGAAACGTCTTTGTCCATCAGTGTCGTTCTCTCTCCTCCACTGCCGTAGTCCCACCTTAGATGTTCTGTGGCTCCGGCCCTGAACTCTCCTCTAACGCCTCAGATCATCAGTGGCTGTAGACGCACGCCG